>NC_135739.1:24505625-24815000 GCF_041903045.1 Epinephelus lanceolatus
TAAGAGACTGGAACACAGATTGAGAGAATAAATAAACGTTGTCTCCCTCGGGCAAATGCGTTGTGCAAAGATATGTTTTCGATATGGTTGAAATACATGCTTAATGCCTTTTCGCGCAGACCAGGTAATACTTTATTTAAAATAGGGGAAACCGCAACTTGCTGCGTATGTTAAGCAGTTTCAAATACCATGTGCACGGGCAGAGATGGCAAATATAATCATATTTGCCAGTTTTTACGCACGGTGCTACAGCATAGACTGAGATGGATATTTGTCTTGTCTAACCAAAAACCAGCCCACAAGATAATGCAGTTATTGAATTCAAACCCCAGAGGACATCTTTACCATGGGGGGTTCTGTGCTTCCATTTTTTACTATGTGACCGTTCAGCTCTGACACTTCAAACCTCGCTGTCGCCTTCAATGAAGAGTCAGGTGCCTGTAGCCTGTTCCTGTGTTCTGAACGCAGGCTGTGGCATCAACTTGCAGCCATCCTAAATTCTAACCATCTGAGCTGATAACTACAACTTTATTTCAAATGATCATTTCTGATGTCTCAGCAAGTTGTATGCGTAATGGTGATTTTACGCACGAAACCGCTTCGTTGGTTTTAGTTTAATTTTTGCAAACAATTAAACAAGATTAATTCCAAGTTGAAGCGGAATATCTTGAAAGTGTAAAGCAGTTTCTTATGTCGCTTAAAAACGTTTCAGTTTTAACAGTTTCTGCCCAAAGGCCTTAGTTTGCTTGTCAAAGGCTTCACTTGGCGCTTAAATGACAAAACTGACAAATGCACAGAAGCAAAATACTGTGCTGGGATGTCAGTAGGAGTCAGACATCACTGACTTTAAAACATGCTGTCTTCTCAAAAAAATAGTCTCAGAAAACACATTTGCCTGGATGTTTTAGATTCAGGGTGTGGGAAAATTGCCCTCCCTGAATTGCTAAGCATGACTGAAATTATGAAATATGATGCGTAAAACAACAGTCTTGAGCGCCTGGACCACAGAACAGCTGTTCACTCCTGAAGCAGCCCTCAGCTCCCAACGATTAATACTGCGAAGCAAATAAATGTATTTATTTCTCAGTAATAAGAATATAAGTGGCTTCTTCTTACCTTCTGCTGCGCCTGAGATAAAGGTTTTGCCCCCATCCTTACTGAAAGCAGGGTGACCAAAAGTCCACACGCTACCAAGTACGACAAGTTCATTTTGACAAGTCTTGTATTCTTTAAGGGATTCCTCTGCGCTGAAGTTCAGAAAGAGGGACGGTTGCAGCAGCCAATCAGCTGTTAAACATATGAGGCTTCAGTCCGTCCTTTACTCCAAAGCTCCTCAAGTGCTCCTCTAACTCTGTGTATTAGTCCTCACCGCTTTATAGTCAGCCCGTGGTGATGTCATGCTAACCTGCGTAATGGTCCTCCTTCCGCGCCAACTCCCTGTTTTCTCTACCTGCCTCTGAGCACGTCATGCCAGGGATCAATTAAATGATAAAAGCTTCGGTCATCGGTGTTGTGGAGGGAATGAGATAGGTTAGGAGGAATCGAAATGCCCTTTTTTCAACTTTCAGACCTCTGGCTGAGATGCAGCGGCTGAAATCGAAGGTGGTTTCAAAGGCTGCGCGTCAAGAGCTGAAGAGCGACTTTGGCAGAGACATTACCTCCGAGATGCCAGCCGCTCAGGCATTTAATTCTACTGTGAGAGTGTGAATGACATATTCTCTTTAAAGAAGGGGTGAAAATACAAAGTCTGCCACTGGAATTAAACGATTTAACGGCTTTTCAGAGAACTTTCTATCATCAAGTGTCTTTTTCTAAACAAACATGTTCTCAAACAAGTGGAATTGCGCTCAAAATACGTACGTGTGCCTTTGCCTGCACGGCAGACCCATCATTCGTTTATTCTAATGATTTTTTTGCGGTGTGATAGCCTACAAAGAAACAGACCATGTATCAGATTTAACCATCTGTGCGTAAAGAGGTTACTGGAAATATGACTTTGCGTAGAGCGTACATCTGCCACCATTCAAAAGTAAATGGATCTGATGGTTCTTGCGACAGGAATTATTCTCATTAAGCAGGAAGCCTCATTATGAAGGAATTATGAATTTGACATTGTGCGCAGAACCCCATACGTCATTATTAGTTTATATTTGATTTGTGGGTTTGTTTTGTGGATCCTGGAGATATGTTAACCCGTGGGGTTCACGCAGACCTGTCGCACAACACCAGGTACTCACAGTGGAATCACAGAACAAGACAGACACTTGCTGCTCTGCCCACCATGAGTGTTTAGACTGAGGATGTGTGAGTGTGGCTCTGTCCACACAGCAGGCACCTGCAAACACTCAAAAAAGATGTTGATTTAGTCTCCTTTGGTTACATTTGGTCACTAATCAGGCATCAGTAATGGTGCTATAGCTTTATACAGAAACGTAGACACTAAAATCTCCTCTGAATAATGAGTTTAACCACAAGTCAATCCAGAATATTTGTTGTTGACTTGCCATTTTGCTGATTTTGATCATGTCTTTACTGCACAAAAGGTCAAGAACAGAATCTTTTCGAACCTGCTGGTATAAAAATCCCTTTTAAATTATTTAAATGCTACATGATCTCACTGAAAAAGACCCCTTTAGTGCTTTAAGAATTTTTTTTTATCACATCATAAAGGATTCTTAGGACCAGCCCCTTATTTTAGGGTTATAAGAAAAAAACAAAAAAAAACAACCTTTGTAACGCTAAAGAGAAACAATGAATAAATAACTTAAAACTTAGAGTAGGTGGTTTTATTTAAGTAGAACCAAAAAGATAGAACCTTTAAAGAACCATCTTCTACCTGACATTAGTACTTCATCACCTGGTGACATTTAATAGCATTTGATATGACAGTGTAATGTAATCTGACTATTTGAACTGTATATTTATTCATTTTTTATTTGAGATAGAAGGTGATAATTCCACTTATTTGACTCATGATAGCCACATGTTAAAACAAATCACAGCTGGCACGTTACTCAATCAGCATCAGCTGAATAACAACAGTGAAATAGCTTGAACTGATCTCGTTTGGCCCTCAAACACATGGGTTCACACAGTTTACAAAAAATGCACAATTTAAGTGAGATAAAAAGTCAGTAAAAACTGATGAACTTCTTGCAGTGTGGAGTGATTCTGGAGCAGTCTGGGCTGTGCAGAGCAGAGCTGCAATCTCAGGCAGCACCGTCTGTTTTGGAACACAGAGTGGCAGTATTTGCTGTGCCGAAAAGAGAATACCCCTCACAGTGACATGTTGTCTGGATCAATACCATTCTGGAAAGATATCGCATTATTCACGGCAAATCACGGCACTTACTTGAAAATCCCTAAAAGGATTGTGTAGAGCAGAGTAGGCATGTGCAATGTGATGAATGAATATCAGTAAATCCCTGATTTCACGTGGGGCATATCATATTTGTCTTACTATCAGAGTTCTACCTGTCTTAAAACTTGTATCTAAAAAGTGGGCTTGAATTGTGTTGAACTGTGTTGCACAGGTGATGTTTGGATGAGTGTCATCACATCTGATAATCACTTGCTTTAGCCGCTGTGTTTATGTCAGCCTTTGAAACAGACAGTGCTCTCTCTCTCTCTGCTCTGTGGCTGCATCATATCAGGGCTGATATGGACCAGTCACGTTCTGTGTGTGTTAAAGTTTGCAATAACTGGCAATGAGCTTAATGTTTGGTTTTTTCATGTTCAGTCTGTCATCCAACATCTGTATTCGACTGATTGTAAAGTGTCTGAAACTGCAGTTTGGCAATTAACCCCAAAAGTAGTGTCTTAATTAGAAAATAAAATGTGCAAAACAACTTGCAAACAGGCCGACATCACTCACCGGGCAAACACATTGCTCTCATCCTGACACACACACACAGGCATACACTCAAAAGAAAGCATGCACCCTGTCCTTTAATCCCCTGCACTGTAAGAGCTGAGCCAGAAGGGCCCTGTCCAGTCTCTATTATTTGGGGGACAGCAAGTTTGAGTTTCCTCTGCTTCTGCTCAGCCATTATCATCACTCATACCAACTAACCCAGTTCTTCTATTCATTTCTTTATGCCCAGGAATAAGACAGCCTCAAAACCTCTCATGAACTGGGAAACATGACTGTATTATATCAATCATTCACAGTGTGTAGCAAACCAGGCATTTACTGATATGAAAATATTGCAGATTGTTACTATAAATGATTGTGTAATGAAAATTAAACTCCCAAAACTGCATATATGTATTTGTTCATGAACTGGGTCTGTAAGCACAAAAGAGTTCACGTCAAACAGTTAATTCAGAGTATGTTTACTGAACATGCATGCTCTTTTTTCTCCTATACTTTGCCCTCTTTAACACAGCACAGAGGCACAGGTTCACACCCTGCTACGTGCAAGCAGTGCTCTACCTTTCTGCAGCTTCACTTGGGAACTTTCAAGGTCACGTGTCTGGCTCTGGGGCACTTTGACACTCAGTTACGAACATAGTCATTCACTCCTTGCCCAGATTTTCCCAGTGATCTGGGGTTTTAAAGGAGCCGTGAGTAGGGTTTAGTGGCATCCAGCGGTGAGGATTGCAGATTGCAACCAGCTGAAACTTCTCCCATATGCCAAGCGTGAAATTCCAGTTAGGATTTTTTCTATGTTCCTTGTGCAGGAGGTTTTTACCATGAGCCGAATTATCCACAGAGGTCTCTTCCTCTCCAAAACAAACGGAACAGGTGATAAAATCCTATAAAAACACTTAATAAAGCAGTTTCATGTTACAAGTCAGTGTTTCTCTGATGCTGTTTGGGTCGTTGCGGACAGGCTACTAGCCTAGCTTCTGCTAACATGTGCTGCTCAGCTTTTTTCTCTGATAACTTAAGATCCAGACATTCAGGAGGTCTTTACCATGAGCCGAATTATCCACAGAGGTCTCCTCCTCTCCAAAACAAATGGATTCAGTGATTTAAACTAGCAAAAACACAGAATAAAGCAGTTTCATGTTAAAATTCAGTGTTTTTCTGATTCTGTTTGGGTTGTTACAGACAAGCTGCTCGCCCAGCTTTTGCTAATGTGTGCTGCTCACCTTTTTTCTCTGATAACTTAAGATCCAGACGTTCAGGAGGTCTTTACCATGAGCCGGATTATCTGCAGAGGTCTCCTCCTCTCCCAAAAGAAATTGACCTAGTGATTTAAACTGGCAAAGACACTGAATAAAGCAGTTTCACATTACAATCCATGTTTTCCTGATGCTATTTGGCTAATTGCTGAGGGGCTGCAAAACATGAATGGCCTTACCTAGAGCCAGTTGTTGGTTGGTCCATTGTGGACTACTGTAGAAACATGGCAGCAACATGACAGACTCCATGGACAAGGACCTGCTCCCTGTGTAGATATAAACAGCTCATTCTAAGGTAACAAAAACACGACGATTAAACACTAATGAAAACATACTTTCTATATTATATTCCATTTCTGTCAATATATCCTCCTAAATCCTACAAAATGGACCTTAAACTAGCGGCCATAAAGATTTTGATGGCTATAAAATTGGATTGAGGACTTGTTGTATGGATGTGGTAATCATCTACACCTTTTAAGTGTCAACTAAACTAAACCAAACTAAACTAAACATGTGCTACCCACTTTGCTTTATGAAAGAAAAAAAAGAAAAACATATAAAAAGTTATTAAAAGACAACTGTTTCCTCAATCACCAACAACATGTAGCTGTCTGACATGAGTCATATATCCTCACTTCCGTGACAAACGTTGGTGTAACACCGCAATGGCACTACTTTCACTGAGTCACCCGTTTGTTGTCACAGACACTTCATTACTGTAAACTGTGTGAAACATTTGGCGCATAATTTGTCCGATGTTTTTCTTTAGTTTTGATTCACATAGATGCGTAGACTGAAGGTGAGTATCTTCCTCAAGTACACAGCTGGTGTTGGAATTGAACTTGTGACCTTTTTGTTAGTTGACAGTCTCCCGCAATGCACAGAATCTGCATATGGAAGCTTGCTGCTTTTTTCGTGCAGGAATATGCTGTGAAAATGGGCCATTTGTCAGTCACCACATTATATCCCTGTACATTTATTGTACTTACTGATGCTGTATGTTTGTGGCGAGCTGGGAAAGTTGGATGCAAAGGCCGATGAAAAATTCTGATATGTTCAAGTGCAAGTTTCCAGACCTGGGCTTGCCCTGTCATCAAGATTTTGTCCAAAAATGACAGTCTCGGTGCTCTTTTGCAGCTTTTTGTGGCAGTGCGGTGCCGCAACGCCAGCCATCATCAGGAGAGATGCTTTTGTTTCCCATACTTAAGACGAAAGGAAGTCTCATTGAGTTCTTTCTATGAACTAATTGAGGGTTTGCCCCTTTTAGCAACGGCAGCTGGAAAATCCCACTCACTCTCCGAGTTACCTGCAGCGAGCGTGAGCAGAGGATGCTGGGTCTAACGAAGGAGCCCCTTCACATCTTAACTCGTCTGCACTAAGCTTCACTTTCACAACAACAACACTGTGGAGCTGCTGAACTCTGCTGACCTTGTGTCCATGACGACTTCTCTGGTTTTTGCAGAACATTTTTCTCGGATTGCTAATTCCTTTATTTTGACTTTTAACAAGTGAGTGACACATTCTTCCTTAATGCCGCAAGTGTTGTGTCACAAGTCTTTTTTTTTTTGTACAGTTTAACAATGTTACACACTTTTCCATATGACATCACGCGGGTTAGTGAGAGCACCTACTTCGCTCTGTCCTTTTGTTCCCCCCCTTCTCTCGCTCTGCCTTTGCAGTAAAGTCTTATCCGCTTAATTTTCAATAAATCTCTTTGCTTTGATGTGGCCGAAAAAAAATGAAGCAATTTGACTGGTTTGCATCAGGAAGCTATACAAACCAGCAAAGGGGCCATGTGTTGCAGTAGCCTTAGCTGTGAGTGTCTACGGGAGGATTGAGTGTCTTGTTCCTCCTCTGGGGTTTGTGTAAGACAAACTACAAGGCTGTTACGGTCCTATAAATAACGGTTTTATTGCATGGGGAATTTTAATGCTTTTTACACAAGTGCTCTGAAGGCTTTCGCATGTTCCAACAACAGGCTTGTCCTCAATGGCAAGGGACGGATAAGACTCATGTATACACACATACCAGGGTCAAGAATGAACTTTTTTTTTTGTCAGGAGGTTGGTTTCGCCTTCTTGATCTGACGCTTTGTGGCGTTATTTTTAGATGGCAGATTTAATGAACTAAAAAATCTTACATTTGCTTTGCTATGAAGCAAAACAATTGCATATTTCATTTACATGTGTTTCATAAGATTGACAAATGTAAATGAGATTTTGTGAAAGGAAAAAATTGGACTGAATCTTTCAAGTACAAAACTGGTGCTGTGAGTGCACAACATTTGGGCGTTTGATGATCATCATTTGTGTATTTGTCAGTGTCATCCTGTAGATTCAAATTACACGCACAGGCACATAATATTGCATATCTGTTCAGTCAGTGAGCAGAAACACACAATGCTGAGAATTTGCACACAGAAAAGTACAACTATGAGTTTATTTTGTTGTGCACAAATAATCAGATACAGGTGCACAATAGCTTTCTACTTAATTTTTACATTTGTAAATCTAAAACGTGTGTAAATAACATTATTTCCCCCCCCCCAACTTTACATATTAACAAATGTCTTTCACTTTCCTCTTTCAGTTTTAGTGTGCGGTGTTTGATTTAAGTTATGATACATGGCACATTCCAGCCCACTCTTCTTTCCAGCTGGTGGAAAGCAGGCTTTGCTAAGCTGGTGGTTTGTGTGGGTTAAGCTTTTTAAACAGCTTGCTGTGTGGTGCCAACATTTTTTGTTGCTACAACATGTTAATTTACTTGTTATTTGGTCAAAAATGATCAAAAATCACTAAAGTTCTTCTCAACCAGGATAAGAAACTGACAGATGTGAAAGCCAGGGACCCCCAACAAACAAGCAACGATGCCTGGAGATTTTCCTCAGAAAGGCAGAATCCCTCCCTAAATATTGTTCAGCGTTGGTCATGCATGAAGCCAAATACAAAGGATGGAGAAGCCACAAGTGGAATATAGTCATATGAACAATAGAGTTTTATTGCCCGTTCCCAAACATGCACTTGTGCTTTGACTTTATTGTAATTCCATAACCAAAATATACTCATGATTTTTGAGCAGACATCAAAATGACTGAAACACGGAAAGATTTCAGTCATCTACAGACAACTAAAATGGTCTGCGAGATTTTACATCTCATGGTATCATCAAACATCTGTGGCACTGCGCTTCAAAACCACAGCCAAATTCCAAGCATGCCAAATTTTCTCATGTCTAAAAAGGCTACGTGAACAGCGCTACTTTCGACGGCACGACACTGCTGACTATTTAGCCTACTGTTCATATATTTAACTCTTGTGCCAGAAATACTCCGCAGATTGTTTCGTGTAATTTTTTGCTCTCATGGCATATTGCCTCAGTCAGAAAAACATTCCAATCTGGAGGCACGAGGAAAGAACATATGAAAGACGCTCTTAGGTCAAAAGCTATTCTTGCACTCAGATATTTTGTTTTCTGGACCACAAGAGATGCTGTCTGGCTTTTTTTTTTTTTTACTGGGTTTGTGTTGAGCAGTTGAAATGACTGTATAACTGCACATGCACAAATTGCTAACATCACCAAATACTGGGCCAATGATATCAGTGTGACAGCATGTTTCTCCTCATGGCATCATTTAAAAAATCATCACGATAATTATGTAAAACTAACTTTAAATTGCCCCCATTATTATTGATGTCACTGCCAATGTTACCATAACTATTAAAATTGTAAAAGTGAATAATATGCAGACAGCTTTAAGAGCATTTATTCCAGTGTTCACAGCATGGCCTCACATACTTGGTGGCAGAAATGTTTTTTTCTAAGCCACTCTAACACTGGTGTGTCACTTGTGTTTTTCAAACCATGTGGAAAAACGCATGTTTGGGGTTTGGGTGGCACAAGCTGTGACAAAACCACATGGAAACAGCACATTTAATCGCAGATATATAGTCCTGGATCAAGGTTCCACACGATTTTCTTGACAGTGAATGAAATCCTTTTGCTAGACAAATGCCACTGCACAAGAACACTGCAACACACTGTTTCCCTAATTATTTTTTTATTTGAGAACAGTATTTCCCCAATATCTAATTTATGGGTAATTGCTTTTAAAACTCACAGTGAGTCACGAGGATGTAAAATAAGTGATTCATGGTTTTGAAAGTATTAACAGCCACATTATCTGTGCTCAGCTGCATGACGTGCTGCTGTACACAACTGCACACCGTCCCACTGAAAAACAAACCTATAATCAGTGGTGTAGAGCAGGGTACATACAAGTATACTCACAGACTAATATGTTATATGGGCTACACTGCTGTATTAAACAGTTTGTGGACAGCATAATTTTAATTGATGTTAACTTTAAACACTTTTGGCCACTGACAGAGAGAAATCAAGGCAGTTGTTCATGGAAGGCCACACCCCAAATTCTGTGGTACACAAGTGAGTCTACTCATTCCTCAAGCATCCATTGATACATATCTCCACACATTACAAAGCCATTAAATGAGAAAAAATAGAGCCAGCCAACACACAGAGGTGGGATACAATTACTCAAACTATGACTAAAAAACAACATCTTCCTCCGTGAGGCAAAAAAGATTTAAATTCACTCTTGTCGTAATGTCTGAGCACAAACTCCATTCAGGCAGTGATGTAACCCAACATCAGCTGAACAATAAATCCAGAGCTGCAGACACTTCACGTGAGGTCACTACTTCACCCTGCTTGAAAAACAACAAGGAATGTGTGTCAGGATAACCACAAAGGAAATTCAAAGGCATGGTGAAGGGTTTTAGGGCATCGAGCTGGCATTTCTACTCAGGAGCCACTTAAAATGAGTCAACCGGCATCAATTTACCAGTGTGTTTTTTATATAAAAATCAAAAAGAAAAAAAAAAGAAAACAGATATTAAACGTGTCTGTTCTGAACTGATATAAAAATAGAATGACCTCATTAGTGTTATCTAAAGAAATTTATCAAGAATGTCAAAACTTTATTTCCATTTGCAGTATTACATTTGGTGGTAAGGCTCTGTACTGGGGCCTCTCTGTCCTTCCTCTGGTCTATGCGGAAAGCCTTGGAAAAGCCTAAGGCAAGAGCACACCTCTCTGCCCTTCCACATGCAAACAAGGAAAGCCTGAGGCAGAGAGCAAACCTCCCTGCCCTTCCATGTGCCTTTATGGAAAGCCTAAGGCAGGGAAAGCAGTAGCAAAGACGCCCCAGAGCCAGCATCAATGACAAACAGAAATGACAGTGATAAGTCAGACACAGCATGAAAGGGAGGAGCTGGGGTGGAGGCGGGTTGCAAAGTGGCTTGCAGAGGAAGCAGCAACAGTAGGCATGGCAGAGGAGTTTAAATAGGGTGCCCTGAATGAGATTTGCTAATTGGTGGCATAGAAAGGAATCATGTGATCTATCAGCTGACTCCCTTCCATCAATCAGCTGCTCCATCAGTTGATTGGGCTGTTTGGGATGGGATGGGAGCTGAGCTTGACATCTTGTCCTGCCTGAAAAGCTGAACATCTGCACACCTGAGAAGCTGAGCGAGAGAATCTTTGGCATTTAAATGACGGAAATGATTAACCAATTAATAGTTGATTACTTTTTAGTGGATCAACGACACAAATAGACATCGTTTCAGCTTGAGTTGCAAGCACAAGCTTAACAAGCCGTGAAAGCATAACATGATTTCACTTTCTTATTCCTGTTTTTGGCCTTCCTTACACAGATATCACTTAGGAAGACACCAAAGTTTGTACCTGTTCCTGGGCTGATTTATACCTTGGGCCGACAGAAATAAATCGGTGTCTGACATTGACTAAAAACACTTTCTTTCCTCAAGGTGCTCATGAGCAATGTCATTCTTAGTTTTACCCCCCAAAGCAGCTGTGTTTCCTGAGTTGCTTGGAGTAAATAAGCCCTTTAAGGAAATGCTGCGCCTCTGCTAAAGATGAGAATGATTGAACCGTTCTTGGTAAATGCAGCATAACAGAGCAATTTATATGTGCATAAAATTTTCCCCTTGTGTGCTCTATTACTCAGAATACGCTCATCATACAGTCATATTAAAAGACATCTAATCAGTCAGGGAAAATAATGTTTTTTTTGATGATAATACCATTTAAAGATTTGTCTGCATGTCACTATAAACCTACATTGCCACATGTCAGATCCTCTCTGTTGGAAAAATACAAGAATTTTCTGGCTGACTGGAAATAAGGTGCCATTATGGCTTTGCTTTTCACTGAAACCTGCATTTAGGCGTCTAGCTGCCACTTGGAGCTGTGATAGCCACTTGCACACCAGAGCAATTTCAAACCAGATGAAGAGTTTGACAAGTGGCGTGGTGACCATGTGAGGTCCAACCCAAATCACAACCAAGCCAGTGTGGCGATGGGGGTTTTCAAAATAACCTTCACTCCTAACTCCCATGTGCCTCCTATTTTGTGGGTGATTTCTGACGTCAAGTTAGGTAGACCTGCGCAAAGGCCACACAGGTCTATAATGAGCAAGTTAGCGCAGAGCAAAATACAGACTCTTTATATTTACAGTATGTGTGCGATTTGCATATTCTGTAATCTCTGTGTTCTTTGGTGGAGCATGTGTTTGTGTTGGTGAACGCAACACGTTCAAATTGTTTTGAAGTCTGGATTTGGCTCATAAACTTATTTTGCCTCAGGTTTCATTTAATATGCGTGGATTTAATTTAGTCTGGTCTTGCAGATGTAATATTGTTTAATTTTGTTTAATTGTCTTATTTACCAGAATGAATGCCTCATTTATATTTGTATGACCTAACACAAAGGCACTGCACAGTGACAAGGCAGAGAGGTCTGGGATCCGTATGCATCAAGAGAAACCTGTTGGCCGTAGACCTAAGAAAAAGTCCTGAGCTTGATGGCAGTTAACTTTACAGTCAGGAGCTAATTCAATAAAGATCTTTTTTCACCCCGTACGCCTCTACAGCTGAGCTTAAAATGAGAGAGGATAGAAGACAGTAACCCAAGTGCTATGGAAGGGCGTCTGACTCGCCACATTAAAGGAAAACTCAGGCCGCTGTCAAGCAGCGTTAAGCACCGCTCTCATAAACTCCTGTCACATACTATAGACTGGCTGTGAATGAACTGCACCATAACCTCCAGGTGACCTCTCTCTCTGTATTATAATTCAGAGGTCAAAGACAGTTCCAGACAGAGTGATCAGTGTTCTTCCACAGACACTATGTTATTTCATCTGACTGGCACATACTGAATCACACATTTCCCCACCCAAATTAACTGGAACCATTAGATAGACTAATAACCACACACATGCCACCAACCAGCAAGTGAGGTCATCTAGGATTAAAGTTCAGGATCATGGCCAGTGTGGCAAACTGGGGTGGGGATGTGAATAATGAAAGGGTCAATGAACATTTAGGCACTGGCAGTACATATTATTAACTCTACAAAGGGTTACACTCACATCTGTGGCACGATCGAAGGGATGGGGATAATCAAAGAAGTATTTCACTGCTGGAACGATGGTCTATGAAGAAAAATGAAAACACGTTTGAAACTGGTGATATATGACCAGAAAAAACTTAGAAAAAGGGTCTGTGGCATTCACTTTCGCCAAAGAGGTAGAAAACCTACAACTACCAGAATGCATTGCGCCGCGCTGGTGAATGACGTCATGCGGCGTTTTTCCACAGGGAACAAGATGGCGCCTCGCTGGATGAAAGTGATGAATTTCAGAAAAACGGTCAGTTAAAACATGTTTCTTAAAACATTTTAAGGAAGAAATAGGTAACAAGGTTACATAATCATGGTTCTTATTTTATCAACACAGCTTAGTTGTACCGTTTTTCAGCCTCCTGTTTACCATAACCGGAAACAATATGGCACCTGCTTCCGGTTACAAATTCATATATTGCAGTCAAACAGTACATTTAAATGTGCCTGAAAACGTTTGAAGCAAGAAATAGACTATACATTAACAGACTCTCGGTGTATATATGATCAGTTTTACACTTTTATTAAAGTTTGAGAGAGGGGCTCGTGTCTGTGGAGGCAGACATGAGGAAATACTACTTCTGTTTACAGTAAATAAACATCTGTCAGTTCATGTATGTTATATTATGACAGTAGCAGGACTAGGACATGACCTGGCGACCATACATGTGTCACATATAAGGCTGCAGTCTGGCATAAGGCAGAAAGGGTTGAGGGCAGCGCATAGCCCAAAAGGGGAAAAACATAAGCAAACTAATCTCTGCCACCTGGTACAGTGAGTTTGTTACACTATGTAAGGTTGTATGTGTATAATTTATATGGCTGGCAGTTAGTTTTGTAACATAAAAGCGGAGTCGACGGGAAAACTTTCATCAGACTTAACAGTGTGAGCTAAAAGCTATTTCTTGAGGCAGTACGTATCAGTTACAGACCTGTTATGAATGAAAGTTACCAGTAAGTATCCAAATAATTGTTCATTTTTAGCCAGCAGTAAGCCTACAGCATACCATACAGTCATTAATTTTCTGTAACCGCTTATCCTGGTGGGGGTCGCAGGAGGGCTGGAGCCTATCCCAGCAGACATTGGGTTAGGGTGGTTAGGTACACCCCGGACAGGTCGCCAGACTATCACAGGGCTGACACATAGAGACAGACAACCATTCATGCTCACATTCACACTTACGGCCAATTTAGGCCCCGTTTATACGACAACGATTTCAACTAAAAACGGTAAACTTTAGTTGTATTTTGGCCGATCGTTTACACAACAGCAGCATTTTGGGTGCCTGAAAATGCAACGTTTTGACAATGTTCCAGAGTGCAGTTTTTTGGAAACGACGCTGTCTCTGTTGTCATGTAAACTTGGAATATGCAGTTCCTCTGAAAACGGAGACTTTTTGCACATGCGCATTACGGTTCCAGTCACTAGGCATGCACGAAAAAGTTGTCCGTCACAACAACAATGCTGAGCTCTGTTTGTGCTGCTCACTCTGTTGAATTTATCAACGCTTCTCCAGCAAAGTGTAGATCTACTGTAGCAACTCCACCTCGTCGTCCATCCAGACAAAGTTATCTGTGCATGCTTTTGCCATTGTGTCTTCTTTGTTTTGGTTTGTAATCACCGCATTGTAGAGGGAGGTGCTTCAGCGCAGGCACGTGGCGTCATGCCGTGGTGTTGCTTTGCAAATTTACACTGCCACCCATTGGCCTGGCGTGCATACTACAGTGTTTCCAGTAGATTTTGTCTTTGGACTGTGGGAGGAAGCTGGAGTCACTAGTTTGGAGAAAACCCATACTAACACAGGAAGAAAATGCAAACTCTGCACAGAAGGGCTTCCCCTCTCCCAGGTTCGAATTAGGAACTCTTGTTGAGAAGCGTCAATGCTAACCACTACAACACTGTGCCACCTACACAGTGTACTAGTGAACTCACGATGTGTTAGACAATTTATGCGTCAGCCAAAATAGAGAAGTTAAAAAGTTCAAACATATTTCACATGCAAGATATCTGTATGCTGCACACTGGCTAAGACAACATTAGGTGATGAAAACTGTGCTGCTGCGACTGACTGAAATGTCTGTACCTACGCTTCCCACACAAACCTTACTTCTCTATAGTTAAGTTCATTTTCTCCTTATTGAGTTTGTCGACCTTTTGCACTTATGTACATTGCACATACATCAACAAACAGATGACACGCTTTTGTGTCATACATCATACTCATTGTTTAGTGTTGTTGGCAGTAAATTAGTATTTTATTATAAGACGCACATTTAGTTACTTTTTGTACAGTCACACATTAGTTCGTCTTTAAATAGGTTTTTTTCTGATTGCTGCTGCTGCTGCAGGGAAATCTTGTCAGGCTGGAGCGATAGACCTTTTTCACAGCAGACATTTTGACATGTTATGGGACAAGCACAGGTGTATTTAATAACAATAATGATTGCTGCATTCCATTTAGTGAAGGTCCTGGTACTTTGCATGCTGGCTTACTTATTGGCACACTAAATGGAACTGAGCCATCATTAATGTTATCAGTTTCACCTGTGCTTTTCCTCCGATGACAATTTCTTTTTAAGTGATTTCTTTTTTGATTGTATTGTGCGTTGGTGGTGTTGTTTTAGTTAATTACCCAAGTATTTACTGATAGAACCAATGTTTTAAATGTTTAATTTTTGGTTAAATAAAACCCTCTCTTTGAGAATCCACCAGCGATTCCTCCTGCCTGCCAGCTCGGTCTCTCGCACCATGAGTACACTTCTTTTTCTTTTTGTTTGTATTATGTTTATTCATCACTCTTCCCTCATTACTCCTCCTGTTTTAGGGCAAAACACCTGAAGCTAACACACCCGGACAAGTGTCTCCACTGACTGCAGAGGCCGAACCCTGGTAAGATAGCAAACAAGCTAACATCATATACCTCAAATACCAATTTGTTACTTTAAATAATATCCTTATAATATTTTCTCTAAGGTTGGCATTGACAACATTATATGACTGAAAGACAGTGACAAGGGAACTGCTGAAGTCACAGATGAACCAGGAGCTACCCAGATGAACCGGCAGCACTGTTAACAAGCTAATGGCACCAAGTGAAAGGTAAGCACGATAAACCACTTCATAATAATATAATAATAATGATAAACTTTATTTATATAGCACCTTTCAAAACACAGTTACAGTGCTGTGCAATAAAACTAAACACAATTAAAACACAAGAATAAAACAAATACTATTTTTAACCAATGTAAGGCATCTTTGACTACCTTGAAAAGCACTCAAAAATTAAATGTAATATTATTGTTATTAATTATTGTCTATCCAGAAAGTGTGTACTGCAGGTTAATTTATTTTATGTCTCAATCAGAAAGCCAAAGTACTGTTGAGACATTAGCGTCACGGTTCTAGCATTAGCATTGGGTGGAAAGCAAAGCATCTGCTCCAGCTTTAGCATCAGGTTAGAGGTACAATATTTGGCCAGGGAGGGGCAGAGGGCTGTCTCTGCCTAGCCAGGCCTGACGCCTTAACCAGGCTTTTACAGTAGGAAGGAGTGAAGCACACCGAGGTTTACCGCCATGCTGGGATCACCAGTTTAATGGAGGCTCGCCCTAGCCCACATTCAAACCCTGCATCTCTTGGCTCCCTTCCTGCAGCTGGGGTATACTGGGGAGCGTTCCCATGGAAAAGCTGTTAAACTGGCCACGGTAGTGAGGATGAGGAACAAGTTTCCATCATGTTCTAACTAGCTACAAAGAGATTCACATATTGCACTGCCATATAGACTGCTCTACTGTTGGATAGTTCTATTAGTTGTGATGTCGTGGGCTTTAGTGGGCAGTTGGAGGTTTTGTCTGCATTTTCTTCCTGCCTTTTCCATTCTGGTGGCTACAGGTGTGCGCATTGTCAGGTCTGTTTCCTCCTGACGTTTTAGCTGACCTATGAGGGGTCTGAGCTTGTTTTTGCATCGTCTCCGTGTTGCTATGCAGACTGACTTTTCCGTTGGCTGGGTTTTACCAGTCATCCTTAAAGACAAGCCTGGTCCTGATTGTTCCGGATCGTACGGCGGAATCAAATTAGGGACTGGTAATGGCCATAAAGTCCATGTCTGAGGCATTATACGCAAGGGCGTGGGCCCACCTCACATTTCCCATCCGCATTTCCTTTCGTCCCCGTCTCTGAGCGGGATTGTCAGCTTTTTTTCATTACCGGCTAATCTGGAGGATTTGTAACTAAAACAACAAACAGATAAAAAAGCACAAATCAACGGGAGAGAGTGATGTTCCACAAATCAACTGTATGTTCATAATTGGCCAACTCATACATCATGCTTGTTCTTCCATGAGTGGGGCCCCATGCTTTGCAGTTGTTTATAAGTCTAATGTCTTATGCCACAGTGATTCAAGGTGCATGTCCTGCTGTTTTCTTCCCCCCCTGAAGATATGGGACTCCCACAGCATTTATCCTCTTAGCAATAGTAGCTAAAATACCAAAAGTCTCTGCATTAACTTTCTTCCTTATAATAACCACAGGCACTTCACAGATGATCTGTGTCACATTGTGGGTGCATTTGAAACTACTTAAATATGTAAACAGTAGCCACCACACAATAACTAATTACTAAGTGTAGACTGTGGCTATAGTTTGATTAGTTTTATCCTTATTTACCCTCTCCTGTTGGCATGTGAACACTGAATTATTGTTTGCATTACATAAGAATTATTAAAAAAAAAGCCAGCAACCAATTTTGAAATGTTTCCAGACTAATACTTGTGAAATATTGGAAGCACTCTTGTTATCATAACTTTTTATTTCATTTTTTCCCTTCCCTGCAGGACCCTTAGGCTCAGAAATTATTTTGTGGCATTTTGCTGGCACGGGGATAACGCGTAGATATCAATCTCGCGTTTCTAAAAATGTGTTCCACACTCCTTTGCTTGGCGTTTGATGTGTCAGATCAGCACCGTAATGACTACCTGGTTGCTCAACGCCTGTCAATCTCATTAAGGTCCTCACATATTCTGACTTGCATAATTTTCTTGGAAATTCAAGCAGATATCATCTCTGTTTATTTTGCCATAGCTGAGTCAGTATCTATGCTCTGATTGCCCAGTTTACACACCTTCCAAGATGCATTACAGCAGCAGCAGTGTGCCAACACTTATGCTGTAATCAAATATTCAGATCCTCCCAAGACAAAAGACTCATCTCTCAATAAGAAATATAAGCACAAAGGAGATGGGTCCCTTGTTTAAATAATTATTTTTTTGCAGTACTTTATTCCACTTATTTTAATTAATTAAATTGAGAGGAAATAAAAGGAAGAAAAATATACACCTATATATTTTTCCTTACCATTTCTGTGAGGAATTTGGAAAGTTTGGTCAAACTGTGGCTTAGTGGTTACATTGCTGCCTCATAGCAAGAATACCCTGGATCTGTATCTGATCTAGTTCTTCCCTTTTTTTTGAGTTTCTCCCCAGGTCTGCGCGTTTACTCCAAGCACTTTGGGTTCTTCCCACAGTCCCAAAAAAATTCAGATTAGGTAGATTTGAGGGTCAGTATGGCAAGGCATCTACATGTGCAACCTAATCACCAGAGTAAATCTTGGCATTGTGTGTTTCTGCAAACCACGGATATGAAACTTTTGTATGGCATTATGTAGCGAATATGTTTTGACAATGCTGTGGTCAATGTGTAGTTATGTTAAGGCCCAAAAACATGTTTTGGCTTAGATGAACCGGTTTGGTGCCTCAGTCACCGCTGGAAATGTTGTGAGCTGAAAAACAACTGGTTTTGTTATTTGCAGGTCTCAAACAGTGGTCTGCGGCTTGGCAGCAGTTTTACATAGATCTCACACCATTCACCATCCCCTCAACCTCCTGATGACAAAGTCAGTGGAGCGTCGCGGGGGGCTGGAGCCTACACCCTGGACAGACTATCGCAGGGCTAACGCATAGAGACAGACAACCATTCACACTAACACCTACGGACAGCCCAACCTGCATGTCTTTGGACTGTGGGAGGAAGCTGGAGTACCCGGAGAAAACCCACGCTGATACGGGGAGAACATGCAAACTCCGCACAGAAGGGCTCCCTTCTGAGATCAAACAAGGAACTCTTGCTGTGAGGTGACAGTGCTAAGCCCCGTATGAAACGTACAGATATTGGTGGTTTGTAGAAATGTAAAATGTCAACATTTTCTTCTGGCGACTGGGCTGAGGTGTGAATGCGCTCATCTGTCTGTATGTATTGGCCAATTAATGACCGTATGTGTGTCTTGCAAACTCTGCTCAGTAAGATACAATCTATATACAGTAGACATACCTGCTTCTCCTCTATCATTTAGTATTCTACTGAAGTTCGAAGAAATGACCTTGTTCTTACATAAATGCGTCTTCAGTTCTGATACATGCATCATAACCTACATGTAACACTGTGGATAACAGTAAAATCCGTAGTCATAACTGACTATAATTAGGGTATACACTGACAACAAAAGTGATGTCACTATTGTGTAAAATGGCCCCGCTCCGTGCTCTCTGTGGAAAGTTTCATTTTCCTACACAGCCATTTACATAAAGTGTAAGTCAGGTCATGTCTGCTTTCATTATTTTTGTTCCAGTGTGACATTGAGCTATGTGACATATTATAAAGACATTATCTTCTTCCATCCAAACACACAAGCCTACATTGTTTTTCTTATTCCTTCACCTAGTTCACAGCTGAACTCTTAATTCCACCAAATGTGTCTTTCTCATCAAGGAGATGTGTTATTAATGTCCAGTGACCGCACGCGTTGTGATAAATTCCTTTTTCATGTTTATCTGCTCAATGAGTCACAATGCTTTTTTAAGGCCTGACGTTCTAGATTTAATATGAGAATTTAAAAAACACTCCACTTAATTCAGAGCATGTTAACATGTGGCGAGCAGTCATATCCAGAGTGACTTTTAGTGACTGAGTGGTTTCAGCATCTCGCCGGAGGGCTTTTGGCCAGAACATACGGCTGTTTTTGCTATTGAACCCTTGTCCTTTACATGATGGGACGGTCACTGTAACCGCTAGGCCACCCTACCACCCTGAATAATCGTTATTAGGTTCTCCAAATAAGTCATATACTTGTGGAACGGAAGGGAAACCTTTCGGTGGACGTTGAGTGGGTGGTTGTAAAAGCAAGACTTCTTCACTTTATAAGACCTGAAGCTGCCCTCTCATCTGGGAGGAGCTTTTTCCTAAATTATTGCCATAATTTATCGCTGCACCAGCAGCTGGCGGCGGACATTGGAAGTGGACGTTCCTAAAACAGTGCAGCACCGGATGATGGTGTCAAGTACTGGAGCGGTCAGGTTCCCCTGGCATGTAATTAGCCATGAAGCAGTTTGGTGACAGCATTGCTCCTTTGTCACACTGAGCTAATATTAGCTTACTTTACCTCATTGGCAAGCATGTCACCTTTTCCTGAGTTTGCATTAGCATAAAGCCACTAGCGACTGTGTGTCCTGTAAAGTTATGAGGCTGAACTCTCACCTGCTTACTCACATCTGTGGACTAAACTATATTTGTCCTCTTCTGTTGCTCCTCTGTAAAATCTTTCCTTTTCAAAGCCTCACCGTCACTGCTACAAAACTGACAAGATCTGAGCGGTGATCAGACAGCTTGGCCATCGCACAGTAACCCAGTCTCCAAAAACTCTGCAGAGAAGCCATAGCTTCTGCCCTGCAGCTATTAATGTTGCAATTATGATGTGAAAAAACAGGTAGTGAAAATATTATCTCCTAAAGACCAAGGGGAACTTACTGAAAGACATCGGATGTGTTTTTTACGGCTCATTTAAAACTCTTGTCAGCATTGTCACTGCAGTGATAAATGATGTTTAACTGTTGTTTACGGGAGACTTTTTGGATGATTTGAGAACTTAATGTGTTCATCACAAATGTGCACAGCTAAGGTGAACCCTGGTCATGTATAACACTGAGAGTGGCTTGTTTTATTTAATTTAATGAATGGAAGACAATATATTTGCAAAGTTATTGAGACATTCAGCTGTAACTTGTCCATATTTCTTGCTCAAGCTCAAGTCTAGTGATTGTTAAATGCCTTTGTATGTCATCACAACCAAAAGTAATGTGAGCAATACAAAACCTGACATGTAAAAATATTAACATTGTTTCTCATTCTCAGTGCTCCCACTCAACATTACATGAAATGCATTTTAATGAAGTTATCAAAAGTAACGCAGTAGTTAGCCCCCAAAGTCCTTCAAAATGAAAATGTGAGTAAGCACTTGCAGCAGAGGAAATATTTTTGTCATAAATTTTCCCAATAGACAGGCTGCTGTCTGTATAGTTACAAGACATAGTACGGATACTAGATGTCCTCATGTAAACACATAAAGCATGAAGCTATCTTGCGTCAGATTGTGTTTTCCATACTACATTTATATAATCAATCTGTTACTCTTGTCTTGTTATGTTCATTGGAGACATAAAGCTGCTGCAATGGCTACATGCACTGTGTGTGTGTGTGTGTGTGTGTGTGTGTGTGTGTGTGTGTGTGTGTGTGCATACTGTATGCAAGTCTTCATGGGAAGCTGTCCTGGCCAAAATTGCAAACTTGGCTTATGTACTGTGATGAAGCACTTGCACATGAGTACACATGCAGACACATAAATACAAAAATACACAGGAAGTGGTAAAAAATATTAAAGTACTTACAAACACACAAACAAAGTCACCTGTAAAACACACTGCATCCAAAACCATCCGCCCCTTCCAAGTGCAGTTCCTCATATCAGATCTCCTTCAACCTATCCGTCACACTATAGTTGCGGCTGTGCCTCAAGGATCAGAGTGGGTCCGGTGTCCACTAATCTGCTCACGAAGCAGGTGCAGGCAGCCTGTGTGTCCCAAAAATTGCATTGCATGACTGTATTTCAGCCATTACAACCATGAAAACTCAAAATCGATTACCAGTATATTGATGGGGTGTCTGGACACTTGAAGAAAAACTGCTGCTCTTCACTGAAAGCAGCCAGTTGAGGTGGTTTATGTATGTAATTGTCAAACTGGCAGGGGAATCCTAACTAGAGCCAGGACATATTGGGGAAGGATTATATATTGTACTGTTTTAAAGTACCTGTGGACACGTGTGTTAATGTGTGTACATGGTGTGCTGTTACTCTGTGTATGCAGAGTTTTAGTAACGTGTGAAACTGTTTCCTCACTAGTTTTTTAGTATTAGGGTTAAGGTAGAGATTATGGTTAGGCATATTAAAGCAAGGGGAAGGTTTAGAGTCTGGGGAATAAATAGAGCACATCAAAGTCCCGACATGATCACAAGTTTGGGTGTGCACTGCTTGTTTTTGTGTGGTCTGTCTAATACTGTCTGTTTTGGCATGGATTTTGTTTATATGGCACCGTGCCTTGTATTCGCATGGTGCTTCACAAGCCTAATATAGACCTCTCAAGTGTGTGCATATTGTGCATATTTTTTGTAAGAGCATTGTCATGTCTGACTGCATCTGGTCTTGATGTATGCACACTGTTTACATGCATGAGGCAGAGGGAGCTTGTTTAAGCGCAAAGCCCTGTAAGCCCTAACCGAGCAGAGCTTGTGTGGCTGCTGCAATGAAGTGCTGTGTCAGCCGAGGTCCGCTAAACTACTCTTGGCAGTTGGCCAGGTTCTTCGAGTGTTCCTGCTGCCTTTGCCATGTTGTCTCCTGCCCTGCTGTATCCTCCCTGAGGGAGATTCTCCTCCTCCTCCTCCTCCTCCTCCTCCCTCTCCCCAGTCCTCCTCTTCTCTATCTCTGCCTCTGACTGACAGACCCGCCAGGCTGCACATTTACGCACTATCACCATTGTTCAGATACAAGTTGTAGTTATACAATACAAACACTTTTAAATGACCTCATTGGCAGAGTTAAAGCTCAGCCAGTGAGCCAAAAAACCTCAAATTTTCTGGTTAAGTAATGTCAGACTGGCGTCCAGGGAGAAATGCATGTGGGAGGGGAGGTTGCAAACCTGAAGCCTTAGGCTACCATTACAAAAATACATTCAGTACTAGCTTAGCTTGCTGACCTTCAGCTACTACTTCTTTCAAGATCACGAATGAATTGTAAAAGTAGTCACTGTCATTCACATATTCAATTCACTAACTGACTGTGGTTCTTTGTCTCCGCCTGCTGTGGTTTTGAGGTTTAACTCAACAAGTGAGATAATCTCTTGCTGCAGAGAAATATTTGTATAATTAAAACCCATCCCTCTTGTTCACCTCAATGAAAATCTCAGTCTGATTTAACAGATCTAAAGGATATTGAGCTCTAATAAACAGGTAAGAACTAATACTACTACTGCCACCACTATTAATGATAAATAATAATTTAGGAGTCATGAGTTTTGTACTCACTTATCGGCCACTATAGTAATACTGTTGTTCTAAATTTCATGCACCATATTCACTCATTTCGAGTTGAAGTCAGTTGGTCAACTGACTGAACAGGAAACACACAGCAAAGAAAAACATCCAAAGTTTTGATCCGCCTTTGATCCGCTGAAACACTTGATGAGGAGAGGCTCCTCGGAGGGCTTTCAAAGGTTATAGGAAACACGGTTGGAGACCTGGGCTCATCCTGTGTGATCTGTTTTGAGAGTCATCTGAGGTAGACCATTTGTTCTGGGTGGGGATGTTGATTTGAACTAAATTAAGGGCTGGAAACCCAATAGTGGTGCCTCGAGTAGGAAGAAACACCCCAAAGGCGTCTGACTAGTGCAATTTGGCACTGAATAAAAGGCTTGGTGTCATTAAAAGCAAGACTATTAGTTTAGATCATGTATTTCTGAACTGTTCTGCACAAACATCAATCTGCAGAGTATTGTTAAAGAGGAAATTATCACTACCAGAGTTTGGATTCATATCAGTACATAGTGGGTGAAGGAGTTTGCTGCACAGTTAGTCTCTGTTGTGGTGTCTTTTGACAGATGAATAGATGCATTGTATGATGCGTTGACATGCCACAGAAATTTCACTTGTTACTGTGTTGAAAGACATACACATTAGCAACCATGGTTCCAGGCCATTTATCAGGAACTTAAAGGATCAGTTAATGTGCAATCAGTTTAAATGAAAAAGGCCAGGATATCAAAATATGAATTCTAAAAGGCAGTGTCACCCCAAAATAAATCAGAGAAAAAGTGAACAATGTCACATAGTGGGAAAGGAAGATATCCAAAGGTCTTTGAAGGGAAAAGTTTTTAAAGTTCATCTAAAAAATATAGAGTACTGTCAGTCCTTTTATCAACCAAAGATCTAAGAAACTATCCTGTAAAGCATATCCTGCGACTGTGTAGTTTTCAGTCAAAAGGAAGTGAAAAAGAAAACAAGAAGTCAATAAAAGAGTTCAGATGATGTTTATCTAATTTTGGAACAATTTTTCTCATTTGTTCTTTGAATGCGAAAGTGGAAATTCAAACGCCGTCACTTTCCACAAAAACAAAATTAAACAAATAAGTTATGGAGAGGGATTCTGAGGGCATGGTGGCATTTTTTGCAGCTGAGGAGTCGGAGCATGAGTCAACAAGAACAATTAAGACTACAGAGCATCAAAAACAAACCAGCTGACACTGTTTGGAAGTTTGTGGCAAAGATAGGTTTGGATACAGGAAACATGCCACCTCTCCAAGTAAAATCCAAGCAACTTTCCTCTCAGTGGTTTGTTTTGTAGTCAGTTTCTAGGTCTAAGTGCCCTTAATTCCTCCCCACACTTTACATTACTTTTTCTTGAAAGGGGAGAATATGTGAGGGGTGGTTTGAAGAAAATTGCCAGGAGTCAGGTCGTGCACTGCAGTCTACCTGAGATTTTGATGTGCCCTTTCGTTAAGCATTTTGGCACACAGCTCCTGTTGTTGTGAATGAGTCACTGTAAATGTGGTTGTCTTTAATATGGGTGACACCTTTTCCTGTTTGTAGGATACACTCCTCTGTCTCCAGATTCTGGTAATTGGGTAATTTTCCACACTTGTTTTTAGTGAAGAAAAACGGCAACAGTTATAGGCAAGGAGGCAAGAAAAATGTCTAAGCTGTCACCGCTTAAACAGGGCCTGTTTTCAAATGCATTATAATGCAGCGAGATGGTAGTCACAGTTTACCGAACAATATATCAGTATGACACTTAAGTGAGTTTTCAGTGAAATTCACATAAATACATAATCAGCCTGTTAATCATTGGTACTGTTTCAGACATGTCCAGCTGCACTCATTGAGGCTCCATATTTATTGCACAATATTGGATTTTCTGGCTTCAATGAAGTGATGATGATGCAAACTGTAAACCCAACTCCAGTCATCCAAAAGTCCCTTACCTATGTGTGATGTCACAAATGTGATTCATTTTTTTCCTGAAAGTTTATGGTAGTGGTTCCCAGCCTTTTTGCCGCTTTATTTACAAAGGCAAGGCGATGTAGTTCCTTGACACAAGTCGCATATTGTTGGCAGCTTAAGTAGAGACGATGGTTCCTTCTTGGATTGCCTCAATTACCTGGAAAAGCACAAATACGTATTCATGGTAAAGCATAATGGTTTGGGAGTGGTCAGAAAAAAATGCTTTTTTTTGTGTTGCAGAAATGTGTATTTCCCCTCATTTCTGACTATATCTTGTTTGGATGGATAGATGGAGGGATGGATGCACGAGCGGACAGATGAACAGATTGACTGATACAAAGATAGATAGATCCCCAACAGTGAAACGTGCAAATTGCCCATCTTGCCACAGCACACCATTCCATGAAAACACAAGACCTTCACAATATGGCATCGTTAACATCCTGAGATTCTGCTGACCAAATTTGAGATGGATCTGTTGAATCCTCAGGGAGGAGATTCAAACTTCCATACCTTTAAAGTGTCTAAAATGGCAAGTTTTCACATAACCTATGACATCATTGTTTAAGGTATAGACCATTGATGAGTTAGAGTTACATTAGTTGGAGGGTTATACCAATCAAGTTTGAAACAAATCTGACAAACCCTCTGGGATAAGTTCAAAAAAGTTTGCAGAAAATACATGAACAATACACAAATTTCAAAATGGCTGACATCAGGTTGGGCAGAGCTAATGAAAGCCATTGAGAAATATGCCTGAAATGATGAGAGTAATGTGGGTATCATATTGCAGTGACATGCAATCATTGCATCCTTCAAGATGTTTCCAGCATCCCGATCCCAGGTTGAAAACCATTGGCTGATGAGTATTATCAATTAAATCCAAGTTTTGACTGATATTAATGTGACAAAATAAAGTAGGAGTTTCAAATTTGGTTGAACTACTCCTTTAAGTCTCAGCTTCATAAAAGCTGCAGGTAGCAGCTATGGTCAACTACAGATGTTTCCCAACCTTAGATGTACTTACATTTTAATATATTATGATCAACCTTTCGCTAGCCCATAATTAAAGTGATCGGGAAAGAAGGACTATAAATTTGTTATTCAAGAAAGAGGCTATTTTAGGAGAGGAAATGTTAGTGCGCCTCTGCAAATCAGCACGTATTCAGCCACCGCACTCTTGGATGAATATGCCAGCCTGCATCACTTCAGTTGACTCAGTGCCTGTCGCAAAGAAATCGAACTCTCTGGTCCCGCCCTCCTTGGTGAACCACAACCTTTAGGCAGGAAAACGGACAGCAGGAAAAAGCTCATCAAACTGCTCTTAACATCTTTGGAAACTGTTACTCAGACAATGATATTAGACTAATCCGACTTCACCGTCATCCGGCACATAACCATGCAGCTTACCAGACAGCTTCAGCACTCGTTCTGTGATGACATGGCTGCGTCAGGTTCAAATCATCTGCTGTGACACTAACCATACTTGGCACCATGACTTAAGTGAAACTGGTGTGACTACCACAAGGTCTAGCCACAAGAGGCTAGCCCGACTGGCATGAGCTTAATCGCTACCATATGTGTGTAATCACAAAACGTGTAGCTGCACTCTGGTTTCATGAGCATATGGTTATGGCAGCGATGATGATATAACATGCTGAAAGAAATGCACTTCATTTGGTTTTTGTGTCTGTTTGTGCTCATCTGGTTAAAAGTTCAAGTGGTAATCCACAAGATCCTTATTTTGTCATTCTGGCAGCGCATTTGGTGTGAAGCGTTCATTGCTGTGGTGTTCCTGCACTGTACTCCCCAGAGTTCACTTGTCAATCAATGCGGCTTTTGCTATGATGTCTTTTCCTTGGATTTTATGTTGATGCCAGTGTATCTTCTGTAGGTGGCTATAGGTCTTTAGACCGCAAGTCTTCCTCTGTTTATTTTAAAGAAAGAATACTGCTGCTGAAGTTTTTTTATTCCCACTAATCTACCAGGCAACAAATCAAAATGCTTTTTGAACCTGGATGAATCACTATACTGCCATATCCACTAGCAACACAGATCAGACAAATGGAAATCTTTCTGGAACAAAGAGTTGCACGTTTGGCAAAGATTTTATACTCTCCCATAGTTTTTAAAAATGTTTTATTAACACTTATTTTTTATTGCAACATATACAGATAAACAGAGGCAGCTGATTTCTGATTTACATTTAACCATTTAGCCCATCTATCCACCCCACCCCTTTCCCTTCCACCAACCAACATGCAAGTAATACCCACAGACAGAGCATCTTTATATAGACAGCAGATCCTTCAAATTAGATAGTTCTCATTAAAATTGTGCTTGGACGTGCATCATTAACTCTTGCTAATGGCAGTTCCAGGTAAGAAATGTCCAAAAAGCTCCAGAGGCAATGAATACTTCAGATATCATGAGGGGGTTTCCAATGCTGGACTAAGATCTTCTTAGCTCCAGTCAGGCCAGCCAGATTTTGCAAGTTCTATCCATAAGCGGAAAGGTGGGAATCATCATTTAGAGCATGTACAGCAGGATCCACTGGTTATTGCATCCCTGTTAGTTCAGAAATTATACTTATAACCTTCCCCCAAAAACCAAAAACCCCTGGACATTCCCGTACAACATGTACAGAAGAGCCAACAGTTCCCTGGGGGAAAAATGAGCAATAAGGTTCAGGTACCAGTCCCATTTGATGTCTTATTCTATGCATTAGATATGCTCTCTGACAGAACTTCAAGTGTGTAAACTGGTGTTTTGGGTTTTCTGAGGTCCCACGCTTTCATTCCCAATGTAGGCATATATTTTTGCTCCGTCTTGGAGCATTCTGTATCCAACTTAGAATAGGATGTTCTTTTAAATCTCCTAGGGGTTTTTTCCAAAGGTTTTCATTGTTCAGAACAGAATGCAACAAAGGCTAACTGAGGGTAGTCTGATAATAAGACAGAATTTCACTATGCTGTCTAGAATTGAGCTCCTCTTAGCCATTTTCTATTTAGCATTGCTTGTTATTTAACTTTAAACAGTAAGCACCAATGTCTCCCCATGCAATTTTCAGGTAACACAGAATGTGTTGGCCTTATGGCTCCTCACTAACATGGGTGGATGACAAAATGTGTGTCATGCAACCACATAGATGCATAGAATAAAACAGAGGTATAAATAGAAGTATAAATTCAGATGTCTGGAGCCAGACTAGACTGAAATCTGACTCAAAAATGACAAAGCATTCTTTGAAACTTGGTGTTGTTTGGTGGATCGTAGATACTGATCTCTATCCAGGTAGCCCTAATTGCTGACAAATACCACAGGTCTGAAAAATGAAGCGTAAATGATGAATGTGCATGCCGTTTACTTTCAGGAAACTATTATCATTATCAAAGCATATCCATCTTCCTTTTAACAGCTAATACCAAATGAAAGTCAACCAAGCTTCCGATTTGTAGGGCGACAATTTGCACACCCTGCAGGCAAAGAAAACTCAAAGATCAGACTGTCACCATTTCTCATGTCTCATCAAAACCGCTGAGTCAAGATGGATCATTTGTTTTTCTACTGGCGTGCTGCAACAGTCCCTCAGTGAAGGGCAACACAGAAATCCCGTAGCATACTGGCTGAAGATCAACTTTTTTTCCCCCACTGGATTCTTTGGGCCCATTTCGAGGTGGTCTCCGATTATGGTTGGAGTCCCCCCTCCCACCCATCGCCCCTCCTTGTAGTTCAGTTGAAACGTCTCTGTTTTGTATCAGCTTGGTTTTCCATATACCTGTTTTTGTGCAGCTGTGTTGCCCTCTGTGGAACCTGGTACACTGTGGGCTCTGTGCTAATGTGCTTCAGAGAACTGTGCTCAACTCTAATTATGCTCGCACAAATACACACACGTGCGCACACACACGCGCACACACACATACAGTAGCAGTAGCAATGGTGGGGAAAGAGTATGCCTGGACAAACCTTTTGGGACACTGGTCACCCAGTTGGATAACGATCCTCGATTCGAACGATTCCATTATCAAATCCAAAAAGTTATGTGTCACTTTATAAAAATTACAAAATCAGAAGAAGTTTAATATTAAATTGAATGTTACTTTCAAAGGCATGGTGGTACAGTGGTTAGCATTGTTGCCTCACAGCAAGGGGTTCCTGGTTCAAACACAGGGTGGAGGGTTCAAATCCTGGGTAGGGGGAGCCCCTCTGTGGAGAGTTTGCATGTTCTTCCCGTGTCAGTGTGGGTTTTCTGCGGTTACTCCAGCTTCCTCCCACAGTCCAAAGACATGCAGGTTAATTACAGACTCTAAATTGCCCGTAGGTGTGAATGTGAGCGTGAATGGTTGTCTGTCTCTATGTGTCAGCCCTGCGATAGTTTGGCGACCTGTCCAAGGGTGTACCCTGGCTCTTGCCCTACGTCAGGTGGGATAGGCTCCAGCCCCCCCCTTGGCATTCTCTCGATGAGCTTCAAGAGGTAGTCACCTGAAATGGTTTTCCAACAGTCTTGAAGGAGTTCCCAGAGGTGTTTAGCACTTGTTGGCCCCTTTGCCTTCACTCTGCGGTCCAGCTCACCCCAAACCATCTCGATTGGGTTCAGGTCCGGTGACTGTGGAGGCCAGGTCATCTGCCGCAGCACTCCATCACTCTCCTTCTTGGTCAAATAGCCCTTACACAGCCTGGAGGTGTGTTTGGGGTCATTGTCCTGTTGAAAAATAAATGATCGTCCAACTAAACGCAAACCGGATGGGATGGCATGTCGCTGCAGGATGCTGTGGTAGCCATGCTGGTTCAGTGTGCCTTCAATTTTGAATAAATCCCCAACAGTCTCACCAGCAAAACACCCCCACACCATCACACCTCCTCCTCCATGCTTCACAGTGGGAACCAGGCATGTGGAATCCATCCGTTCACCTTTTCTGCGTCTCACAAAGACACGGCAGTTGGAACCAAAGATCTCAAATTTGGACTCATCAGACCAAAGCACAGATTTCCACTGGTCTAATGTCCATTCCTTGTGTTTCTTGGCCCAAACAAATCTCTTCTGCTTGTTGCCTCTCCTTAGCAGTGGTTTCCTAGCAGCTATTTGACCATGAAGGCCTGATTCGCGCAGTCTCCTCTTAACAGTTGTTCTAGAGATGGGTCTGCTGCTAGAACTCTGGGTGGCATTCATCCGGTCTCTGATCTGAGCTGCTGTTAACTTGCGATTTCTGAGGCTGGTGACTCGGATGAACTTATCCTCAGAAGCAGAGGTGACTCTTGGTCTTCCTTTCCTGGGTCGGTCCTCATGTGTGCCAGTTTCCTTGTAGCGCTTGATGGTTTTTGCGACTCCACTTGGGGACACATTTAAAGTTTTTGCAATTTTCCGGACTGACTGACCTTCATTTCTTAAAGTAATGATGGCCACTCGTTTTTCTTTAGTTAGCTGATTGGTTCTTGCCATAATATGAATTTTAACAGTTGTCCAATAGGGCTGTCGGCTGTGTATTAACCTGACTTCTGCACAACACAACTGATGGTCCCAACCCCACTGATAAAGCAAGAAATTCCACTAATTAACCCTGATAAGGCACACCTGTGAAGTGGAAACCATTTCAGGTGACTACCTCTTGAAGCTCATGGAGAGAATGCCAAGAGTGTGCAAAGCAGTAATCAGAGCAAAGGGTGGCTATTTTGAAGAAACTAGAATATAAAACATGTTTTCAGTTATTTCACCTTTTTTTGTTAAGTACATAACTCCACATGTGTTCATTCATAGTTTTGATGCCTTCAGTGAGAATCTACAATGTAAATAGTCATGAAAATAAAGAAAACGCATTGAATGAGAAGGTGTGTCCAAACTTTTGGCCTGTACTGTACCTTTAGCCAAGCTGTGGCGCCTGCAGCAAGTCACTCTGGATTCCGAAATTAAATTCTGAAATCTGAAAAACTATATAATCCTGATTGATATTTTGCTCTGTATTGAACAGCTTAAGGAAATATTAACTGATAAAATGATGCAAAAATGATGATGACCACTACTTCCCTTATAGTTGATCACATTGTCATAGTTGTGGGGAACTTACATAGTCCTGAGGGAAAGTGACAAGGTTAACGTGACTCAAAGATAAGTGGGTGCTTTCTCACTGGGAGTGGCAAGGATTTCATTTCACAAAACAAAGGACATGAGTGGTGTTCCTGTTAGGTCTTAAATGAAGCATGATTGGAGGGAAATGTCAGCATGAGGGACTTCCTGTACAGTAAACCCTATTGCTAAATATTGTATCATACTCATTACGTTCAAGGATATCATTGTTTTGTCTCTGAGGAAACAGCTGTGTATAAAAAAGAATATAAAATCATTACTGACTCTTATCTCTGAAGGTTATATATTTTAAGTCACATGTGATTTCCAGTTAGCTTCAGACTTTATGAGTGCCGTCCTGTTTATTGTCATGGAAGCAGAAATCAATGTTGATGTTGGTTTCTGCCCCTAATTTAGAATTCAACTTACCAAGATACCAAGCTGACCTTCTGTTATTTTTGGGCACTGCGGTTATTAAGGGTGCATTTGGGCTCGCAGTTGGACGTCTTGTAACACAGCCTGCTCAGCAGTGCCTGAGTGACAGTGAATCATTTGGGTTTCCCTCCTTGAAAGATAAAGGGCAGGAAAAACTCCACCAAATCCTTACAAATCAGGAACCTCAACAATGTTTAGGAGGTGGAGAACCACGGGACTCCTGGACAACTCCCATCCAAAAGAGTGGCCCTTTTCCTTTTCCTGCCCCACCTTCTTTTACTTAATTTTTGCCTCTTTAGATACTCTCCTCTTGACTGTCAGTGATGATGTCTGCCAGATTGTGTGGTGACACTTCATTTCATACATCACTAAAAAAATAAAATCTTTTCTATGTCTCACTGGCACACCCCAAAAAAAGCATTATTTTCAGGTTTGTCCCATGTAAAATTTTCTCCACAAGTCTCCAAACAAGAGCTGAGCTAATTCCCCAATTTTTCTACACCTATCTATTCATATAGGAAACATGGAAAACATATAAGAATACACCAAAAGCAAAACTCTGTGGAGCTCAGCTCTCAATTAGTAACAGGAACCAGGGGAATTTGTAACAGTGACAACCTCTGCTTCATTTTCCCTGGTGGCCTTGTTGGATAGGGGTCTGCATTCAGAGTCAATTTAATCCTATCAAAATAAACTTTGGAGAGTGCTCTGACTTCTACAGCACCTGCAGAATTGTAGGTATGACTGCTCCAGCCATTCCAGATGAGGTTTTAATTGTCTCAAACTAACCACCACCCATGTGCAGTGTACACATTGTTTCATTTTTGGGCTTGAACACATGTTTACATGTCAAACCACTGAAAAAGTTATACAAATTGTCATGTACACAAACCACATTTGAGAAGAAATAAAATTCATATCAACACTTTCTCCATTACAGAATCTTGTACGGAGAATGAAGCTCAACTCTGTGAAATTGGCTAAACCCTGGGGGGAAAAAAGTACACATCCGCAGCATGAGGCAGCATGACAGGGCATAACGAAAGTTCTTTCGGCTTCAAAATGCCACCAAACCATAAAAACAAAGCACTTGTCATTAAAACAAATGACCTGCACAGATATAGTCTATAAAAATCTGAATAGTAATTTTATTGGACACTCAGTCGGAATTCAACCTGTGGGTTTGTGTCGTAATATATGAATGCTATTACTCGTCCAGTTGCTTCATGTGGAAATAGATTCAGGCACTGGAATAACGAACTGGACTATTCAAGATAGAATCTGTCTAAGAGATGAGATATTTTAATGGAATAAGAGGGAGGGGTGCAGCTCTAACTAACCTGCCTGTGGTGATTTTTGACTCCATGAGATAAGCCAAGGAGACATAATGTTTTTCCTCCCCTCCCTATGAATGCAGCATAATAGCCAATATTCACTTGGAGGCCATTCGACTTCTGCGGCTTGACACTGAATATTGGAAAAGCAATGAAATGGAGGGTTTGCAAATCACATCATAATGGCCATTATTTGATCTAAGTTGCAGATGCTGCATACTTTTTGCCTTTAAACATTACATTACACAATTGTAATCTCATACTGTACGTGTAACATCTTATCTTACCTGTTTAGTTAAATTAATCGCATAAAGAGAGAGTTCCCCCCAAAATCAAAAATACATATTTTCCCTCTTACCTGTAATGCTGTTTGTTCATCTAGATTGTTCTGGTGTGAGTTGACGAGTGTTGCAGATGTCCACTGCAGAGATGTTTGCCTTCTCTTGAATATAATGGAACTAGATGGCACTCAGCTTGTGGTGCTCAAAACGCCAAAATATATATTTGAAAAACTCAGCAGCAATGTCTCTGTCCAAATATCATGGCCTGCTTACTCAAGATAATCCACAGACCCTGTTGTGAGAAGTTTCATGTAGGAACTATGTTCCTTCTACTGAACTCCACTTGCCAAGTGTTTGACGGTGCAGAAGGAAGCACGTAGCTAATGCTAGCTCCCGTAGCATCACTGAGCTAGTTCAGGACTTGGACACACCAAGCAGATGGTCAGCTGTTGGTCTGTCACCATTGGCACTAGTCGGCCCCTGTTGCCTCTTTGTTGGATCGGTATCAGTGATGGTGGAGCCTATCGGTGAATGAGTTCATTCTGATTGGCAGTTGGCAATTTTTTTAGCCATTGAGCTCTTTAGCAGATGTGCTAACTGGCTAACAAGCATCTTAAATCCGTCCTGTCGGTCTTCCGGTTTCCCTTTTTGAAATGACGAATACAGACTACTGCCTCCTGGTGCTATGGAGGGTCTTTTACTTTCATGCAGGTGCAGAGTTAGCCATTGGCTGTAGTCTTTGAGATGTGTTTAAGTGCAACATTTTGGCTAAGACAAAGGCGATGTAAGGCAACATGGGGCAATGCAACAGTCAGCCACTGTAGCCACTAGTTCTTAGATGTTGGTTTGGTGTATCTGAGCCTTAACGTCATAGCTCAGCTGAGGTGGAAGCCATCAATATTTGCATCTGACTTCTTTACAATTATGAGCCTCTCCTCCACAAGTAGATACAGGCTTTCATCAGGGCGATTGATGATGCAGTTGTTTAGTGTGGCTTGGTAGAAACAAAACACTTCCTAGTTGCCTATTTGACAACTTAAGACAAGAAGAGCAGATCAACATACCTGAAAAAGGAAGCAAATACCCAGTTAGAAAAAGTAAATAGTTAAAATGGTTTTATGCCTCAGCATGGCAGACTGCAACTGCACTGCAATAAATGTGTTTTAAGCAACAATTAAATATCTTTGTCACTAACAGGGTCATGTTCTAGAGCTATTGAAACACAGCATGCCTTGATATGTGCATGTGCTAGAGAACATAAAAACCTCCCTATCTGAGTGTTGCCACACAAATCTTGTTTAGCACTTGGCCAACATTATTAACATGTAACTGCAATAGTAGCATCTACTGTATCATTTGTTCTACGTTTTAAAAACATCTAATTATGATCATTGTTTTTATCCCTTAAAGAGGAGAGAGTTTAAAAGGAGGGGTTGGAGGGGGGTCTCAGCCGACTGGTGAATTAGCTGGAAATTTCTATTGCTTTCTTTGGCGGAGGACCACTTCCTCTAGCAGTGTGTGTGCTGTGTCCCAGGTGTGCTGTTCTCGACCTCAGAGCTCCGTATTAAAACACATGCGGCAGACCGCACTGGGCAACAGTCACCAGCCACTTAAAACTTCACTCAGGCTCATTGCTTTTTGGTTTGTCGCTCTGATTGTGTTCAGAGGGAATATCTCTCACATCAGTCAGCTGGTGTTGTTGTTAACACTGAACTGCACTGATTGTTTAAAGCTTCTCATACAACTGTGTTATAGTCTTCAAGAGGTACATTTAAGTATGCTATCTTGTCAACTTGTCAACTTATAATAACTTTTTATCACTGTTATTCTCGCTTACCATACCTCTGTGTCACCAGTTACAATTACCATATTAATTTGGGAGGTGTGACTATAATCTTTGCACTACTCATTATTGGTGGTGAACTGATGCATGCTCCAGTTTTTCTAATTCAGTTTGTGGGTAAGCTTTAACTTTAGTTTATGCTCTAAGTGAATAAGAGTATAAGCTAAAATCTATAATATGTACATCATGCACGTGTAGGTATGTAAGTGTGGTATCAATAGGCCTTGGCAATTAAATATTTCAATAACAACTCCATAGTATGTTTTAATGCTTATTACGCAACCAATCAAAACTGAAAATCTGATCAGATTTTCCCCTTTGGAAGGCATGTGCTTTGGCTCTAGACGTTTGCTCTCTAGAGTTGGAGGCTTAGATGCAGGAGCAGTGTTGCCAATGGATACTCCCCTTGTTATCTCAAATCCAGATTTCAGTTTTACATAGAGGAAGTTAATTGGCATTACCCTGGTCACTCAAAATCAAGATTTGCCCTTCCTGTTGATGTAATGTGCTCCACTGGGAATGAGCCAAAAGTGGCAGTCTGACAAAGGAAGTCATTCGTATTCTGTAGATCCCACACAGCACTGAGTACAAAATAGACAAACTAAGATGTGCTGTATCTTTAGATTGTGAACCAACTTGTCCTTGTCTTGCAACTGAAGCTTTTAGAATATTGGCTGCCTCTATATCTACTGACTCTAAATATATAAAGCCTTTGAAATGTTAGCAAATCTATATTGTTTTAAAAAGAGAATGGTAGTATCATTACGAGTTTAACTTCATTTTCCATATATGATGGCTCATGTGCTTTGCAATGTTGGGAGTGTGTGCTAACTTTCATGTTGAGGGTTTAAATAGCTATACAGTATGTGGCTGCTTGTTTTACGGGTACAATATGTCTAGAAATACCTCTCCACTGTTGTCAATGCCACTGTTCAATATGTACAAGTATGACAAACATGTCTAAACTGATCATTCAAATAAGGATTGTGTATGATTATTTAGGAGCATTGATGAAGGAACACAATGCACCATCCCAACCCAAACAGCGCGCCTCTGTTTATGGTTACCATTCCTGCCGTCTACTGAGTAACTAATGACTCACCAATGTGGCTCAAGATGTGGCGTACTTCAACAGCAAACGTAAACCTATGAGATAATCAAACCTCCGGCTCACCATGGAACCAATGGAGGTGTGGCTTTGGGCAGACCTACTTTGTTTTGGAATCCCAAATTGTTATTTGTCTCATCTTTCCTTGGCCGCTGTCAACTGCCAAAACATGGCAGACGTCCGTAATGTAAAACAGACCGAGGCTCTCCCCTTGGCGACCCTTCTAGGAATTCCCCTCGAAGCTTCCGTTCCTGTCACTTGTCGTTGATGCGATGGGTAGAGGAGAAATGGCCAAGTGCCTGGGTACCACAAGCAAGCAGAGTTCCAGCACATGAAGTGCTTTGGTTTTTGCATTAGGCTGCAGCAATAAAGTCGAGCTGGGGCTGCTTAAAGTTCTTATCTTGGGGTTTAAGGTCTGCTGTTGGCCCGGCCAACAGGAAGGGAATGGTGACACAAATTCCCTGCTCATACTCCCATGACGACAGTCTCTGTGCTTGCCATTACACTGAACACTGCCCGTTTCCTTCCCCACAAAACTGGAAGAAAGGTTGAAGTGCTATTTTTACTTCAAGCCTTAGTGGAGCTTTGCACTAGAAGGGCCACATATATCAGGGACCAGCAGTCATTAGGAAAGGAAGTGTGTGTTTTTGCATGGTTGAAGAACACTTTATCACGGCTAATGCAGTAGTATGCATCATGACCAGTACACCAAGCCCTCAAACTGTGATGGCAATCAGCATTTGATGACACAGTGACCTCAGATGTCTCTTAAAGTGAACCAGAGCAGTGGCCACAGTCTTACGGTGTAACCAGCCATTCTGTTGGCTGCATTACAGTATAAGCACCTGCTATATTATTAGCATGGCATTTATTTAAAAAGCTGTCAAATTAGAGTGTGAGGTCACTTTGCTGGATGTATTTGACTGCAGCACAGCTACGTTTTAACTCAGCTTCATAAAGCTTACGAGTTAGAGCAACAGTTGCTGCCATTACCATTAGCATGAAGACAGGTACAGCTCAGTCTTGTAATTACTTACAATGTATCAGCTGTGATTTAAAACATGAAACAACTGAGAAGAGACAGCAGGTGAATGATGTGACCATAATATACTTGTAAAGTCTGACAAAGTTACTCAATTTTCAACAGAGGTTCCAAAACAATCTGTTTTGGTTAGCTTACTTAAAAACTCACCACTTTTATGTCTACATTTAGACAAGTGAATGGAAATCCTATCATTTACATCTAATAGACTCGGTGACATCAAGAGAGTGTTTTGAGGTCACTCTGACCTGTAGACTTTGAGATATTATTCACATGTTAACGTTAATACTAGAATGCATGTTTTTTTTCTTCCCATGACCAGAAATTGTAATGGTAATAATAATAATCATCATCATCAGAATTCTTCTTACTATTATTATTATTAGTAGTAGTAGTAGTGGTGGTAGAAGTAGCAGTAGTACTACTATAAAGAAAGACTAAACATAAAAGGTTTAACTTGCACTGATTTATGTAAATGCCGATAAACATGTTTTCTGCCAACTATGACAGGATGTTGCTCCATACACAAACATTATATGTAGACCTACATTTGTGCAAACACAACTGAAAACACACTTTCTAAACTGGCAACTATTACGTATTGAGTAGTTTGGTCTGGGAAGTAATGCGGTGTTGTCATACTCCAAATTTCATCTGCTTACTAATAACATTGCATGTTGTAAACAGATGTGACAGATGATATATACAGTGTCTAAACAAATTATTATGAAATATAGGTAAGCCTGTTGTTTCCCTAGGCAACTGATTTACCCAAACTAAACCTTTAAACAAGTCAGATGTGAAAAAGTGACATCAGATGGAATGATATGTAATGTCACATTTGTTGCAGGATCATTTGTCCCTTTAACAATACTACATCATTTGCAAGCATTGTCAATATTCCCGATCCATTTGCCATGGAAATTTAGAAATAATAATTCATACTATTTCTCTTCTCATGGCCCAACTCAAGGAGGGGCTATGACAAAGCCATTGAGCCAAAATGGAGGAAAAGTAGTTACAGTGGAGTAGTCAAGTGGACCAGCAATGTGAACTGTCAGACATTATAAAGAGCCAGAAACCTGGACATGGTCATATTGACAGTGTTTTCTGTGTGCATGAAACATACAGTGGAACTGTGCAGGTTTTTCTTTTTTTTTGCTGTTGCTGTTTTGGAACTTGTAGAACTTCTTCTAACATAGTTAAGACAACAGAAAACTGGCCTTGGGTGACTAAACAAAGCAAGATTGTTCATGAATGTTGTTAGTACTTGCAACACCATTGTCCAAAGACCAATGATCAACTTTCTTTGTACTATAGGATTTGTGGTTGCAGACATTTGGGTGAAGAGGGGAGCAGAGCTGCCAACTGTTTACCACCTGGTAGTGAGTTTGGTCAGATGACAGGGGAAAGCAGACTTGATGAACCCAGGAAGGGCGCATTTTGGTTCTTGGCTAATTCATGGAACTCCTGAATCAGCAGAGAGGTATCGGCAGGCCAGAATGTGGTTGTGGAAGCAAAAACGTGAGTGTGGGAAGTGTTTGTGGATGCCAACAAGAACGACTTACAGTTGGCCTCAAAGTGGTTCGGGCAAACTTTCAGACTGCTTAGGGAAGGGTTGCCTTGTCGAGGCGGTTCTCAGCAGGGCAGGGGAACTGCTGACCTCAACTAGACAGGCAGTGGAAGGAAACACTTTGAGGAACTCCTGAATCTGACTTATACACTCTCTGTTTCTTGGACTGTTAATGAGGTAATTAATGACCTCTGCAGTGGGAGGTAACAGTGCCAAATGAAATTTACCCTGAAAGGCTGAAGGCTTTATTGGTGTCTGACCTACAATGTACACTGGCAGCCATCCGTAAATCAGTTGGGTAAGTCCCTGGATGTGGTCATGGTGCACCAGCAGATGGTAAACTACCTCTCTTTACTCAAGTAATTGATTGATTGAGTGTCCGATGTGATTTGGGTGCGATAGTGGATTATCATAGTGAAGAGGGCGCAGGAACCTGAAAGCAAAGTGCTCATAACTAAAAGCTCTGTCAGACAAATGTGACATACAGTAGATACTACCGTCAAAAATGAGCTTCCTTTACAGGGTGTATGGGCTCAGCCATACCCCTGCTCCTCCACAGTGAAGAAGACAGTTAAGGGTCTTCAGGCATCTAATCAGGATAAAGCAATCCTGGTTACTTCCAAGATTCTTCTGTAATATTTATTTGTTGTAATAAATTGGATGTGATGTGCTCACAAAATTTATTCTTGCACATTGTTGTGTCCTCCATGTCTAAAATATATGATATCATGATTCCAGAATAAAAGAGTGCTAGATTTCACACTCTCTAGGATGCATCATGGTTGGCAAGACTGAAAGGAAAACCCCCAAAGCCATTACAAGAACACATATCATGTCAGAACTAACTGAAACAAACAGAACTACAGTCTAAAGGTTCAGAGCTGATTGATGGCGCCTGGAAAAGAAGTGTCTGTGAGTCTTAAATGTGAAAAACAGTCAACCTTAAACTGAAAATTGAGATTATGTTCTTAAGAATATTGATATTGACAATCAGCTTGTGACAAAAATGCGTAAATGTGTACATCTGGGTGTAGGTTAATAGTTTTGAAAAAGAGCAGTAATACTCCGTTATCTGCTGATAAATAAACCTGCTAAGAAATTGACTGACAGTAAAATACAAGTGCAGTAACAATCTTCAACCCTCTGACCTCTCAATGATAAAGTCTTTCAAAGTATTGTGATAGTGTGATAGGGTGCTTTGAAATAAAAAAGACTCATAATTACTTCAATACCTTGTCAGTGGGGACCCTACACTCTAAAAATCAATGATTTAACAGGGTTTCTTCTAAGAAAACCAATCAACACCTCCAGATTCTGCATTGCACATCTATAGTAGAGAGTTCTGTGAGGACAGTTTATTTTCTTCTGAAAAGGCTCTCCAAACATAGCTCTGAACTGCAATCTGAAGAACACGTGTTTCACTTTTCTTGTTTTTTGTTTTTTTAGAGTGTAGTGACCATTGCTATCAAGTATCAAGAGTTCAGAGTAAATTACAGGCCTGATAAATAAAGAGGGAAAGTCTGGCAGGGGTCTTTTCTCACTAGATTATGGTAGCAAGACCTCCTGGCTCTGTACTAGCAAGCCCCTTCAGATTGAAGGATGATTACGGGCAAAACTGCACTCTCATAATGATTAGTTAAAAGACCCGTCCTGAGTTGGCAGCAGGCCCGGTATTGTTTTCACCCGTGGTGCGCTTTGATGTTTTTGTAAGTGTGAGAGACTTCTTCAGGCTTGTTCAAAAGACTGACTTTATTTTTGTTTTGCTACTGACTCCGCACTTCTCAGGCAATTAGTGTTCAACAGAGGAGAGGACTCCAGGGAGCTATCACTAAACGACGTGTACTGTACGCTGCATAGGACCGCTCAGTGGGAAAAGGGACCACCATGAGTGAAGTTGCTTCAAACCTACACATATGCTACTCCAAGAATATTCTGTGTGACAACAGTTTAACTTTAAAAAAAGCAGTCCAGAATCTTTTCATTTTTTCAGACATTTTTATTTTCATCATATTTAGAAATATGTCCATCTCCTTGCTGGCATTGAGTGACCCCACTGTTACATCTTTTGCCTAATTTTTATGCCACCGCACTGGCAATAGCTGTGGCCAGAGGCATTATGTTTTTGGGTTGTCTGTCTGCCTTTCCCATTCTTGTTAATGCAATTTCTCAAGAACAGCTCAAGGAAGTTTTTTTCAAGTTTGGCACAAACGTCTACTTGGACTCAACGATGAACTGATTAGATTTTGGTGGTCAGTCACTGGGACTTTGCATTAGTCTCATTCTCGTAAACATAATATCTCAAGAACACCTTAAGGGCATTTCTTCAAATTTGGTACAAATGTCCACTTGGACAAGAGTGAACTGATTAGAATTTGGTAGTCAAAGGTCAAGGTCACTGTGACCTTGTGTCAGTCTCATTCAGTCTCATAACGCAATATCTCAAAGGCCTTAAGGGAGCTTCCTTAAATTTGACACAAACATCCACTCGGACTCAAGAATGAACTGATAAGAATTTGGCCATCAGGCCAAAGGTCAAAGGTCAAGGTCAATCTGAACTTATAAATTTTGGCCATAACTCAAGAATTTAAACACTAATTATGACAACATTTCACACAAATATCTCATAGGATAAAATTATGAAGTGATGACATTTTATATCTGAAGCTTTTATTCCTTTAATGGACAGGACAGTTTTAGATAGGGAGAGAGAGAGAGGGGGGATGACATGCAGCAAAGGGCCACAGGCTGGAATTGAACCTGTGGCCACTGCTCTATCCACCAAGACACCGAATCCCTAGCATGTATGTTTTTACAGACATGGATGTAAACTGTGAGTGCAACTTGACTGGTTTGTGGAGGCATACAACCCTGCATGGGTAATTATGATTTTGGATATTTCCATTAGTTATAATTCCTTTCGCTGCTTCTGTGTGGTTAAACAAACCTATGGATACATTTAATGTGAGTAAAATAAAGACATTATTGAAAAAGAAAAGGCTTTGGACAATGATCTGTATGATGGACAGACAGCGGTCTAGGTGATTTTTGACATATCACATAGGAACCTGCTCATCAAAGGTTGACAGCATGTCAGACCTTCAATGACTATAGCCAGTGTTGGAAGGCAATCAACATTAAGTCACTGACTAGCCCCAAAAAATATGATTTTAAAGATGTTACATAGCTGATGCAAAATGGCAGCTACATATCCACCAGGATCCTTCATGTCTTCTTGACTGATTTGCTTGAAGGAGATGACAGTAGCGGACATTTGACTATATCTTTACAGTCCAATCAAAGTCCCACTTTGGATGAAAACAATTAGCTGTTTGACCTTGCAACAAAATGGTAAAACGACAAAAAAATGACATGATCTGCTTAGCATTATGGAATAGCAGTGGATTAAAGGCAATTAAATGGCCTCATCATAAGTCATGAAGCCTGGCAGTGGCCTTTAAAACCATGAGCACCAATGTCTGCTCAACAGCTGGCATGCTCTCATTCGTTGGCCTAAACACTGAAGGTGGAAGCTCAGTAAGTAGCTCTATCTTCCTTTTAAAGAGTGTTTGTAAGTAATATCATTAGGCTAAACGACAGCAGGTAATTAGGTACAATGTGGCTAATTGCTCTAATTATCTGATTTGAAAAACGATTGTCTCAAAGGGACATTGCAGTCTCTAGCCTTGGAATGAACCGCAGCTGTCGGCGACTGTAGCTGTATAAGAGATGGGCATAATTACAGGGTAATTCACACAAATTAGTGTCTGTCTAATGTACATGCAGCCGTGAGAAGGGAGGAAATTTGGGCAAGAAGGGGTGACGTGTGAGAATCCAACCATAAACGGTCAAGAAAAGTCCTTAAAGCAGATAAAAGGGGACATCAAAAGGTTTCTTCTAACCTTAATTCACTAGGGGCAATGCCATGTATCACAAACATTTGGTTACAGAATGCTTTACAATCACTCCATTACAGATGCAGGTATTCCCTTCTGAGAGCTGTCCATGTTTCTGGCAGTTGATGAGGGAGGGGAGAGTACAATATGCTTGTTTTTCCACAATCAGATTTGGATACCTTTGAGTAACTAGTTATTCATAATTCTATTACTTATTGTTTTAATGTAGCTGTCATCTCATTGACAGTTAAATTGGTGGTGAACCCTGTGAACTGTCTGGAATTGCATGTTACTGAAAAGTCTGATATATTCTAACTCTAGTCATGAGTGCTTTCATCTCTCTTTTATCAGCAGCTGTTCCACCTGCGGCCCAAAACACTTTTCTGATCACTGTTTTTACAAAAAAAACTGTGAAACTGTGTGCCATTTTCTGTCACAACCCTGTAAGCTTGCCTTTGGCTCAGTGAGATCAATGCATTTAAATGTGGAGTTGGGGGTATGGGCCTGCCTTTAATTCCTTTAAGGATGTGACCTCAGACACCAAAACATTGGAGGCATGTTGAGCCACTTACCATGAGGGAACTTCAGTAAGACCGGACTGTTAGTGGTGGGCACATTATTAGTGCTGATAGGAAAATTAGTGCTGATTCACTGAGATTTCCCTATGGACCCGTGCAATGATGACTCATTCCAAACTGACTGCCTCTGTTTGTGTGATCTGTATGTGTGTTTGTGCGCCCAGGTGGTGTGTGTTCCATTTTTGTGTCTAGTTACCAGAAGTACAAAGGGAACATGCAGACCGGTCAGTCCGTCATGCTTGTCTGCGTCATGTGTGTGATCCAAGAACCTCATCAGGCCAAGGAGTCTTAGAATATCTTCGGGATCTGCAGGCATTACAGGACGCAGTAATTTGTTCCATACAACCTTCGAAGTAGGAAATTTCTCGTCAGGCTTCCAATCTGCCTTCACTTAATTCTCAGGTAGTGCTCCCTGTGGCTGCTATCCACTTGAATGCAAACAGGCTTTAAAGGAATACTTCACCCCCCAAATGACCATTTGTATATCAATTACTCAGCCCTTGTTATGTTGAATTCTTAAAAAAACCTTCTTGCATGCCTCCAGTGAACGAAGCATCTGAAAATGGAGGACATTCTTGATGAATTAAAGTAAAAGCATTCAATAACAGCAAAACTGTATCAAAAAATCAGTTTTCAAACTTCCACACAACTCGTGCAGCATTATCAGTGGTGGATCTTCCTAAAGGCACATCCCACATTCAAAAGAATCCAACATAAGGGAGAAATGACTCAAAGATCTAATGCTAACATAGTAGTATACTACCTCTAAGCCATCTAGTTCATCAGTAAGTGATCCTCACAGTCAGAACATGATAGAGCTTTGAGTGGAGTGGAGTGTATTTCTCTCACAGTAACAAAGAACAGAACAAAGTAGTTTGTTTGTGTTATTGTATGACTTTGGTGAATGCAAACTAACCTTTAAAACCCCAGAGTCGTAGACCAGCAGCTCCTGTGTTCAGTGAGGTACAATTTATATTTTTGTCAAAGGAGTTGAGGCATGCAAAAAAAAAAGTTTTCTTCATGAATTCAGTATTACACAGGGTGAGTAGTGGATATGTAATAAGAGGTCATTTAGGGGGTTGAGGTAATTCTTTAAAAGGTCTGATAGTCACTGCAACAGAGATCCAAACACCATGCCAGAGTTCAATCCAAAATTGACCCAGAATCCAAAAGTCAATTGACTTTTGAGCTTTCACTCACTGTTAGCATTGCACACAACAGAATTTTAAGCTTGTAATTAGATGTTTATTACCAAATGCCCTTTGGGAATGGGCATCTTTTGTTATGTTTTGCTTAAATAGGCTTCTACCTTTCCAAAGTAAATCGTCTTTTGTACTGACAATTAAGCATGATCAATTTCGTTCACAGACCTCAGCGTCCATATCACTGGGGTCAGGCCCTCAGTGATTTTGACTCCAAGGTATTTGACTCTATCCACCTTCTCCACCGAGGACCCATTGATATTAATGGGGGCGTTGTTCTTCTGCTGCTTCTTTCCACAGTCCACTATCATCTTCTTAGTTTTGCAGATGTTCAGGAGTAGGTTGTTGTCTTGATGCGCTGGTCAGATTCTCTGCTTCTTTCAGGTAGGCCTTTTTGTTTTGTCTGTGATCAGGGCCAACACATAGTGTCATCAGCAAACTTGATGATGGTGCTGGAGTTGGAAGTGGCTACACAATTACGTGTGTACAGGGAGTACAGCAGGGAACTCAAAACACAACCCTGGGGTGCTCCGGTGTTAAAGGTGAAAGAGGTGTGTCAACACCTGGGGTCTGCTTGTCAGGAAGTCAGGGGTCTACTTGCACATTGAGGTGTTTAATCCCAGCTCTAGTACATTTTTAATAATGAAAAATTATGCCACACTAATACAGAAACAATCTCAGTTTTTAAGAATCTAAATTTTGCATGAGTTTTCACAAAGCGCTCATTCAACAGTGGATTCTTCAGGTCTGACTTCCTCCTCATTGTAAAGGGAAACCTGTAAGCTTAAACGAGTTACATTCTCTGTTTGTACAGTATGCCGATACAGTCCGACCACTATGATAATATACATTTCACTGGACCCTGAGGTGGATTTGAAGTGAAATATATTCAACCAGTAAAGCGCATATGTCAAATCTATTTCCTTCACATATGGAATTAACATATTTCTCTATATGTATTTCATTGATTCTCAGGTAACAGGTCTTTTTTAGGACTCAGTCATAATCACACCCAGGCTTTCCTTGCATTACCTGCCCTCTCTGACTTTCTGCCCTTTATCATGAGAAAATATTACCCAACTCGTGTGGCAGAAACAATGACAAAAGGAACTAAATTATACCAAATGTGTACTTTAGATATGGATACTTACAGGTGATGACATGTCTAGGTGATGTCTAGATATCGGGTTCCTGCTGTGGCAAGATGTAGGACCCAACCCCGTGTTTGGCAGTATGTGGGTTATATTTGCTTTCTGTGGACAAGAATAGGCCCTTTATTTAGGGTCTGCGTCTTATTCAAAATGTGACTATTTTAGAGTTCTTGTCTTCAGTCTTCTCGAGTATATGGGGACGGCCTTCACTCTAGTGACATGCTGTTATTCTTGATGCAGTCTTTTAAAAAGATGTCCCTGTTTGATCATTAATAGTAATCCTTGATATCTGTGTTTAGTTATGCCAGCGCTAAAATAGCATCTTAGGAAGTATTCTCATTCTTAAAGCACTAGGGGATTCCTCGCCTCACTACACATTTCCAGCAGCCCCCCAAAATATACAACTGATCTTTCCTGATTATGGGCTTGACAAGGGGTGCCTCCTCGTTGGATTTTCCACTTCTGGTGCCTGAAAACAACCCCTCCTTGCAGCTCCTTCGATGCTTTGAAGAAATGGGAGAATGTAACTCCAGATCTGGTGGCATTTGAAAGGGTTCCACTGCTCTGTGTTTACATGTTCCAATGGCACTTACTGCAGATACGGGAAGGCTGGGGTGAAAAAGAAAACACACACACACACACACACACGCACACACGCATGCACGCACACACACACACACACACACACACACACACACACACTCACACACACACTCTGCAAGTTGTTAAATGTTAGCATTCTTTCCAAGCACCTTCGTGCAATGTTTGGCCCTTACCTGCCATTTGTTTATTATAGAGTCAGCAGTTTAGTTCATTTAACAGGGGATTCCGTTTTTCCACTGCAAATGGTTTGTGTTTAACTGTGTTTGCTCTTTGGACAGTTGTTGTAATTCAGTCCAACAAGGGGTTGCCCATGATTTGCATGCAAGGAATTGAAATTTGCATGGACATCAAATTGCCCAGAACCAAAGCCACTGAGTGTTCTCCTCTCATAGTTACCAGAAAATGCTCAATATACAGCATTTAAGCAAACTCATTGACCTTTTTGTGATGATGTACACGGCCACATAAAGATTCTTTTGTGATAAAGCTGTGTAGCACAATCATACAGGCTGGCGAGTAATGTGTACAATACCTTGCCATCCACATTACCCCCCATTCAGCTTTGTAACATGAGTCTGAATACCCATGATGAAGTCAATATGGGACTTCCTATATTTCCTTGTCAGCAGTGAATAATACATACATAATGGCTATCGAACTTGGCAGGCTTTGATGGATCTTTCAGCAGGACTCGACTGGAGGTGCTGTGTGCAGTAGAGCCTGGTGGCTTTCAGACTCTGGGTTGCTGTGTTGGTTTTATCAGTTTCCTTCTTGCCAGCTGTGGAGGCCTCTTTGTCTCCATCCCTGTCTTTAATGGGCAACAGTGGCATTGAGGAAATAATGATTCATGCTTTTAATTGATGTCTTTTATGGAGGACTTCAGAAATGCATGCTTCTTTATTGGTTCGCTGGTTGCAGCACACGGAAATAGTTGTATCCTGCTGCTCCCTGTGTGGTGAAATGTGTCAGTGTGTATGTGAGCAGAATTGTCTCTTTACATGCTATACGTTTTGTAGAAATACAGCGGATACGGTCACCTTCAGGCCCGGGTAGCTTATTGTAAGTGTGAGATATTTTAACATCATAAAAATCGGGCTTTGAGTTACAAGTTCCCTGTGATAAGTAGCGACATCAAAGCGCATTCCCCTTGGTGTGAAGTCTGTAGTGCTTTTTAATTGATACCAGCACTTTCTTTCTTAATAACCCATCTGAGATTAGAAGCAGCCTTAATGGAATCACCCGTTGGCTTCCAAGGGAAAGAATTTGTTGGGTCGAAATCTGTTTTTGATATGGGAAGACAAATAATCAGGTCATTAAGGGTAACCATAAAGTGTGTCGGAAATTTGAGCAAAACACATGGAAAAAGCTGATTGTTGTGAGACTGGAGGAGTGCTGTGTGGCAAAGAAGCTCTTAAAACAAATGAAGCTTCTATAAATAGTGTGACGCCGAACTACAGAAAAAAAAGGAAGACAATATCAGGGATGTGTTTGCAAGCCAAAATAAAATAGTAAAATCGATGTTCATATATAGTTTCCATTGTGAGGAGGCTTGTATTCTTGTTTCAGACGTAGCAGACTACAAAATATGTGCCAATGTATATTTTTAGCAGCACAAGCACACATTAACTGTAATGTCTACACTGCGTAATGTGTAATGAGTTTACCTTCACATCTTATAGTTTTTTTTTTAGCAAATGCCTCTGGCTATTTCGGGGCCTTTCACAAGAGTGATTAACAGACACGGTGTGACAGGGGTTTGGTTTGTCCCGCCCTTTGTTGAGTGTATCTTTAAGATTGCAGCGTGGCAGGTGATGATAAAGGCGATGAATAAGTTGATCCACCCTCACACTCATTATCCGACCATCCACAGCACAAAGTCAGAAGGTCCTGGGTGTGAGCACAGTGGAGTGGAGGACAAAGCTTCCAGAGCCACATGGTTGTTATCTGCCTGCTCCACTTCCTTGAGACATATGGGGCCTTTTGTTATGCAGCTTTCAATGCCAATATCTCAGTTTATGGGATGTGTTGACCGAGAATTAGCACACGTCTTGTGATGACGCACGCGTTTGATTTGATCTGTTGAAGCCAATTTGTTTCTTTTTCTGTGTTTCTAATAAATCAGTATTCCTGAGGCACTGGATTTTGTAAATGGAAATAAGATGTCCTTTAAATGAAATATCCACTATTAGGAAGAAAGATGCCATCTGTCATTAGAAAATAATTGCGACATACAGTGATTGTAGTGCTTTACCTCATTTTGTAGTCACATCCACTATATTTTAGAGAAACCACACGCGTACATCTCAAGGAAAATGTTTTCCAAAATGGATATAAAAAGCATTGTGGAATTTATCTCTGCAATATCTTTTGATAATGATTGGATCCAGTGCCTGAAAAAAGAAACAACAACACATATGCACATTATCAGGATATGATAGCATCAGGCATCTGCTAACTGAGTTACCGAGTGGAACTTATTACCGTCTTAAGAAAAAAGAGTTCCAGTGATTAACTGTGGATTATACAACAGGTAGTTACAGCCAAGCAATCTGAGTTATCACATAAACATAAACAGACTGCGCACTACAGACACACACACAGGAAAATACAAGCAGAAAAACAACACTTGACTTTCCTGCTCAGTGATCATTCATTATATTGTAATGATAGAAAGAAAAGACAGCTTGTAACTTTAAAGGTCATGTGTCAGATTCAGGGAGCGACTAGGAAAATCAGAGTAGGGGATAGGAACAGGATGTGTTTTCCACTCTGTCAGCACTTATCACTGAGTTGCCCTTGAGCAAGGCATTGTTAACTGCTCTGGTTGATTTACTGAGTGGCTGAGGATAGACCATACAGCCCAACATCCACATGTATATGCTTCTTGACTCCACACTATCACAGCCTCTTTCACAGACCACTGGTATATAGACTTGCCAGGATAAATACGGCTTTAGTGCACATGTATTGTGTTATCTAGGCAGTGTGCTACCACTGATATTAAGTATTGCTCCAAATTCATCACAGGCCTTCCAAAGAGGACTTAAAATACATCCCCTGATCCCACAAATACCCACTAAATCTCTTGAATCATCCAGTTTAATAGTATGCAAACCATTTCAATCCTTGTGGGGAGGATTTAAACAGATTTTATTAAACTGATAAAAGTCAGACACCATTTCATTATAGATACCTCAAGCCTGCTTAGTTTTTTCCAATAGCGAAGGAGGCAAACTCAAATTAAGCTGTTACGATTAATTTACCAAAACATTTGAATGTGATCAAGGTTAATTTCCTCTCGAGAAATGGCTCCCCCCGTTGTGGCATTTGCCACTTTCCAAATCAAAACCATTGTACCTGTAAAACCCTGAGACATTTCTGGTCCTGGTTTTAACAGAGAGCTGCTTGTTGTGCTAATGCACACGAGGCGACTGTTTACGGTGGTGTTTCCCCAGCGAGCCTGTAGTACTGCCGGAGCACTTGTTTTGTTTTGTTTTTGTTCTGGATTTTGGAAAGAATGTGTTTCCAGCGTAGACGACCCATGCCAAAGACGCCTTGATGATGCCTCGTCCTACACAACCACTCCCAGATGCTTAGCGAGTTTTACGAATACACTTTCCTCATTATTTGGGGCTTTACTTGTTTGGCATCACGCTGGCCATGTTCACCAAAGCACAGAAATGAGTAGGTTTTTATGATAAAATGTGGGAAAGTCAAAACCTTCAGATTTGGGCTCTACTTCAAAGTTTGCGAGCAGAACAATGTCATGGTAGAGGGTATGTGAAATGAGTGATGCCAGTGAAGGAAAAGAAAAACAGATGCACGTCAGGAGCACAATGTGTAAATAATAATTATAGAATTTCTTGTCAGTGTTTCCTCTTGCAGTTGTAAAATGATGCAATGTACTCAAGAAGGGGAGAAATATATTTTGCTTTGGTCAAGACAACACTCCTTTGTTGATATAAGCATCAAATAATTTATTTATTTTTTAATAGAAATTTAAATTAGAGCAATTGATGTTGCGGAAATTTGAGGTCTTACTTATATTTATACAGCATGCAACTTAATGGCAGAATTCAAGGCTGGCTAATAATGCACAGTTTAATACATTCAAAGACAAAAATTTAAAAGATTTATTTCCTTTAAAGCTCATCGCACCCTCCCCTACTCTAAACGACTTAGCTTCGAACCACAACTGTACACTTAACACCGTTTCTTCCATGATATAGACAGCCACAAGCTGCACCTTGGGTCGGCGCTCATTTAATGACGTAACCCTTTTAGAGCATGGTTCTGCTGGTTCCTCCTCAGCCAAGTGGGATATCCAAGCCCAATACCTGTGGGTTTTGGGGTAAAAGGAGAAGTGTTTCTTTGCATGCAGCATTAATTTGCACTGTATGAAACACGCTGCGGTAATTTGACGGCTCAAAATAGATTCCCAGTGTGGAATAACTGTGGGAAATGGAATTGTGTTTGGTTATAAATTCAATAGCGTTATGGGTTTTTTTTTTATTTCCTTTTTTCTGTGCTTGCTTTTTTTAGAGTGAATGAAACTACATTAAATATATTTAAGCGTAGAGAGCCAATTTGATGGTGAGGATATAGATAAAGATATCTTGTAATATTACGATTAACATAGATTCATAAATATTGGAAACTGATTTGTAAGTGACTGGATCTTGTGTTTAATTCTGCTATGCTTGCAGTTAAGCAGCTGTTTTTCATGATTTTAAGTTTCTTTCTGTCAGAAGCATATCTTTTATGGGTGCTCTCTTTTTATATGGCTTTTGTTAATTACAAATAATGGGGTGCATGCTGCAGTATGAAACATTGGGATCTAAGACTTACTTGCACTTATTTGACATTGCATACTGTATTGCCTTTTCAAGCAATCCTTGAGCTCTTTGCTTTCATTGTTATTCTGGAGCTGCAGACACAGTGTGAAAGGAATGAAAGCTTGAAGCATTTTACATTATATGCCTATAATATGCCAGATTCTGTGATATCTTCTGTGTTTCAGCACTGTTTTTTTGAGAAATCACCTGTCAGTCATCTGTGTAGAGGTTTGTCCTTTGACATTTTGAAAAACAGTTTTGTCAGCTACCCAGCTCTTCTTTGCCTTATTTCAGCCAATTAGAAATGTAGCCACATCCCATCCTGTGCATCAGGGATTTCCATGCATGTATCAAACAAATGTGATGTAAAATGGAAAAACGTTGGGTTTTATTGTGTTCGCTGAGCAGTTCCTGCCACATAGAAGCTATCTCTGTGATCAGTTGGTCAAGCTGGAGTCACACAGCCCAAGCAGTCTCCATCATGGCCCACATCATTACAATGTTTAATCTCACCCCCAAACACAGCGACACAGTGTCTCCTGACATGTACTCTAACATTTTCACAACAAACAGGTGATTAGCATCAGAGGGGAAACAAATGGCGGACCCGATTCGGAACCAGCGCTGCTCCTTATGGGGAAGATTACTGGCAGGTGGGGTTAATTGGCGAACAATGGCCCAGTCCAGGGTTTGAAGGGTAGATGATTGCTGACAGATGGAAGCCTCCGAGTCCAAGAAGCCTCCGAGACCAAGAGGTGGGAGAGGAGGACGGGAATTTGGGGGGCCGATGGGAGGAGGGCAGCGCCATTGCTACCAGGTGGATGAAAGTGCGGCATGATGTCAGCCTGACTCAGCGTACACATCCACTCTTGCTGTGGCCTTAAGCTAGGCTGATGTAATGCCCCCCACCCTAATGTAGGGCAGGGTTATGTTTTGCCGAGGGGGATGGAAGGGTCACAAGGACCAACTGAACTAGATAAGTGTAGACGGGCGCCACCAGAAGCTGCCCAGCTTAAAGACTAAGTATGCTATCAGGTGAAGCCATCCTTGAGAGCTTCCTGCTGGACATGTGCTTCGACATGTGTCTCTTTGCTGGCTGTGGTTATTTACTTTGACCCATGTTGTGTCTAATGTATGTACTTTTGCCTCTAATAAGCAGCCAGCTTACAAAAACGACCACGTCAGTAAAGGGTACTGGGTATCAATATATATAATTTGGTAATGGCTGATGGTCAGTCAGTGTTTGTAATTTGTAAATGCAATTTTTCCTTTTTACGTATTTTATTGAATTTACTTATTTATTCTTGTTCATTTAAATGCCTGTAATTTTTGACGCTGCAATTTTATTCATATTAGACTGAAAAAACAACATTTAGACCAACATAAAAAAATAAAAACACTCCAGTGCAACCAAAGCTAATGAGTTTTTTCGATAGGTGTCATGTTGGATAATATGTGATATTTAATTAAAAAAAAAAAAAAGTTTTTTAAGAGGAATTTTCTTACAAATTATTGGCCCTGAAAACCTTAGTCCTAATGATAATCCTTTGACATTTCTTGATGTTGTTTCAACAAGCAGGAAGTGGGTCAACTATCAGTAAGTCTTCACAGCCCACACTTAGATAGTCACTCTGCCAGCCTGTGTGCAGCTACCACACACATTTTGAGGAATTATAGGCGTCAGTTAAATTCAAAATGCTAGATAGCAGCACAGTAAGAGTTTTCCTCATATTTACACCATATTCTTTCAGAAATACAGAAATTGAGCTACACAGATATGGTGACCTGTCCTGGTTGAACCCTGACTCTATCAGAATAGGGTACAGGATTGTCTTAAGCTCTGGTGACCCTGAAGAGCACACACTAATATTTAAGAAATTTGATAGATTAAATATGACTTGTATGTTTGATTGCACAAATTACACACTACCTCTCCTGCATCTAAAAAAAATAAAGTGGGGGTTGTCCAGTTCAGATATTAACTCAGGGTGTCAGGGTGATGCTGATGTTACAGTTTCAATATAACTTCAATTCTCTATCCTTGCCCAACAATCGGTGTGTTTTGATCCACCTGTTTCTGCATTTTCAGTCTGTTGCATAAAAAAATGTGTGGAAACAAACTTGAAATAGCGAAAAACAGATGTTGCCCTTGGCTGTGGTGGAAATGTTTGCGCACTGATAAAAGCAGACTCATGATGTACATGAAACACGTGACTTAAAATGCTAAAAATAGCGGCAGACCAAAATATCAGCTCTGCTCTGTTTGAAGCCGTGAGGAGAATGTAACATTCTTAAAATAAATAGATGAAACAAACATAAATGCCATATTTCCACCATGTTTTACACATGATTTTTAAATGTTTGAGATTTGACTGGCTGTCCTCTAACTGAAGTAATCTCATTGCACACTCTTCTTCTGATGTGGTTCTGACATCAGCAGTTTATCTCGATAGACCAAATCCTGATTTTTACATAGCAGTTGAGGATAGAAGCATCCTTTTTTTTAAATTGTCAAATTGTTTTAATTTATTTTGATTTCACTTTATTACATTTCATCAGAAAAAAATCTGAAACTTGTCTTGCATTCTGGGATGTCATCTGTTTAACATAAATACACATACATACAAAAATTCAAAACAACATTTAGACTAACAACAAAACCATACTACAAACACTACAAATCAGACATTACAACTTTTTTGATTAAATGGCTAACACATGGCTAATAAGACCAAAACGTCAATTCAAAATGTAACTTTCTATCTAAAGTAAGAGAACCCAGAAGTCAGCCAGATGCAGACCTGTTTATAAACCAATTCTTGCATCAGAGAAGAACAACTGGTCTCACCACGTATGTATGATGCCCAGTCAACGATGACGAAATCAAGCAGCTTCTGGGAAACACAAGATACAGGGAAATGCAATTACAGATTGAGATGCAGCTATAATTAAACATTTCCAAGGGAGTGGCGGTACACCTGGAATGCCTCCCGAGTGGAAGTAACACTGAGAGCCTCATCAGCATGGCGCCATAATGATTTTAACACTGGGCTTTATTCCGGCTGTTACCATAGCAGAGTCTGGATCCATACAGCTGGCAATTACTTTAGAGGCAGACCAGAATAGATAGAGTGAGACAGGCAGAATGCAACTGAGATAGTTAGATAGAGGGAGAGAGACAAAGGAGAGAGACACACACATGGGGAGTCCGACCAATCTTCAGGTGTTAAGATATGGATTACTGCCAGGAGTGGAGACAGTGAGGGGTATCCCCCATTCAAGAAGTAACAGACAGTAGGAGGTACATGTTGTGTATGTTATTTAAAAGCTGCTGAGTTACAGTCTAACCAAAGAATATGACTTTTTTTAATTCAATTTAAAAAAAGGTGGTGATGTCAAGCTAATTTTTTCTGATTAAAAAGTATAAAATAGACATGCTTTAGTTTATTTTTAGGTTGTTTTTTTTAATGCTCTAACTCTCTGACCAGCTGAATGTTGTCACCTCCATGTATGTCATTTTTTAGTTATTATTTTGATGTGACAGCAGTACTGAATTTCATCTTTGTAGTGGATACAGATTAATAAATATATCATAAACCAACCATAGCAAGTAAAAACAAAACGAAACACTGACACTGAAAATAGTAAAAATACACAAAGACCGGCTGGATTAAAGAAAGAAAAGTACCTAATTATTTATTTAATTATTTGCAGTCTTATTTTGCGCCGCTCTGCTTTGCTGCCCTTGATACTAGAAACAGATGAACTAATTTCACACAGTTATTCCAGCATAAACATCTGCTGTAATTTTCAGCTCTTCTCAATCAGACAAACATCGACTGTTGCCCAAATTACCCGGCTGCTCATTTTCCCATGATGCCTCTCTGGTCTTTGACGCAATTAAAAATTCCAACATAATGACCTCAGCGAGAGATCAACACCAAAAATGTATTTGTGTTAGTGTTACAGCGAGGTTACTACACAAAAACAGTGACATATAGTGAAGTATAACCCACTTCCCTCCACCATTTCCTTCGGCGCCACCACTTTAATTTATCAAAAAACCAGAAAATGTCCAACAGCAATAATTTCAGGCATCAACATAAATTTATTTTTAGAACATGATTATGGCAGTTGCTACACATTTTCCACCGAGCAAAAGGGGGTCTGCACTTTGCAAAATGTTTCTTTTTCTTTTGCGCAAAAATGTGACCCTACTCTAAACTGTCTTGCACAGGACTCGCTGGCCCTGCTGTTCTGTAGCTGAGCAACATGCAAACACACAAAGCTTCATTTGTAAAGCAGACGGCTCGGTTATATGATACCCTTCCACTTTAGTCATGGTCTGGGTTCCTGGTTTTCTTATCCATGGCAGCAGGGCAAAAATGGAAAGTATGAATTCAATTTATTGTATTTTTCAGCTTTTCTGTATCCCAAAATAACTTTCCACTCATTGTGCCATGAGTATATATTTTTAGCATCTAGAAAATACTCTCCAAATAAAATATCCCCCTTGTTTTCAGCTTAAATTGAATGCATTTGGATATACTATAGAAGTGTGTCAACTCTGCTCAGTATCCTGTGGCCTGAGGTCATTCCTGAATGTGATTGGCTGAGGACAGCTTTTAACCACTGGTCTAAATGAATCTGCTACATGATTTGAGCATCTTATATGCATGTGTGAATAACATATCTCATTGCAAATTTCACTGTTTTGCCCAGCAGTACCAGGACATTCTGTCCCTCGGATTTCTTCCTTTGGGTTTGTGTTGCTGGTTAGTTGGTGTGCTTTTCTGTCTGTTCGACCACAATGCAGAAACAGACGGAAAGTGAAAGTGCGCAAGAGTGCAAGAAAGAGAAAGCAAATGTGCAGCCATACTAAAACAGAAACTTTGCTTGGCACTTACAGTATGTTGCAGTATTTCTGAGTTAATGGTTTGGCAGTGGTGTCTATGGAGCACTTAGATTAAGTGTTGTTGAACAGTGATGAGCAAACTGTGACAGCACTGCTCAGGAAACCAGCATCATAGCGAAAAGAGAAAGGGTCCCCTTTAACCTCAGGTCAGGCAACTCAAACATTCATGAAGATCCGAAAATAATACTAGTTGCATCCTTATTATGTAACTGCTAATGGCAAAGATTAGACAGCCGATAAAAAAATCTGTCAAACTGTCAGTCATTATAAAGTTTCCAGCAATCACAAGGCGAATACCATCAAAATGAGAAAGCAAAAAGAGGATAAACTAGAAAATCAAGTTAGTTTTCCAAGCAAAAAAAAGCACACTATGTAGATTTAATTTAGATTTATTAATTTATAAGGTCAATGCACATTAATTAACATTTCTATAAATGTGCCAGTGTTAGCCAGCTTGCCAATTTTCAATTGCAGTCCTTTGGCGAGATCCAATAAAAGGATAAAAAAATCACAGGGGAAAGACAGCATAGAGACATAAAGACAGCATTAACAACAGTAATAAGAGACTGTCAAGATAGAACAGGAGCCATGCAAAGCAACAAGCAATAGCAAAGCACCGGTACAATACAAGAACACAACAACAACAAACAGCATGTTAGCACAAACAGACATGCAAGCAACAAGAAGCACCGACACACATCTTAGCATTACATGCAGAGCAGCAATAGGAAATAAAAAGAGACACAACGCAATAGTCATTATGAATGGTCAAATGCGTCAGAGCACAAGCCATGCAACAGAAAGTTAGCTATGCTGTTGATAAAAAGATGTGATTGGTTGTCACCACAACTGAAAAAAAAAAAAAAGATCTCATAGGCCTCCAAAGCAAGGACAGCTTTATTCTGCTACTGCACTCAGCGCAAGCTAAATATTTACATGCAAAATCACACCGATTAATATGTTACACATCATTATTACAGCCCATCCAGTCTATGTCAGGATGTTTGCAGGTCGTGCACATTATCCAACATGCCGTGCACTTGCGGCGCTGTTTGATCTTTCGAGAAAAGGAAACATTACCTCAGCCGTTCACCAGAAAAAACACAGACTCTGGTCAGTTGTTTACATTTGATTTTTCACTGAAAAGGTGAAGAGAAGAGAGGGAGAGATTGTGGTTGAAAAAATGTGGAAGGGGGCTCAGATGAACTAATATTTCAGTAAATGTAAAATCAGCTGGGTTTATTTTAAAGCAGCCCTTTATTTTTATAGTAATTTGTGCCGCTCATTTCATAATGTTAGTCTTGGACCCGGCTTGGTGAGAGTGCGGAGCCGCGTTAGATTAGCCATCTGCACAGTGTAAACACAGACCGATTCTGCTAAGAAAAGAAGTGCAGGGATGAGATGATGTGAGCGCTATCTTGTTGAAGTCACATGTGGGATCAGTGGCATTACTTAGGCTTTATGTTCACACATCACGCTGAGCCATGTAAATGAGAGAGGCAATTGACTTAGGCAGAGTCAATCCCCTGCACGACTATGATTGACTATAATTAAATCATGTGTGCATACCTACGTACAGCCTGGGCTCGGCCACATCAAAACAGTGTGAACGTTTCCCTGCTCAGAGAGAAGCTGAACCTGATGAGCACATGGCAAGGGCGTTGTCCATTAAAGAAAACCCCTGAGTTTTCTCAGAGCTTTCTGGGTTTGTAGAGCTGCTTTTTAGGTGGTCCTGCGGAAAGTCAGGCACCGGAGGGCTCTCAGGGTCTGTACAGTGTTGAACTTTTTTCCCCAGTGTAAAGGCTAAATGTTATTTTTCTCTCCTTTCTCTGCCTCACTATTCAACTTGTTTTCCCTCGCAGTTGCCTTAATGAGACATCAAAGAGCAGCGAGCCGCAGCTGTGATTTGGTGAAATGATTGGACTGGAGCTGCTGGTGTATGCCAGTGTTGGGTGAAACATGCATGTTAGTGTTGAGTTAGTGGGTATGGTAAAATGAGAACGTCCCCTTGGTTTCAGTTCAGCACGTCTGCTGTGATGTAATACAAAGCTGGAGTAGTGTGAGATAGGTTCATTCTCAGATTACAGATGACTATCTTGTCGAGAGGTTGTAGGTTCTAACCTAAAATTGAATTAAGTAACAGGGTAACAGTGAGTTAAAAGAATATTACAGATTTCCATGAGCATGACTACAGCAGACTGCCTCTGGATAACAGCATCAGAAGGACCTGAGTACAAAATGAACATACAACAAGATGAGGCGGTTATCATTAAATGTAGCAGAAACTGCATTACAGTCTTCTCGCACTCTCTCATGTAATGTGAGATGAAAGCAGCCCCGAAAAATCTCTTCATTTCCTCTTCTCTTCCTCTCGCACATGGGAAACTTTGAAGTCCATCTTGCTGACACAACGTCCTTTCCAACCAGGAAAGGGAGGGTTTTCATTGTTTCTCAGATCATATGTAAAGTTCAATGTCTGAGACTGAGTTTTTTTTTTTTTTTTAAATGTATTTATTTTATTCTGACCTGAATTTTGCACTTATATAAGAAAACTCCAACAACTGATTTGTACTGTAAAGAAATGGCCAATTAGTTTATATATTTGTATTTATAGAGAAAGGTTTGGATGGATGATATGTAAAAGGTGGCTACGGTTAATTTTAAATCAAATAAGAATACATTTGTCATCATTTCAGTGGAAAGTAAATGGATGTAGGTAGTAGGGCTGTAGTCAACCAAAGAAAATCTTGGTCGACTGAAGTCGCACATAATCTTCAACTAATGGATTAGTCGTGGGGAAAAAAAAAAAATCTGCACGTTATTTTTACTTCTGTGGTGGTGTGTCTGTCACTCTGCAGTTACACCTCCAAAACACTAGTCAGCGGTGGAGGACCGTGTTAAGTGCTGTAAAGTTTAGTTCAAATCAAACTTTATTTATATAGTTGATTCAAAACACACAATAAACATGGCTTAATAGAGACAATTTCAAACACAAGTACGCAAATTGGCTTCACTATAAATCACACCATTTACAGACAAACTTGTCTTTATCTGGACACATTTCCCTCACCAATACAACATGCTAACGTTATTAGCACAAGCCTATGGCATTTTACATTGTATAAATTAGTCTAGCGTCTAGCGATCTTTCCCTCTTCTCATATAAAACCAGGGACAACAGCAGCATTCAACAAGTAACGGCACTCACTGTGGCTCCATTACAACTCACAAGTTTCACCGACAAACAACTGTCTTATACTAAACACGTTTTCCAAGCAAATTCAACATGCTAATGTTATTAGCGCCAGCCTATGGCATTTTACATTGTATAAATTAGCCTAGCGACGAGCGGAGATTTCCTCTGCTCATATGAAGCCAGGATAAATCCCTAAAGGATAAATCACACACAAGACTTAAAATGCTATTTTAGTGGAGGCTTTACTGTCTTCAAAATTTATTGTTTCTTATCTGTGAAATCCAAGTAAATACAAGCTTAGTTTCCACTGAGGGAAATGGTGTCAGTATACAGCGACAGACCGGAGGTCTGCGTCACTGAGACACTGAGCTAGGGTGGGCAAGTTCAACTTTGTGTAAACAAACTTAGCCTGCCCCCCCTGCCACAGGAAATAATGGATTAATCCTGGAAAGCTATCGATGTAGCACTTTTCTCTTTATGAAAGTAACACGGCGATTATTCGACCAATAAGAATTTGGTCGGACGAAAGCATAGCGACCAAATAATTGACCAGGAGACTACAGCCCTAGTAGGTAGTACTGCAAACTCTTTCTTAATTTTTAATGTCATTGCTGTCCAGTTAAAACAACATCATTTCAAATTTGTTTCTTATGAACTATTTTAAAACTACGAAATTGTCTAAAAAAAAAACATTCTCCTGAAGCTCATAAAAAGCTGATGTTTTCAAGATTAATGGTTTTCACACGATAGTAACTATTTTTTTTTTTACATTTGGGGTGAATACTGTTTTTACATTTCATCAATATTAGCACTATCATGTCCCAATCTACGGGCTGAAACCTGAGTAGTCACAAGCTCCAGCCCAGTTTCACTCTAATCCTGTTAAGAGCATTGTCACCTTTTAAATATTTGACTTTGAGTTAACTAGGAGTACCTAAACACAGCATTTGTTTTTGTCTCTGTGAGGCACCTAATTTTTGGGTAGAGGCACAGGTCCTGCCTGGTGCAGTCACAGGTGCTGTCAGACAAGTTTAACTCTGTCAGAATTATTAATGCCAAACTGACACAGAGAGAATTCACCTAGGGCACGGAAATAATAACCTTTGGCAGCTATCGCGCACAGCATGTCAAGTAATTAACTAAAGCTCATGTCACAGGGACAAGGAGCTTAATAAGAGCAGGACACGTGGCTGAGTTGAAAAGTGTTTTGTATGATTATTAATCAAAATGTTTGCCTCACAGAAGGACATTAATTTTCTTTGTCATTCACTTTTTAGCATATGTTAATCTAAAAATCAAATCATACTTAATAGGACATATATGTATTTGTATTGAGTCAGTGAATTAGAAAGCATTTGCCAGAAGAGTAGATGACATACACTCCCCCTGCTTCTAACATTATTACAGAGGAATCAGATTATTTGATTTTGTGTAGTAAACACATTCCAGACATTGTTACAGATTTGCCCTGTCATGTTTCTCCTCGACTGCACTTACCCCTGAACAGGTTAAGTCATTCTATTCGTTTGCGTCGATGGATCATCTTATGCTGTGATACCACACTGTGGCACCGAGTCACTGTTTTCTTCCCAGGCGCTGATTTGCTTTCACTCCCTCCATCAGCTCCCTGTGAGCTCATTCTACGTTTGCCAGTTTGAAATGTTCTTCGTTGTAAGTAGCCTCTGAATATTTCCAGTGTGGGATATGTTAAAACGACCCCACCAGCGATCACTGTTCTTTATACTGCAAAGAAAGGACATCCAATCACGGGTTGGCTTGGTGACACAAACAGAGGAGATGCTTTGGGTTGCACAGTAGAAAACTTTTTTTTTCTTCTTCTTTTGTGAATGCTGTTTAGTAACGCGGAGAAACGGTTGTCTTGGTTGGGTTTTTGTGTACTGTTTGTATATTTGCGCTGTGCTGATCTCAAGGGAGGAAACCGTGAGTAATTATCACTGCAAGGCTGAATAATAATACGTTTTGCTCCACATTTAATCTTGCATAGTGACTGATAGTAAATTACAGCACAGCATTTGTTTAAAAGATTATACTGCGGATGATCTAAGCCTTTGGTTTACAGAATGACTGATTTACTCATGATCAGTTTAACAGACTGAATCCTGTAGTTATTTACTTCGGAGTAACATCACACTGTAGCAGCCCACCTAGGCTCCAAATGGATGAATTTAAAATCAAATTACAGGAAATCATGTTTTAAATACTGCAATGTAAGGAAAGAAATATTCAGTGCCTGACAGAGCTGTTTTATCAACACCAGATTACAACAATATATTTTTAATGTCAGTATCTAATAATTTCTTCCTTTGCAAAGAAGCCCATCATGCACTTACGGCTTATTCTATCCTCCAGTGTCTTCCCTTTTATGTTTTTTCCCCCATTATATTTGCCTACTGCGACTGATTTATCTCCTCCTGAGGGATCTACATCTGATCATAATCCATTGACGACTATTTTTCCCTGCTGCGTCTCACCAAAGCATAGTGACACGTAAATACACAGAGAGCAGCAGGGAAGTCGTCCGTGGGAGCAAAGAGTAGAGGGACTATAAGAAATGAAAAGAGAAAAGGATGGAAGGATGGTGTCATATAGCCATGGGGACCCGTGGAGAAGCTTTCTTCCATCATAAAAGCTGAATAATGACCTCAGCTGGTTCTTTTCATCACTAAATTGCAGCTATTAACTTCAGATTAATCGTCATCATCCCTTTCACTGAGAGGTAGACCATATTGGATGAAGATTAGTAGAGTGTCCTCTAATGGTTGACGAAATCCTACCAGTTTGTGGCAGTGGTTGCCTTTCAAGTTCATGACATCTTTGCGTTTTATGTTCAAAAGGTTCTTTCACACCTAACCTGTTTGGTTTGGTTGAAATGAACTCAGGTCCCTTTGTCCGGTTAGTATGGTTTAGTTGAGCTGGTATAAGAGCTGTCCACCGAACCCTGGTGCGGAACCAAACAACCAAACCGAGGTCCCCTTTATACGACAACGATTTCAACTGAAAATGGTAAACTTTAGTTGCGTTTTGGCCAATCGTTTACACGACAGCTGCGTTTGGGGTGCCTGAAAACGCAACGTTTTGAAAACGGGTTCCAGAGTGCAATTTTTTGGAAACGGCACTGTCTCTGTTGGCATGTAAACTTACAATATGCAGTTCCTCTGAAAATGGAGACTTTTTGCTAGGGCTGGGCGATACGGCCTAAAAAAAAAATCTCAGATTTTTTCACAAAAAATCCGATTCATGATTTAAATCAATTTTTTCCCCTCCTAGTTAAAAAATATATATATTTGCGTCCTGGTAGCACATACCTGGGGTCCAAAACTTTCAGCATGTGAATAACAGCTTTTCCCCGGTAGCCTATATATGGGCACCGTATCTGTTACAATATACATTGCGACTGCATCTGTGATCGCTTTCCACTGGACCCCTTTCTTATCATACGGCAGTGTTTCCCCTACCATTATATTGGATCACAACAGAAGTCATTTAAGGTTACTTTTCCTATAGAACAGGTGTATACCTTTTATTAAACAAACTAAATAGCCTTATGTTACAGGCTGAGTCTGATGGGTATGGCTTGTGTGTGTGTGGAGCTGTGTATGTGTGTAGTTGATGTAGGAGGTATGAGACGTTAGTGCGCTGGGTGTGGTGTGTGACATCAGACGGATACGCCCCAGGAAGAAAGTGAGGCATGTGCTATGTTGTTTACATCGAGCAGCCACAATGAAGAAGCCTACGCAGTTCTGCATGCTGTTTTTGAGTTATTTCCCTCTATGTAAAAGTCAGACACTGATGAGAGAGGCTGTGCATCATCCCTGCAGCGCTGAAAATAAAGTGCCGTTCTTTAACGCAGACGAAGTCCCATTGTTTATGTGTTGTTGCTACAACGAGCTAACACAAGCTAAAGGAGCTAACGTTAATGGTCTTCGGAGGTCCCTTTACTACGGTTCGGGGGTCTGCCAGCTTGGCGTTGGTAACACTTATTTATCTTATTTACACAACAGCATGTCATTTATGTCCCTACACGGTGCGGGTCTAAAATCCTCCTCTGCTCTCTGTCGCACGGCGGAGTTCAGCTCTGATGCGCACGCACACACACACACACACACACACACACACACAGGTGAGCACACAAAAGCGCTGAAGAACTCGTTCCCTTTCTTGAGAAGGAGTTCTTCCCCGCTCACTGCCATGTTTGTGTATCAAGTGCGTGGGGGGGGGGGGGGGTGAGCCCACTCTGAACTACGGGAGCCCAGTGTGGAGCGGCGGTGGCGGATTTTAAATAGAAACTCGATTTTCATTAAAACAAATTGGCCTAAACTGCAAATTCGAATTAATCGTTAAAATCGATTTATCGCCCAGCCCTACTTTTCGCACATGCGCATTACGGTTCCAGTCACTAGGCATGCGCGAGAAAGTTGACCATCACAACAACATGGCGGACTCCCGAGCTCTGCATGTGCTGCTCACCCTGTTGAATTTATCAGCGCTTCCCCATCATAGTGTAGATTTACTGTAGCAACTGCACCTCATCGTCCGTCCAGACAAACGTTCGTGCGGTTGCCATTTTGTTTGTTTATACATCACCGCTCTGTAGAAGGAAGCATAAACGTCACACTGCCAGCTACTGGCCTGGCATGTATACTGTATACTGTATACTGTATATTTTTGGCCATTTTTACGGACCCGTTTGCACGGCGATTGTTATCAAAACGTTGTCGTCTAAACGTGGAACTTTTTTCAAAATGAAAATGAGAAACAATTCTGTTTTCAGTGGATCGTTTTCATGTAAACATGGCCCAAGTCCGCCTGAAAAGGTAGGCCTCAGTTCTCTGTCAGTGGACTCTGGTGAGGTTCATTTCTGATGTGAAGCAACAAACCAACCACAGGATTTTATGTGATTTTAGCATATTCTCCAAAGCTAAACTACTAATAAATCCGTCTGCTTATCATGAAATCTGTCCGCGACCCTATGATCCTCATAAGGCCACGTATATAACCTATTTATGCAAATCATTTAGTCGCCATGGTAACACGTACACACTTCAGCAGAGATATTTTCCCTGCTTAATAGGTCAAAAGCTGTTGAAATTGCTGTGCTCATATCCTACGTCGTGTGCTTTGTCAGTTCATTAAGTTTATTAAAAAGTGAGTGACTGGGATCCCACAGTAATAACCCCTGAACCATTACAATACAAGATGCCTCCTTTTCGTCCTGTCTCTAACTGTTCGTCATTATTCATAGCATGCAGTGGATTTGCAGTCCAGTAATACTAATAATGCTTATAATTAGTTATTTCCTTGTGTGGTCTTTGTGACACCAGTGAACATAAATATACAGGCCAGAAGTGTTGCATAGGCCTATGTCAGTCACTGGAATTTGATTTCCCTATGTGGATCCTGATGATGCAGAAAGACAGTTGCCAATTTTATCTACACGTGCACGTCACACACTGAGCAAGCCGCCTGTTAATGACGCTGTCGGCAAAGCAGTAATGATTGCGCTAAGTGGCTAATGGGCATGTAGCTACTTCCATGTTTCAGATGATGCGTCATATTTGTAGTCGACCAATGAGTTTACATATCACCTTGGGTTCGTCCTTCACCTTCTCAAAATGATCCCACACTTTGGATTTCCTGCCCGACATGTTATTAACTAGCCTGTGTAATAACCGCACGTACCAGCCATGTAAAATAGGGGCCGTACACATGACGTGTCTTTAACCACCTGGAAAACGTGAGGTTGGGCGCTGGGCGCTACTCTTGTCACTTTTCTGTGCCAGCTTTCAAGAGCGCGGCAGCAGGTTGCGTCTGAGCCCTGCACCAAAATGATCAACTTTTCCGTATTTATCAGACTGAATATTTATGGAAGAAGGGAAAAATATCTGTTGGCTGTGATTGGTTTGTAACATGACTCCTGTCTGACTGCTGAACGTGGCCTGTGTCCGTATCTGTCCTTTCAAATTAAAGTTCCACATGATCCAGTCATATGGGCTTTTGATTTATTTTGACAAGGCCCAGCTCTGAATAGAGTTTCACATTAGTTTGTTTGTTTGAATATTTTTGTCTTTTTTTTTTTCTGTGACTAAGCGACCAAGGAAATCTTGTCGACTAATGACCTTTTTGGTCAACTAACGTTTGGTTGACTATTAGGGGGCAGCCCTACATGTAGGTAACCTCTAAAATGAGTCAGCAGATATACTCTTATCTTCTTGCACACTCATGCAGATTCAGTAAGCTCCTGCCCTCCATTCCTTCCTTTCATGTCAGTATATTTTCTATGGAGGATGTTTGCTTTCACCTCTGTGGCCCAGATACCACTCTACTTCAAAAAAAGGAATTTGTCCTTTGGTCGGAGGCGAGGCAAAGGGAGCAAAATGGGACTAACTTACGGTTGTGTGGCTGTTGGTGCATGATCTCTTTTTATACTTACCATCATGAGCATGTGATGCACAGGTGCACCCCAAGATGCTTTTATTCTAAGACCCCATCCATGTGAATAAGCATCAACGCAGATTTTAGATTTAACGGTATAAACATGAGGGTACTGTTACAGTCACACAGTAAAGGGGACTGGAGGAAATATAAAGGGGAAAATGGAGCACTGTGAAAAAGGAGAATGCATAATTAGCCAGTGAAAAGCTCTGTTTACCATATACTGTCATATTTGTTGTGTTAGTGTAATTATTGTAAGACTTACAACTTAAATAAAGCTGTCATTTAAACCTTTATAGCCTCAGGCAACCCCGTATCCTAATCTGACATCTGACATTGCATAACAACGCTGAGCTCCTTTCAAGTCTGTTCCTCTCTTAAACACCTGTCAACTCCATTATATTATATCTGAACAGACATGAGATGTTGCATCAAAAAATGGTATCTTTTTCTCCAGACTTAGGGTGCTTTCACTAATCACTGTATATGCAGGACAAATGATCTGATGATGTGAGAGATGTCTGTGCCAACCCATGCAAAACCTTAGGTGTGTACACTGGGATCTGTTACGCACCACCCGTGAACCCCAGATGCACAAACACAGAAACAGTAATGTGATCCGCCATCTTTTCCCCACTAGGCAGATTTATGCACATAAATCATTTCCTACGCTGTGTTTTGGGGGATTTATAGCAATAATAGGCCATCTCTGCCATTCCCATCCTGTTCCCTCCCTGGGAAAAAACCTCACAGGTCTTAACTTTTGGTCACATCAGGTTTCCAATTGCAACGTTACCTTTTCCTAACCTCACGGCCCCTAAACCTAATCATGTGTTTCCATGGAGTTACCTGCCCAATCTAATCTCAGAGAGCTTTGAAACAGTGGCAGGCCGGTGCTAACAATGTTTTGGAACCCGTCCACGTGACCCCTCTCTGGTGTTTGATCGTGTTGGTTTTTCTGGGAGGGTCTGCTGGTAAAACACGGAGACTGCTTGTACAATAATATCGCCACTGTCACGTCTAATAGATGTCTTGATTGTGTGTGTCATTTGCAGCTGTGAAGATCATTATTGTTTTGTCTATTGCAAAGGTACTTTTTGCTGCATGTTACGTGGCAGATTGTGGAACTAAGAGAGGTTTTTGTCGTTTACTTTGATTTACAGCCAGGCTGATACGTGACATTGCCATGTTCAGAGTTGAACAGTCGGCTGTAGGTGTGAACGTCTATCACACAAAGTGCCATTAAGAAATGACTCTATTTTTCAGCTTGACGTGTTGAATACAACATCAGTGTCAGTGTGCTTGGTCATCATTATGATCTGCTGAAATGTTGTTTCAGAGTCAAACACTCTCAGTTTCTGAGAACTGCACCTTTGCAAGAGCAGCCCGCACTCTTGATATAATTACCTAAAGTACCAGAGACAGAAAAAAAAGACTGGCCACAAGTTGAAAGTTGTAAATAATCCATTTTTGAATTCAGTATACTACATAAACGCATTGTTATGACCTTGAGACTGAATTTATTTTCAAGAGATGTGAAAGTACATAAAACCAAGGGTAACTGTTCGGTTAATTTGTCATTTACAAGAACCAGACACCTTGATTTGATGAACCGATTATTGTGACGCACATCTTATCCAATGACGGTCGTCTGCGGGGGGATTAGTCAGCCATGTTGTATATTCCCACCGGTTTAAGACGTCAAACTCAAATTTTATTCATGTGCAAGCAAAACTTTCCTGAGGACAGTGGACAATACGTGTCTGTAACTCATAAAGCTGTTTAAACCTTCTCATTCATACATCAACAATTCGCTACTCTGTCAAATGTCAACGACATGTTAACCCTCCCTGAAACGCCAGTGACCACATCACCTCATTCAGAACTGTTTATTTCCAATATACTCCCAGCTTACTAAGATAAAACACCTTTCTAGATCATGCACTTGAATTAAAGGAACAAAGTGTACATACACCCTGGGGTAACTGGAAGAGTTTCACATTCTTTCATGCTAGTTTAATGACATTGTAGCTTTGCAGATCGTGATACTTTTCAATTTATATCATTCTAACTTTGTAAACAAAAACAGGTGGAGTCAAAGTAGCCACAGTTCAATTCAAACACTAGTCTTTAGTGATGGCAGACAATCAAGTCCAGTTGTGATACATTGGCTAGAATTTAGCTCGTCCTTTTACTCTAAATGTACTGTTTTGTTGACCTGCTGAACATTGCTAGCTGACCGGTGACAGAGTTGGTATCCAAACTCTTCTAACCTGCCTCCATCCCTTCACATCTTGGGCATTTAGCTGATGCTCTAATCCAATTAGTCTAAAAAATAATAGGTTGCTTTGACATTTGAAGTGGACACGTGGCTGTTGATGGACCCGTTGACATTAGTAGAGAGCAAACGTGAACTCCGAGGCACTATGCCGCCCCACTGCCTCACGCGTGGAAGGCGCAGTCGTCTGAGCAATAAATGTGGTAAGTAGTAATAGGGGATAACATCATCCTCGAGCGGAGAAGCCCATCAGGGTTCACTTCTCTTTATGACCATCATAAATGGATACTGCATAGTCATTTCCCATGAGGCACCTGTGTAACAGGCCTCGTGGAGCTCTGCAAGTTTAATATCAGATAGCATTTTTTCTTATTTTTTTCCCCGGAAAGTTCTTTGCTAAGAACATTATCACATGAATGCATCACTAGAGGAGTTTAGGTACTTAGTTTCTTGGGAACACTCAGTGAGCTGAAGAGAACTGTCATTGTTCTGTGTCCCTTGTGCCACTTTTCTTAGCTGGGTTTTTACCAAGCCAGTGTGATCACAGGCTCAGTTCTTTTACTGTTGACCCAACAGCACCACCTTTGCCTGAGCACAATGGTATAATAACATATATCACTGTTTGTATAATGACAAGGCTGCAGCACAAGACGCAGCATTGACACAGCTCGGCCAAACACTCAATACAGCATGTTCTCCAGCATGACTGCTACACTTTTTTTTTAAACTCCAGGATATTAAGTGGAGAGAGACAGGAGTAGGGGGGCCGGTCTACAGCCTTGTCGGGGCACTGAGATAAGCCTATGGTACACTATACTTGGTCTGAGTCTTGACACATCAAGCATAATGAGAGGGAGGAACAAACTCAGTGGTTTGATTGAGTTGATCAGGTCAGACGCTGTCTTAAGGCGAAAGAAAGATACAGGTATGAGACATACTGTGCTGGGGATTTAAAATGTACAGAGGATGTAAATAGGTGCTAGTTATATTTAAAATGTGATGCATTTTCTTTATAGGCCCTGACACACCAAGCCAACGGTTGGCCATCGACCAAAGTCGGGCCGTCGGTGAGTCTGTCGGCCTAGTTTTTCCGGTGTGTCCCTCACCATCGGCACTTAGGCGTTGGTGGCTTTTCGGCTGATTGAGCATGTTGAATCAGCGGTGGAGCTTGTTGGTGAGAGAGATCACTCTGATTGGCTGCTTAGGTTTTGTTTTCTCGCCTCCGTAACGAGTGAATCTGCCTGTAGTGAAACCGGGGCTAACCGGTTCTTCCTCCTCAGGCTCCACTTCACTCAGCTGCCCGACAGATCCACTGCTTCCTCCCACTTTAACCTGAATAACAAACCGGAGCTAGCTGGGAGCGGCTAGAGAAGGGAAGCACAGCCAGTTAGCCTCTGCTAGTCTCTGAGCTAGCCCCGGCTCTCCATTTGGATCCAACTGGAGCACTGAGCCCTGGTTTGTTATTCAGGTTAAAGTGGGAAGAAGCAGCGGGTTTATCGGGCAGCTGAGTGAAGTGGAGCCTGCGGAGGAAACACCGGGACTGTGTGGATGTAATAGTCCGTGGAGGCGCTGCGGTGCTCGGCTGCACAGATAGGAAACCCTTCAGCTGACAGGATGTACCACTCTTTCACTCCGCTCTCTCTCACACAGGCGCAGAACGTACGTGCCACTTGGCCGTCGGATGTAGTCCGTGTAGTGTGTTCAAATGCAACTGACACAGCGCGACGTGAGGCGACGTAGACAACGCAACAGTCGGCTTTCGTCGCCACTAATTCTTTGATGTCGGTTTGGTGTGTCTGCACCTTTATGGTGACATTTATGTCAGATTCTTAAAGAGGGATTACTTAACACTAAGAAAAATGTGATGATTGTGAGTGTGTATGTTAGGAAGAATAATATTCTTACACTACTGATGGTAGATGTAAAACAGGCATTTCATTTTCTCTCTAGAAATATCTTTAAATTTAAATTTACAGTAGGATGAAGTGATGGAAACAGAAATTAAAGACTAAAAACCTGAAGGGCACACTGTCTGCAGCTACTGAGCTGCACCTCTGTCGAAGAATACGATTCACTTTGATCAAAAATGCTTTGTAATAGTTCGTGCTGCAAATTTCTTACCGGCAGTAACTGTGTGTTCCTGCTGTCAGAGTTGCAGATGATGATTTTCTTCCTTTGACATTGTGAGTTATGGCACTGTCTGTTTTAAATGTCATCAAGACCTTTTTAAAGATTATCCATAAACTAAACTAGTAGAGGAAAAATTGTTTTTCGCTTGCACGATCTTTGCTCACATTGCCAACGCCTGCTTCCCTGCAACGAGACAGATTAGATGCTGCTGTGCCCTTCTGAAGTGAGGAGCCATCACCAAAGTAGTTGGAGAGATATTTTGGTTCGGCCACTCAATGACATCATCGAAGAGTGTGCCCTCGTTAGCAAGAGGGAGGGAGAGCAATTAGCCGGCGCAATTAACCTTTAAAAGGCTGCCTATCTGGAATGAGCAAGGATGAATAATAGTCAAGTCCCCAGTATAAATCCAAGGCATTGCCATCCAGAGACCCCCCCAAGAGACTGCTGAGGTAAATGGCTACAAGGGCACCATTGAGGAGGTTGGTGAATCAGGGACAGAGGAGATTGCTAACTCACACACATCTTATAAAACCTGATATTAAAAAGATGAACCTCCTACCTTTTTGCACCAATTTGTAAGAGAGACTGGCAGGAGATTTGGAAAAGGTGTTGCCCCGAGAGGACATGCATCACTCCCACAAGGCCTTGCACTGACAAATGGGTCAGTGGGATGCCGTCACGGTGACGTCTGAGAGGGCTGCCGGTGTTAGGGGAGAGCTTGGGTGTGTTTGTGTATGATAAGGGTCAGTGTGCATTATGGGTCATTGTTGTCCATGCATTAACCTCCCACCACCACATCAGCTGCTGCCACCCACCTGTGTAATTACCGCTAGACAAAGGAGGATGCGTGTGAATGTGTGATGACAGTGCTTCAGTTTACAAGGGGAGGGTGAGAAATGGCTGGGTCTCCTTATTTTGTTCATTTAAATTACAGATTTATCAACTAATGCATGTTTTTCTTTTAAATTACAATATTAAAACACAATTTTCAAAGCAAAGACCTGATAGTTTAACCTGTTTTGTCATACCTTAAGGGACACTAGCACATAATCAGCAGCTTTATTGCCATATTTTCTTTACTTTGTATGACACTACAAGAGGACCTTATTGGCAGTAACTGTTTTCTTGCAGCAGAAAACGTTAGACCCTTTGAAAATGAGTTAAACCCAAATATATATAAAAATGTTTTGATCAAAATCGTAAAAGCCAAATATGATGAGCCTTGGTGATGTGTTCGTGAGAGTGTGTGTATGAAATTGAGAGAAATGTGAGAGGTGGAACTCCTGGTAACATCTTTTTTTTTTTTTTACTGTTGCTAAAAAAAGATGAGTGATTTCACCTCACACAAGAATCAGTGATGCAAATTTAAGAATTTGTGCAGATATATTTGCGTATTGGGTGCCAGACTGCTGCTTTCCGTAAGCCACCAGAAATGATTACCGCAGGCCAATCACATGGCTGAGTGAGGAGGTGTGAAGGAAAAACAATAACTCTAATTATCCGTGCTGATTGGTTCTGCATGCACTGGCATCCATCTAGTCCAACTATTGTTCCTATTTGCGGGCAGGCAGGCTGCAGAGCACCAAAATGTTTATTTATAACTGTGACGAAATGCAAATGACCCGCACTGATGAGCCTCCAGTTGACGGTGACTTTCCCCCCTACACCTTAGCGCATGAAACATCGCTGCTGAAATTTCATGCACGTTTGTAGCAGCACAAAGTTTTACGGTGAGTTGACTGAAACCTGGAGCGTGTCCTCAGATGTCGTTCTGGACTGTATTTCACCCTGTAAGGGCATAAACAGTTTTCCTAGAGCAAGTGTAATGTTTAACAGTTGTGCCTCTGCTGCCAAGTTCCTGGTTTGGTTTAATGACTTTTGGATGATGTGACTGCGTTTTTGGAAGGCGCAGAGGTGTGAATTACTGATTGAAACATCCATTTGCTTCCATCGGATGATGATGATGCTCAAAGCTGATGGAGACGGGCATAAATATCTTGATGTAATGGGTCGCTCATAAACGCAGTGAACATTAAGCATGATGATTTATTTGTTTTTAATTGAAGATACTGGTGATACAAGCAGGTGCCTGTCAACACGTCACCACAAATGAACTTTGGAACTTTGTTTTCACTGTTTCATGCATAGCCTGCAAAAATGAAACAATAAAAAAGCCTCCTTTTAGCCATCTCTCACAGCGCTGAAAATGAGTACTTGCTCATGTGCTATGTTTTATTATGAGGCTGTATGGCTATGTCTGTTAATCCCTACCAGACTGTTTTTTCTTAATCATTGTTAAGCACTCCTCATCAAACCTGTTTGCAGAATTGCCAGGTCAGCCAAAAGAGATGCAGGATAGCGCACGTACCACAATCTTATCAAAAGCAGCAGTGAAATAGCCTAATCTCTACTGCAGTGTTAAAGCAGCAGCTACAGACGTTATCAAAACTGTTTGATTTCCTGCCAGTAAGTATGAAATCATGGGTGAAGCTAGTGTATCCCCACAAACAGAAAATCAAAGATGGAGATAGCAGCAAGGTCCAGTGGCCACCCACACTTAGCTTGATATTTGCAGATGCTTATGCAAGTATGCAATCATGCTGTTGCAGAAAATGTTGTGAAATATTGAGAAAATTGGAAACTATATACACTAAACTATATGTACCAAATCAAAGAAAACAACAGACTTGATGTGAGAAGTGGCTGTAGGTAAAACGTACTCACATTAGTGGATGATTCTTGAGTGGTTCATGTTTTGAAGTCTGCGTCAAACACATGTAAGCCATTAGGGCACAACTGGTACACTGATTACTCCATAGCTCGCGCGCACACACACACACGCGTTTGAACACACACAGACACACACACATCTACCCCTCTTGTTTCTTTAAAACACAGTTGTGGAACCACTCAATGACGTGTGAAAATATCTGTTGAATCGGTATATGTGGATAGTATGGTGAGTGGAGAGTAGGGCATGAAAATGTTGGATGCTAATAATACAAAAGCAAAAAATAAACTTTAGAGTCCTTTAGAGGGAGGAAAAAAAAACAGACGGAAACAGTCATCTTTGTAGGCTTCCTTGCTCATCGGCCCAGGTGAACTGCCTCTTTTAAGATCCACACTCAGCCAGCTGACGAAAACATATAAGTGGTGCAGGAGGTGTCATCACATTAGAGACGTGAGATGTCCTTTCTTCTGCACCTTCATCTGTTGTTATGTCCTTTTCTGATAACGATGGCAAAGCTAGGTCAGCTGTCAGTATGATTTTGCAGTCCTGTGGTGACTTTGGTTGGTTTGTAGTTTGTCTCCTATATGGACAGTCTACGCAACATAGTGATTTTTAGCCTCTCAAGACTAAATGTAAATGACGATAGAAAGTTAATTTAAATTTGTTAATTGCTAAAAGACAAACTCTCCTCCTTTCCCTGAATACATTATTCATGTTACAGATTAAAAGGGGAAATAATCGATCATGAGGAAAAAACTCTTCCAGAAATGAAGACAGATGTGGTTCTTTTCTTTATCAACCTTCACACAAATACAGATCAGTTATTTTCTGTGAGATGGTGAATCAGAAAACATTAAATCCGAAACACAAAAAACCTCAAGATCTCATATGTGGAGGAAATGTAATGAACAAACGTATCCAAATGCGTATGCCAGAATTGTTCTTTGACATGGGGCCTGTTAGTTTTGACTTTTAAGCAATCAACATCAGTTATGGAAATGAAACCTTTCAATTTCATAAATGAAAGGAAACTTTATTTTCTTCTCCTCCGCAAGCATTTTGTTTAATGTACCAGATGGTTGATATTTACAACACGAGGAGAACTCCGATAGCCTCAGGTAAATTGTCAGTCTCGGAAAAGTATATGAAATTGACCTTTAAACATCTCTCAGTGGTTGTCTAAACTTTCCGGATTTCATTGTATTTACCCACATGGGGATCCCCAGCCATCTGGCAACAGATTGGACTAAATCAAACCATAATCTGCAGTGCCAAGCAGTGTTTACCCCAAGTCTTACAGTGGCATCTTTTTGGAAAGACTTTTTTTTTGTTAAACCAAACTCATTAACAACAATGTCTTTAACGTTTTCCACAAGTGAGACCTACCCTCTGTTATACTTAGACATTTGTCATTACAAGTTTGTAAGAGTACATGACAATGTCTTTATATATTACAAACAAACTCTAGTCAACAATGAGTTTTCTTTCCAAGTATAAACTCTATCTGAAGTGCACATTTTAGATCGGCACGTGACTGCTATCTTTAAACAATGCAAGGACAGCGTGCCAGATATGGTGCAGCTACTGATAAAATTTCTGGCACGTGGCCATGCAGTCTTTATGAGAGTTTTCTGTCCAAACCATGGTGTCAGCACCTGGCCTCTCCAAGGATAAATTGACACAAAAGTTCTGAAGGGCTCTAACCTTAAGTGGTTTCCCATGAAAAACTTATCCTCACTTTGGTCTTTGAGTTCTACAACTATTACTCTCTTGCTCTTTGACATGAGAGGTTTGATGTGGCTCCCTGTGAACACTTGAGAAGATTGGGTGTTGGTGTCATTCTGGTCTAAAAACAATCAGGGGTTTTGTCACCTGTATGATGTGTTGCACAGCAGGAGGATGGTGTGTGTCCTTAGTTGCTCGGCTGCTGGTGATTGAGGGTGAAACCACTCAGATCTTTGAGGAAGATTGCGGCAAAAGATGAAGAGGGAGTAAGAGAGGTGCACGGGGACGGAGCTAGCAAGAGTACACCAGTGACCCTTGGCTGAGCTCTCCCACCAACAACTTGCACCAGCGGAAATGGGGGAGGGTGGGGGAGCGCTCACAAAAACTGCAGTAACACTGAAGAGGGGAAGAGAGTGAAGGAGACCGGGAAGCCACAGGCAGGGGGAAATCGAAACAGAGGGGAGGGGTGGAAACAGGGAGAGAACGAGACGTAGTGAGCAAGAGCGATTAGAGGTTCAGGTTTACCAAAACATGACTTAAGCAATTAACTGTGAACAGCCCAGTCAAGGTCATCGGCAAAGGGCTAAAGAGCGGTTCCTGAAGGCAGAGCCAGTGCAGACGAATTTAAGCCACTGCATCCGATTGGCTTATTGTATGTTTCAGGTGCCACTTCTGCCTTTCTAAAAATGGCCAGATCTTTGGCGGCAGTCCTGTGAGAGTATTCTGAATGAGGAAGTATGGAGAAGTATTAGATCATGGCCCAGTGTCTTTTCTCTCAGTGGCAGAATGAATGAGTTTTCTTTCAGTCTCTAAGAACTGTTAGTCCAATCTAAGAGCTCTAAATGAATGTGATTCTATGCCCAGCTTTTAATTGTCTTGCATTTGTTTTATTCATTCATTCTTTAGCAGAGTCCCTTGTAGTGTTGCAGTACTCAAGATCAGTCTTGGTCTGAAGACCACTTTCTTGGTCTTATCTCAGTATTGACTGCACTTTTACTCTGTCTTGTCTTAGTTTCAGAAAAAAAGGACTCAGGATTTAATTTAAAGACCAGCCAAGACCATGACTGTAAGAATATCACAGAAACTGCCTGTGCAAAAAAGGAGTGTTGAATGAAAACAGTAAAGTTGATTTCAGCTCCTGAGTGTTTGTTAGCTCAAAGAGTAAAGAAAAAAATCCCACACATAAAATGAATCTCTGCAATGCCTTCTGAATATTTCATGTTACACTTAGGTGTGCACGCATACAGTACATTCAGTATATGGAATGAAAGAGGTGAAAGAAGAGGAACCTTAATTTGTTTTTTGTGGGAATGTGGACCTTTCATATCAATTTGAGATGCGCCTATTGTGTGCATGTTCCACATTTTACTGTTAAATATATGTCCTGCAGTGTGGGACTCGCACTGATCTGGTCTTGGTCTTGTCTCGGCCTTGATACACTCTGGTCTTGGTCATGACTTGGTCTCCATTTAGGAGATGACCATAACACTGGACCTCTGTTCTTACAGGGGTCCTCAAAAATCACTCAGTGTTGAAACTAATTAAGTAATATATCACAAAAAAATACTATCAACAAAAATGTTCTTTCCTCTGAGATGTCATGTGTTGCCTCCTTGGTGCACGCTTCTGTTCCACAAACACACTTGAAAGGACTTGGCAGCACACAAAAAGCACACAGTGTTTGCATCATTTGCTCATTTGTTAGATGTCCAATTTTATTTCCCAACGCCAAGTGTCTGTCTTTCATTGTGTCACTGATTGATTTTTTTAAGAGGACATCTTCAGTTACTTTCATCTTACATTGAAGAAGGCACAGCTTTAAAAGGTAGTGTTGAGCAAACTTACCAAGGTACCATTTCTCTTCTGCACTTTCTCGATCACTCATGCAGGTTTTATCACTAGGTCAACAATAATTCTATAACACTGATCATTGAACTGTTGACTCTCACTGTCTTGTTAGCTGTTTTCTTGAGGGTGCAGTATGGCTTCATATCTGCCTCCTCTGCAAGCTTACCCCGGGTACCGAATGGCCACTGCCAGCCTCTGCTAAAGCCGCTGGGGCGAACTGATTTGAAGAAGTTGCCACTGAAAGTAAACTTTAGCTAGGTGTGTCGATGAACTTCATGCCTTGGGAGTCAATTTGGACTGTTTACACTGAAAACTTTGTGGCCAAACCCTTCTTCCTCATTTATAAATCAGCTTTTAAGCTTTGTAGCACCTGAACCTGATGGACAAGGGGTGAAATCGCACCTTTTATAGACTATGCAGCCCCTGAAGTCACAATCAAACTCAGAGCCATATTTTGGTGGACTGATGTATTATTTGTATTCCACAACAATACAAGAAAGGCTGTTCTTTGTTTGGTAACTTTCTAAAGCCCTTTTCCCACTGGACAAAAACACCCATCAACAGCAGTCAAGAGTGTTTATTGGCTCCAGCTCCAATTAGCTTCGGTTGGCAATGAGGGAAATACAATTCTTGAGTGGATGCACTAATTTTAGCCCCTTGTGCTGCGAGATGCAATGACGTGCTGCCAAAAAATACTGCCCCTCTCAGTCCAAGCAGCACTCAAGTATAGTTCGAATTAATTGGCACCAGGTTTGAAAGAGAGACTGAACTAGTAGCAGGTATAAAAAGTAGTAACCACCATAACATTTTCACTGACCTGCTGCTTTCTAATGTTTATTAACGTCTTTCCCAGTGTGTCCGCCATGTCAAACATGTCACACCAGAAAAAAAAGAATAAGAAAGGCATGTGCGTCTACTGCAGAGCCGGCTCCGGTCTACTGGCAATAGTGGAGGACTATATCGCATTTTTTTTTTCTTGCATTACTAAAAAAAAAAAAAAAAAAAAAAAAAATTAATTACACTAATTTGGGCGTAAAAAGTATAAATAACAGTTGGAATTATTCTTTATACTCACCAGCAAAGATTGCTCCCAGTAGTGATGGGCAAAGCAGTTCTTCAGATGTTACTGAATCACTAGAATCAGTTAATTAAAAAGATTTGTTCAAAAGATTCGTTCACCGAATCGTTCAGTGCTTGGCGGGAGGAGCCAAGTCAGACTCAGTCTCTCTCTGTTGCTGCTGCTGCGTCTGCCTTGTACTGGTGAGTCTCATTACTGGCCAGCCTAACGTTGTAAGTTTGTTTATCTGGAAACTAAGTCTGTTAAAACAATGGGGAGGTGTGTGATTGTGTTCATGTGGCTTGACTCCTGGCTACATCAGCCGTTAGCTTGGAGAAACTGGTCCCTACGAAAGTGTATCGCTGAGAAGAAATTATTTGAATCACTCAGGGATCAGGGTTACGTCGTTCACTGACTGATTCGTTCACCGACTGATTCGTCATGTGGAAGACAATCCCTCCCTGCACCCTGGCTGCCTGACTTCCACTTCTGGCCTGCACGCTCACTGCTGAGCTCAACTGAACTGAGAAAAGAGCGAATCAGCTCCGTAAGTGTTTCAGTTCAGTACGTTCACTCAACAGATTCGTTCTTTTGAACGATTCATTCGCGAACGACACAGCACTAGCTCCCAGTGCCTCTTCATGTTGGGGGGCAATACAGTATCACCTCCCGTGTTGCCTTCAAGGGGTTCCTCTGGCAGTGTAGCAGCAAAATGGTCCTCAGCATGTACTCTGTATTTCATTGTTCTATGTAATTAATGTGACAATGTAGGACCCTGTGGCAGCAGTCATCTTATTATCACCCTCACGGAGCTGTTAAACAGATTGGTTGTGACTATGTTGATTTAAGTCTTCTAGATAAAGCATTACCTCTAAATGTGTATGAAGTAGTTACAGCTGTAACTATAGCTCTATGAATACTGGATGATTTCCACAGTTTGGCCATCACTCAATATTCTCACAAAAAAATTCAAAGAAAAGATTTGGGTGTACCATACTTTTATAGAGGGTACACCCAGACCTTGATATTTATGTGTCATCAGAAATTGGTAGAACTGCAATTATAATTACAACCCTCTGGCTTTGACTGCAAATCCAACAGGTTGTTGTGATCCTGCAGTAGTGCAGCTGGGCTCCATTTTCACAGGATGGTTTTGTAAATCATTTAACACACCATTAACGCACTCCGACATTCCCACCTACCACCCTCTCTCCCATCTTACATCTTTCCACGTTAAACCTACTTTTAGTGTCGTCAGTAGACTTAATCGTTTCCTTGTTGCTAAATATACACAAAGAGGCTTGGCTCTCATGTCCAGTAAGTTGTCATCGTAAAACTAGGGTGTGTTAAATAATTGCTCGTAAATAATACGCCTCAATCGCAATGAGATTTTTATAATTATAGGTAACAGATCTTTTAAAAATACTCACCTCAGTTTACTTCATGCACATCAATACAAATGTAAATAAATCTTTGAGAGCATAAAAATAAACCTTTAAACACCTTTATTACGGTTGTGGGAAAAGTTAAAACATTTTCATAGTCAAACCAGTGTCCTCAGTCCAATCCACAAGACTGTAAAACTGGAAATGTCGCAGATGAGGATGTGAAGTAAGACCTGTCCAGGATTAAACTGGTTTTAGGAATTCAAATTGAAGTAGACATACTTCAGCTGGGTCAGTGCATTCATTTCAGGGGTTGTGAAAATCATTATGTGTTGACCAGCCTTGCCTTCACATAAAAATACCAGATTTATGTAATGCAGTCCATCTGAGAATTTGTATTTTGACTTTTTTTCCGGGGAAGTGAAGGAGCCCTATAACAGGTTCATTTGTACAATAAACAAAAGCTTCCCAAGAGTGAAAAGAGAGAGAAGGAGAAAAGAGGAGGAAAAAAAGGCCTTTGAATCAGTGATCGATGAGGTGGCTTTATATGACTTCAAAGACCTCTAGAGCCGTTCAGGCCGAATTTTGGCTCTCTCTTTGCTCTTTTAGTGGTTAAAGCGAAGCACGTGAAGTGCCTCAGTCCTTGCTGGAAGTCCACCCCTGCTGTTACAAACAAAAACAACAAAACAATGCTACTTTCTCTCAGTCTGGCGCAACATGTCAATGGCTATTTTTCCTTCCTTTTTTGGCATTCATTTTTATTGGTCGCCTTGTTTTGTACCCAGGGCCGTGTGGTCCTCAAGTAAAAGAAGCCGGGATTCTTTCCCTCGTTTCCTTTTGTGAAGAGGTGCGTGCTGGGAATATCTATGACTACTCATATCAGAGGTCGTGTAAACCCCGCCTTTTGACCATGTGGGTTTTGGCATTTTTCTTTGTGTTGGGTCTGAGTGATGTGGAACATTGTGACTCAATCATGCAACACCTAATTTAATCAAGGAGGCTAACCTCGTTTTCATATGCAAATGTTTACTTTCTTTGGGGCATGTGAAGAAGGTGCAAGGAAAGGTTCCACCTCCAATTATGGTCAACAAAGCATAACGTCATAGGGCAGACAGATGAGTATGTTGGTTCGTTACTTAAACACACTTACAGCAGTGTGAATTTTTTTTTTTTTTTTTTGGGAGTTACTTCGATACTCTCTCAGCCCACAGACTGCAGGTTTCAGGAACACCCAGCATTACAACACCTGAGAGGGGAGACAATTGTAGAAGGAGGATCATCAATTAGAGCTATCTCTCTGCAAATACATCATCCCTTAGAGTGTATGCATCATCACGCCTACTTTTGCTTCAACATGCCTTTGTGTTGGCAAGTCAATCCTGCTGAACTTTCCATTAGCAATACACTGAACCCTCTAAGGCCCCGATCATACAGAAAAAAACGCTTACTGTGCCTTTTTATTGTTGCCAGGCAACCACCCCATCACGTCCTCACAATAACCCTTTCGTGTAATTGACCAAGCCCCCCCCCCAATAATTAGTAACTAGTTCCTAAAATGGACAGGCAGAGGGAGAAGCTGTCAGCACATAGTTTGTTGGGCACAGGGAAACAGAGATCTGTGTGGGTACATGAGACCCTAAAAAAGAGGGTGGATCATGGGGAGTACCACCAGTTGGTCCAGGAGCTTCGCCTCCATGATGGCCCTTTCCAGACATATTTTAGGATGACTCAGGGGCAGTTTGACAACCTGCTGTCTATCCTCGGGCCGTATAGCTCTGGGTATCCAGCAACCTCCCCCACCAGTTTCTCCTCCATTGTTTACAAACTGTAAACTTGTTGTCATGACCACCACAGAAGGCCCGCCTCTCAAATCATCTGACTGGGCAATGGGAAAAAAGATGACGATAAAAGAGATGACGTGGGGCATTTTTCAGCTGTGAGTTGAAGTTTTTTTCCACTCAAGGAGTTCAGATCGCTCCGGCAAAAACCCCAGGTGCCTAGAGAGCAGAAATGCAAGGCGCCTCACAAGGCAAAAAACATGACCAAAAAGCTTCGTTCTCTTTAAAAACTATAACAAAAAGCTGCCTCCAGCTGCTAAAATGCTTTCTGTGTGATCAGGGCCTAACAGCGCTGTTGTCACTGCTGTTGGTGAAGCTGACCTCTGACATCTCTGGGAAGAGGGCAAGGGAAACAGATATTAATCCAATGTCATCATTATTGTGAAAATGCCCTTGTTCAACTCCCTTTTGACACTTTAACACATAACATGCCATCATATGGACAAAAGTATACAACATTTTTACTACTTCATATACTTAATTATCCATTTGTATAAGGATCTGATTTATTGAGACATATTTTCACACAGATTTTAGATCCCTGAGCATCTGAAAGTTGTTTTTTGTATTACATTGTTTACTGCAATGCATACTAAATGAGGTGGAGCAACAATTTTTTAGTGTAATAATATTTCACTTTTAGTTTAATTTTAGATACTTACAAATACCCAATTTTCTTGAGTAAAGGCCTTTGCGCATCAAGTGTCTGTATTGTTTGTATGCGTTTTTTTTTAAATCTGTCATCTGAAAACACGGCACAAAAACCTTGCACACCGAGTCCGATGTGTTTTATTGATCTATTTGTTGCGAAATTTGGCAATGTAAAGACAGATTTGCTTCTCTCCACTGGAGTTACCCTCCTGGCTTCGTCACCATCATCCACCTGAGTATTATTATCTGACCTGATATTATATATTATTCCTCCCTGTTGTTGTGGATGTAGTTACGCCACATTTTCTCCAATTCTATTCCACAATTGCAAGTATGTGCATCAACAATCGACCAGTTAAACTCCACCTCAATAAAAGCTAGGAACGTTTTTCTGTAAGTTTCTTCTTTCTACTCCCCTCTCTTCCCTCGTCAAAATGAGGGAGTAGGGGGAGGCATAGTGTACGGCCCGCTCCAGCGGGGGAGAGTTCAGTCCACACCTTTGCTCCTTCCTACTTTTCTATCCACCTAACCCTTTGGCTCCCGCTCAGACCCCCAGATGGCACTTTTACTCCCACTCATAGTCTTAAGTATGTGTAGCAGGGATTGTAACATCTAGTCCTAAACTGAAGCTTAAAAATAAAATCTGGACTTTAGAGGCAGTAACATCATCAACATCTATGATCTCTTATGCATTGTTACCAGATCCAGTCTACCTCTACAACAAATAACCTGTCCTCCAATTACATCACAAGCCTGATACATTTGCATTGTTAACACCAGTCTGAACATGTGCACGTGAACACAAAAACTCTCCCTCTGCGAACTGTTTTCTTCTGATTACTCACCTCAGAGGATGTGTGTTTTTTCATGCTGGGTGATTCATTCACGAAACCAGCTACCCTTCAAGATCCTGGGGATGGCATCAGTCCAAACAGCCTTCCTCGGAATAATGAATTCAAGTAAATCAACTTGATCATAGACTCCATTGTAATGAAGTGTAAATAATGTGAGCAATTCCTACACCTTCCTCTTCCTGTGACCCTAAAGGAACATGATGCAATTGGAATACAGTGTTGCAGTCAGTGCAACTAAAATGTTGCAGTAGCCAATGGTTTAAGGGTTTTAGTGTGGGAGTGAGTTGTCACATACTGTATCTGTCCAATATGTTTTGTCCACTTCTCTTTTCAATGCAACGTGTGTGCGCCCCCTCTTCAGATGAAGAAATCTAGGGTGCTTTTGGGTGCATATTTCACACCAAAAGGCTTTACAGGAGGGAATGCTAATTTCCTTGGCAACCTGAACCCCCAGGCGGCAGCGCTGAGCACCATCCAATAAGTCTGTGACTCAAAGCCTATAGCCTGCCTCCAAAATACAAAGCACTTTATGAATATATGTATAGTAATTATTGCAACCTAAGCACAGGTCCAGTGCAAAGCCAAGATTTTACCCCTCTGAGCGCTTTGGAGGAAACATTTCAGGAATCTTCGTCCCCTGGGATGATTTTCAATATTGCTTCCTATTCCATATGCTCGGCCATATCCAGGTATATGGATGAAAGAAGCATTGACTTTATGAAGCCTGACAATCACCTTGGTATGACTGGCATAGGGAAGCCTTGACAATAACAAGAGTGGAAATACCGGCGTTTTATGTAGCCTATCAGTACCCCCACAGGCTGTAGCAGAGCAGAGGAGTTAAGGGGCAGCAGTCACAATCCATTGGGTAACTTCAAACCTTCTCCTTGGTGTGGAGAGCCCCTGACAGAATCACTGGGGTTATCCTGACATTGAAATAGTACAGCAAGAACCACTGTTGATGCTGCTGTCATCAACAGGTAAAGAAGCAGTTAAGAAAACTGCAACAAATGCTCCATCAGTGCACACTCATGCACAATTACTTGTGGTCTATTAAGGTTGAAGTTTACAGGGCTGTTTTGCAAATCAAGGTTGTGGCTAAAGTTAACTTCACAAATGGAAAAGGAACCAGATCCAAAATAGAATGCGGCCTGTGTTTTATTTTATTTTATTTTTTTGAAGGCGATCAAAACAAATGCATGCTGATGGGCGGAATGTATGAGGTACAGGTCTGCTCTAGCATTTGACTATTGCTTTGACTCAAATATCTCCTGCTATGGATACAGTGTGGGACAACTGAGCGCATGTGGCATTGCATTACAGCTCAGTGCAGTAGAGCTGAATATTATTCGAAACCATTTAAACCCAAATCAATAGTAAAATTCCATCACCCGTCTTTGTTTCGTTAACAGTTAGTTTTGTAGTTCGGGTTAGGGTCATTTTGAGATGAAAGCTTACAGTCTGCCATGGTGTTATCCTGTATTAATCTGTGCTCAATGACATGTCTCAAAAAAAACAGAGTGGTGAGTCACCTGACAAACTGCGAGTCCACTTGGGGGCTTCTCAACTGGTGATTCGAATCATCAGAGATTAGAGGGGCAGCCCCCGCCCATAAAGGATTGTGGACAGTGACACATAAGGTTATAGACAGGAAACCCATTAAAGGTACAACCCACTTTAACAGGGATTTGTTTCCTGCTTTATTATCATCTGCACTGATGTGACTCAGAGGGGTAGAGTGGAGAGAAGTAGAATAGTGCTTTCCCATCGGGTTTACACTGGGAATAAGGCGGTCACACAAGCCATTGTTCAGAGGTATGACTCTGGATCAGTCTTTGTCAGACAATCGTGAGGCCAGTATTGGGCAGCATGGGACATTGTTATTGAACATCAGCACCATCAGCTCAGTGTTGTCATGTGCTCAGCTTTCTTCTGGGTTGTAGTTCTTCTGGGATGCTGCAGCTGCATGCTCATCTTACTCTATAATGACTAAAACTCTGTCTCTGGGTGTATCTGTCTGTGTGTCTATTCCACATTTTTCTCCTCACTGACTTGGTCAATCCATGTGGAAGTTGGCACAGTGGTAGAGGGTCATGGGAGGATGCCAATGAAGCAATATTACATCAATTGGTCAAAGGGGGGCGCTATAGCAACTGATTGAAATGGCAAACTGTGAATGGGCCTATCTCATGCCCTGTATGTTATAGAGACATGAAACTTTGCACAGAGATGCCTCTCCTCATGAGGAACAAATCTGCCTCAAGAACCCATAACTTCCGGTTGTATAGATTTTCCGCCATTTTGAATTTTTTGAAAAACACTTAAAATCAATCTCTTGCTAGGAAGTTTGACCGATCTGCATGAAACTGGGTGAACATAATCTAGGGACCAATATCTAAAGTTCCCTCTTGGCAAAAGCTGGAAAACTTACTAAAACTGAGCTTCTATAAGGCAATGAATATTGTGGAGGGTGTGGCTCATCACATAAAGATGTATACCATCTCAAAGGTTTCACCGATCACCACGCAACTTTGTAGGCATATGACCACACATAATTTGAGGGGACCCCTCCATTATTGACCCAATCAAACAAAATGGGGGCGCTAGAGAGCTAATTTCTTATCTAGGCCTAACCGCTATATTGATTTTTACTAAACTTGGTAGATATGTAGAACAGGACGCCTCAAGGTGACTGGAGAAATTTAACTCTAATTGGCAACTGGGTGGCGCTGTAACAACAGAAAAATGCTTAAAAACAGCTAAAATGCGACCGATCGCTGTGGCTCCCCCTGTGGCCGAATGTTTTTCTTCTAATTTTTGGTATGACTAAGTCATGGTATGGTATGCTGTACATAATAATGGAAACTGTCAGTGTGTCATTCTGTCAGTCAGTCATTCTGTCTGTCCCACGTTTTTCTACTCACTGACGTGGTCAATCTATGTGAAACTGCACATAGGCATTGAGGATTGGCATAGGTAGAAGGTGACAAAGCTACCAATGGATATGGACTAGTCTCTAAGAAAGATGTAGCACGTGGGGTCAATCTCTACTGCCCTGATTGTATGTTTTTAATGTTGATTTAAAGTTTTTCATATCTTATGTGAAGCACTTGAAATTTTCTTCGTGTTCGAAAAACTTACCTCTCATTATCTTACCAAGTATGGTTCTTCCACCATACAGAGATAAGCCATACAAGATAGCTTACTGTCAAGGTCATTAATGTCCTAAGACAATTACTTGGCCACCTTTCCATGCACAATAAATAACAATTGACACTATTTCCCGTTTATGTTGTGATAAATGCGTCGAAATGTAATTATACCTGTTGGAGAAACAGCACAAAGAGCAAGCTTGTCCTCTGTGTGGGTGGCGCCAAGATGTGGTTAATGATAAGTGGTCTGATGGTAAGAGATCTCAGTTGCATTTTTTCTACCTCTCACCCTAATCTGCAGTTATATTAAGCAAGTAAAAACAAGTCCGACAGATTTCATGTTTATACATCAAAATAAACAGTGTTACAAGCCCTTATCTCTGCATCTTGGTGGTATGTCTTTGCTCTATAAATCAGTGTCTGTGTAGTCAAAATGAGATCCCACAAAATACAGTGTGTATTGCACGGTTCTCCTCCGGTGCCTTATCAGAATCAGAATCTCAATGAGAATTTTAATGGCTTTTGTGTGATGTGGAACATTAGATCTTCGTATTTATTCAACAGTATCACTTTTGTTCTTCTATTTTAAATTCTCTTGCTCAATGATGTGTTCAGAAAAAGTCTTGTCATGTGCAAAACGAGAGCACAAGCAGGTCAACCACTTTCAGGTGAAGTTCTGCAAACTCCACTACATGTTATGCGTCCATTACAAGTTCAGTTGTATGCACCAAAAATCCTGATGCAGTTTAAAACAAGAAGTGATAAAAAAGAACTATTTGCGAGCAAAAGACTATAAAAAGGTAAATCAATGTTTATATTCTGACTTAAATTGTAAGACTACAGTATCACAATACCATATTACGGCCTTGGGAGTCAGAGGAGAACCTTTTCCCAGCCTAGTTAGGACATGTGCCAGCAAAGGCATTGTCCAGTAGCAGGCTCTCTCCAGAAACTTGGCATGAGGCCTCTATGCAGAACCAAATAACTTCACTGAAGTTACTGTAGAGCTTGTGTTAGAGCTTGAGTTTCCAGAACTTGAGTGGAAAATGAGGCCTTTATCATGAAAAGGAGACCACACAAGAGCCGCATAGGTATTAAACTTTCCCACTAAAACTTTATTGAGTTATTTTGGTTGCAACATCGCAATACCCAGCCCAGTATGGGCCCCCCAAAAATAGAAACCAGCGTAGTAGTTTTAACATGGGATCTCACAATAAAAACCAGTTCCCTGAAGCAGCTAAGTGCTGGGCAGGTAAATGCTAGCAGGGAATCCTCAGGATGTTTCACTGTGTGAAGGGGTTTCCCATAGTTCAGGAAGTACAGAAGCTGACGCACTGCAAGCCTGCCCATCTGTCTTTTTGCTGCTGTATTTCTCTTGCCCTCCGAAGCTCTATTGGGCCACTGAGGTTTCCAAGTCAACAACTTTGAGCCAGGTTCAAATGACATAATTCCTCTGTATCTTTTCATGTTGGATCATTAGTTGCTAAGTCAAGGTTTTGCCTGGCGATTTACTAGGGGTCCTGGAGAGGTTGAAAAGCAAATGGGACCTGTAATAAATCTCCAGACATGGACACTGGGGTGCTGTACAGACATATTGAAGAATGGTTTGCCTTCTTATTCTCAACTTGGGGCACTCATGTGAGGATTTATGTTTGGCTAAGAGCTAGCAGGCTAATTTGATGCTGCTAATGGCAGGATAGCATGTGGGAATCACCTATCGTCTCCGGATGACAGTCATGGTAATACGCTGCCATAATTAGACAGTGAACCCTTGATGAGTGCGATCCTATATAACTACATCCGTCAGACTGACATCATAACATGACCAATGATGTCACTTATCACACAAGGGGATATCACAAGGGCATAGGTGTCATCCCCTTACCAAGATGGAAATCCCTGTTCATCTTTAGGTTGTTGGCTTCTAATCCTGCTTCCTTTAGGGGGGTAACAAAAAAGGATAAACCCAGAGAATAGGGTATAAGGATACAGAATAGGTTTACGGCAAGGAGAGAGCATAAGTCCAGAAACTTAACATTTTGATTCATGACACATTCTTGAGAGCCCAATATTGTAACAAACTGTTATATTCATTTTTGAGTAAAATGACATGAACATGAAATTAATTTAAAAAAAGTTCCCAAACCCTTAAGTGTCTTTTACGTTACACAACTATGTGTACTGCTGATGCCCAAATAATTGTTCACTTTCCCAGGGCAGTAATGGAAAAGCCTTTGTTCTTTGGCAGTTAAGGTGGAAAGCTGGACAGATGATGATAAACATAGAGGCTCCAGGTTAATAAGAATGGGGTTGGGAGAGTTGGTATGATAAACATAGAGGCTCCAGGTTAATAAGAATGGGGTTGGGAGAGTTGGTATGGGCGGATGAAGCTGTAACTTCACCCAGTGCCAGATTACATTTCTAAAATGGGAGGATATTCAAAATACCTACTGAAGACAAAAGTTTCTATTTGTAGGATTGAGGTGTTATGATACAGTTTAATAGGGGGAGATAATTTAATTCACTTCATCAAGAGGAAGCCTGCATTGCATGTGGGGGCATCCATTAATTAGTTATCTTAAGTGTCACCTTTTGACTTAGCAAACCAAAGTTGTACCAGAAAGGCATGTTACTTCCTCTATTGGCACCACTACTGCCTTCATTTGTCATTAAGGCTCAAAAACAGAAATTACATTTCCATCACTCACCAAAAAGTAGTGACATTATGGCTGGGGTTACAGGTGAATTACAAACAGTTTAGTTCTCATATGTTAGGAACTAACAGAACAGCATTATATGTATCATCTATAGTCTGAAGCCATTGGATTTTCTACGGCTGATGAAGATCCTGGTTGGCAAGGATCAGATAGACACCAGATTTTTGTCATACTGATACAGTATACAGCAGCTTGGTGGTTGCAAACATTAGCAGTTGTCATGAAGATCTATGATTCTTCTAACATAAAGCTCTCTTTAAAAGGTTGAGGGAGCGTGGGAGAGACAGATGCAATTAGCTCTTCCTGAGTATACAAATGCATTAATGAACACGTTTTGGAAACCAAAAATCATGGAGCACCCATCCAGGAAAGGTAATTAAAGATCATAACCTTGTGTAAAAAAAGCATATTCCAAGAGCTTTGTTAAAAACTCCTGCACATAAAAAATTGCAAGGGAGGGGGATGGAAGCTTTTGCCTTGGACTCCAGCCCAGACGCTTGTGAAAGACTTCGACCCAACTACAGTTGCTAAAGTCTGGGCCGAAGTAGGGTTTTACTTTCAAGACCTTTAGAATAAAACACCCTAAAACACAATCACTCTAAATACAGCTATTGGTGTTGTATCTTGCATTTCTGGGCCTATTTTATTGTTTAATTGTTTGGTCAACCTTAAGATACAATATTCCAACCAAAATTTGATCCCCATGCACTGTTGAGTAGAGCCCCTTTCACACATGCACTGTAAACTTGAAATTATTTAGACATTACCTGGAAGAGCTTCAAGTGAGAACGCAAATGTACAAATCAGCTTGATTGGACATTAAAGAAACTTTACCCTGCTAGCTCCGTAGTACAAAGTCTGTGTAATTTCGTACTGAGCCCATGTGTAAAAAGAGCAGGTAGTCGTACCTAGAAATCACAGTCAGTGAGTGGGCATGTTAATGATGTTTCTATCATGGAGCTTGTGCGAAACAGGAAGAAAACCCAGGTGCCGCCCCTTGCCTAAACCAAACAGAGTATTTCCTATAGGTGAGAACGCTTCTTACATGCTACTTGTTTGAACGGGAAACTCCAGTAACTCCACAATATTCAGACCTGATTCACTGGACATTGTGTGGAGCTCGCACGAGTGTTTTGCTTTGCAGTTACCATGAGTAAGGACAGTTGAGTGGGAAATTAGTTACCTCCTCTTTGGGTTTCACAACTGAAGGCTCACTGTAATGTTACACAAGATAATTTGATATCCGTTTTAATCAAAGTTTTGTCTACAGTCAAATTTCTGCGAATTGTAAATTAAATTTGAGCATCTGACATTGATGTAATGTCATAGAGCTACAGTCCACCACTTCCCTCCTTTGATGAAGTCATTGTTTGGGTTTTTGAGTCAGTGTTAACCTGTGGTGTTCCGTAGTCTACGTCTGTCCTTCTCTCGGTCACAGTTTCCTCAACTATGACTCAGCTGTATTTGTTTGAAATGGGCAGATCACAAGCTCTGTTATCTAAGGGCTGGAGAATGACCTTGTCTTCTACCTTGACCCCCCCACCCTACCCCCACCCACACATACACACCCCTCAGCACCATAACAATTTAGGTGGGTGGATTGAGATGAGCTTCCTGTCTCTATTCTTTGAGTCCTTAACAGGAACTGGTGTTAAGTGGAGTTTTGAGAGCCATTGTGAATTTTCTGTCAATGGACGCTGGTTTAGAATGATGAGAATCAGAATCTGGTTTATTGCCAAAATGAAAAAAAAAAAAAAAAAAATACTATAAACAATATGTACACTTTACAGGGCCACATTCTGAATTCCGAACAACATTTTTGGATTACTTAGGTGTATGTAAAACAAAAAGGCAGATGGCTGACTTCATATTAAATTAAATGTCTTTATCAGAGCCCTAACAGCTAAGGGCTTGTGTGTGTAACTTTTGTTTGCTGTTTACATACCTCTAAATATTCACAAGAGGTGGCAAAGTTTTGACAATATTGCTCGTCTAGCCCAGTTTAAGGTGTTGCACAACACAGTTCTGAATAACTCTGAATAGCAATTTCAGAACTGAGGCATCTTTGTCTCAACAGGACGCACCATTCTGTAATTACAGATCAGTTCTTCATGTCCCCTGTTTGAACTTTTCGGATAAAGGGTCACAACGTAATAACTGCCACCTAAACCGAGATCAGAGATCCTGTCAAAAGGTAACCAAGTAATGCAGGTTTTCAATTTGCTCAGTCTCGCCAAAGGGAAATGATTCCCTCACCCAACTACTTTGAAATCTACTTCAATCTATCAAACTGGGGGTCCAAAGGAAACAGGTTTAATCTTTTGATTCAAGTGCCCCTCACTGAGTTCAGAATTCTCTTTAAAGCATGAGTTGGCAGCATGACTCTTGAAGATCAAACTGTTGCTGTGGTCAAAATAGTGACATCATCAATTTAAAGTTGTTTGAATTGATTTTGAAAGACAGGGATATGGAAAAAAAAACTCAAGGTTGACTGCTTTAGTTTCCAATTACCGTGACCTTTTCCAAACACTGACGTCTCAGAAGATGAATCAACAATATGTTCTGCTTTGGGATCAACCTCCACCCAAAATGTAATTCACTTACCGTGTTGTTGTTTTGTCACTTATGTTTTTGTTGTCCGATGTGGCCCAAAGGGCAAACGTCAAGCTGAGGAGAGATAGAGTGTGTAGGAGTGTGTCCATTCTGGCAGCGGCTCCCAGAGCTCAGACATCCGGCACAATGTCGGCGCAGCAGGGCGGAAGTCAACCAGGTTCTGCAGAGAGTCACACATTTGGACACACACACACAGAACCCCACACAGCAGCCATCAATTATCCCACTCCTATTATTCAATCTTGCCTCCCCCTTTTTCTCGCATTTCTCACGCTTTCTTGTACTGTGGTGCAGTTCCTGATTTTATGGGGACAGGACCAGAATGGAGACAGAGAATTACGTCAACTCATATTGTCAATCAGACATTAACAACAGCTGCCACACGTAAAAACAAAGTACTGAAAATGTGAATACAGTTGATAAAGCCCGCCGAGGCAAGATCCTCTACCTATATTACAGAGTCAAGGTGTCCACTTTACCCTCCTGTCCTCCCATTCAAACCCACTGAATGGAGTGAAGTCTGCACAGACATACGACAGATGGTATTATTGCTGTACTTTCAGACATGCTAGCAGCATGTGGTGCTAAACAAATACTGGATGGATTGCAGTGGAATTTAGTGCAGGCATTCATGGTCCCAAGAGAATTAATCCTAATGACTGTGGTGACTCTGTGACTGTTACTTTAGCGCCCCCAGCAGGTTGACATTTCTGGGTTTGACCAAAATGTCTCAAAAATTACTGGATGGATTGCGATGAAATTCGGCACAGGCACTTATGTCCCCTGTAGGATGAATTTTAATAACTTTGGTGATTCCTTGATTTTGCTCTAGAGCCATTACCAGGTAAAAATATCAGCTGTCCAACACTTTGGTTTATTATCACATTCTTGCAAAAACTAATGACATTTCCATTAGCCTCAGCTTTTTGTTCACTGCTAATAATTATAAAATGCCCTAATGGTCATTTTGTTTTACTGTAAAATGCACCACTGAGTGGAATTCAATGATAAACATACACAATGTTGTAATTTTCTTAGATTTTCAGCCCAAAATTCAGAAAACAGCATTTTTTATAATGTTTAATTTAAACACAAAAAGCAGTCAGATGTTGCAACGGCTCATTTCTGGATAAACATGGCTTTCTGTCAACATCTTGATATTGGTTATTTTGGGAGTCTAAGATTTTAGATAGTCTTGGCTTTCAGAATATGAAACTGTTACTCTCCCTCCCTGTATGTCTTCCTGAATTATTAATGAAAAGCTTAATGCTGTAGTAACAAGGTAGGGTCTGGGACAGTGGGTTTTTATATGATTTAGAATAAAGTCTTGGCTTTCTGAATATTAAAACCTCTTAAAACCCACCAGGACTGCCACTGGTGACCCACTTAAGTGGCTTAGCGTCACGCATCAAAATGTAAAGTTAGGTGTTTAAATGTTGTCATTATGGACATGGTTCACATCGGTAGCTCAGCAAGATTCTCCACAATTCAATTGTTTAGTTCATGGTACTGAAACCATGAGCACCACAGTATAATTCATTCGGATTTACTGGCATGGTTAACAATAGACATGGAAAAATTGCTGACTCTCTACATTTGAAGCGGTCATCATGTCCGAACATGTGTCCATTCCTCAATTATTTACTTCTCTTAGTCTGTGAGTGTCCAGCGATCGAAATAATCAAACAAGTTTTTAAAGTTGTGAACATTGTTATGTGAAGTCCATTGCTAACTTTGTTGGTCAAACAGAGCGCGGTTCTTCCAACATAAATAATATTTTCTCATTTTGCTGCTCTGTGTTGTTGGGCATACTTGTTTTTGTTACCTTTCTGGCTACAAAATAAAAGTGCCCCCAAGCTTTTCTGTATATTTTTCAACACAGCACAGCCCCTGGAGTACGAACATGCACTCCCAGTGGCGAAGACCGATGGGCTCTGTCACAAAACTTTGCAGCAACTGTACTAGAGATTTTGAGGGCCTTTTCCCAAACTGATGGCTTGGTGACAGTCATTATGTAATGTGATGTATTTTGCTTAACATTGGAGTACAAAAACAACACATTTAATAAAAAGCTAAGACAGTTCTTTTTCCTACAGTCTATAAAACTCAAAATTTGTTTTAGGGTCAGCGTGACTGAAAATGATAGAGCTAGTCATAATTCAGAGGCGATGTAAGACTTTTCAGAATAATCTGACAATAAAGTAAAATCCAGTCCGAACCCTTTTAGGTATACCGAGTCAAATCAACATAAAATATGGAAATATAGAACAACAAGGACATAAAAGAAAATTCTGATGCAGATTTTTGATCCCATGCCATGAGCAGTACACACAGCATTATCCCAAAAGCAGCAGATTACTTATGTAACAGTCAACAAAATGAAAAATGACCGGACATAGAGTCAAAATTACGCAGGATTTGCAGGTCTCGCTCTTTCCCAGGAAGAGAAAGAAGGCTGTATTTTGAACTACCGCATTACTCACAACCCCCACTGATATAATTGGCCATAGGCAGAGTAGAGAACGACATGCCCCTCTTCAGGCCATGGCCAATCTCCTGCACAGATCAATCAAAGCAGTTCAACAGTGGCCCTTTCAGCACCAGGCCACCCCTGAACTGATGAATGACCTGGGCTACAGTGTACCCCTTGCACACACACACACACACACACACAACCCTGATGCAAACATGTGGCTTCTATAGTACAGTCAGACCGGCCTGACAAATACCTGTAGCTGCCCACCCACCTTCTAAATCCGTAGCAGTTAAATGAGTAGAGAATTATATCTCATCTGTTGCTGATGCTGAAAATAATAACAGGCAGGTGGGTTCTTTTTTTCCAAACAGTGCATGAGCAAACCTGATGGGAATTAAACCCCTTACTCCCAACAGCTGAAGATATTAAGTCTTACTCTACCACTGTACGCACATATTTCAATAAACCATGCAACACTAATTAGAACAGCAGCATCACTCAACATCCTCCGTCAGACCCTTAAACTCATCTTTAAGGAATTACCTAAATGAGTCATACTCCGTCTGCCTTTATTTAACAAATTGCTCTCATCCTCTTCGTAACTCTGACTCAGCAGAGCAGTAGCCAGGATTTTAGAAATACTTGGGTCACCAGAACTGTTTGACCAGGAGAGTTTTTTTTAATTACTTGGGGTTTTTTATGTTTCATATATTCAGTTAACCATGCAGTTATACTTTCTGTTCAATTTATTCCCTAACAAGAAGGTCTAAATCTTGTTTGAAAGCATTCTCCAGACTTCCAGGAATAATTTCCTGGGGGAGAAATACGTATGTTAATTATTTTATTGGTTCAGAAGTAAAAAACAGCTAAAATCTATACCCACACAATCCAGTCTCACTCCCAACTTGTCAAATACTGACACTTGCTTAGTGGCCCCTTGTGCACTGAGGCACCCTTTTGTGGCAGTATGAGATACACCAGGCAGCGACATGTTTTTTTAGTGTAAAAAGTGAAGAAGTCCACAGAGGGTAGACAGAAGGGGAGGTGGATGGATCAAACAAACTCCCGACTTTGACCTTGGAGCCCGCTGTATATCAACTGTATGAAACAAAAAGTCAATTGAGTTATTTTAATGAGAACGTAGTATGTTTGTATGTGTAGCATATTATGCTAGTGATCTACGTCAAAGTCACATGACGTTACATTATGTTAATAACTGCGTACTTTTTAAAAGCCAAACCATGATGATTGTCCAAACCTAACCACATACTTTTGTTGCCTAAACCCAAGGAGGTAAACTCAAAAAGCAGTTGTTGTTTTTTTCCTTACCTACATTCTTAGTTTATTTTTAAAAGACTTACTGTCTGCATTTAACATCCAGAAACTGTAAATTTCCTGTGAAAACTAAAGTGTATTTTTATAAGACATAATACATGTAAGGAGCATAAATTGACATGCTGTCCCTGAACATCCAAAACAGACACTATAAGGGTACGTAGCATGTCAGATTTTGAAGTGTAGGGCCACTGACTGGGTGTTGACATATAAAGACTTAGGAGTGACGATATGTTGTCCTACGATTTCTGAGTTTTTAGGGAGTTTTCTTGTTTTGGTCTGAGTCAGGGACTAATTTTGTTACAAAGTTGCATAATTGCCTAGAGTTGGTTCGTGTTCTCATAGCAGCACAAGCGGACCAGATCAAATGCCTTGTGTGAGAAAGCTGCTCTTGATTGGTCAGAATTTCCATGCACAAAAAATCCAGGAAGTAAACGAAACATTGAAGAAGAGTACACTTGCAAGATAATGCAACACTTTCTAATGTCACAATGGAGGGACAACTACGCAGGTTGATTTTAGCACTGCTCATCGTGGACTATATTGCTGTCATTGTTCATTTTAGTCAAACCATACAGTTTGAAGGGTCCATGTCATTAGTTCGACAGCCCATTGGTTCGACATCCCATTAGTCCGACTGTCCGTGGTGCTGAACGGCTCACGGCGGGCGTATGGTGCGCCGCGACCGGCTTGAGGCGAAGCAGGCTCACAGCTTATGTGTTTGCCACTTTCTTTTTCATTTTAACTCACACCATGATCTTTTCCTGACCCTAACCAAGTGGTTTTTGTGCCTAAACCTAACCAGACCTTAACCACAGGGCGTCATGATGATTTTGGAACGGACTTCGGAACAATGAGTTTAATATGGTCGGAACAATGGGATGTCGAACCAATGGGCTGTCGAACCAATGGGCAGTTCCCCAGTTTGAAAACGAGGCGCGGCTCGAACTAGAAAACAATGTTTTGAAGCATTGGATGTGCTGAATGTGCATATTAAGGCAGTACAGGAAGAGGTGCACATTAATAATCCTCCAGGACTGTAACATGCTCATGTTTAACCCAAACACTGTGTCATGTGACTGCAGCTGGTTCAGATCGAGGTTGGAACACGTTCTCACCACAAATGAACAGCACCAGAGTTTGTTTGTAACCGGACCGATTCGCATCTCTTCAAGAAGGTCTCGGTCCGGTTGTCTTGGTGCGCATCCGAGTGTGATTACTGTGTTCACACCTGCCCAAACGAACCGCACTTTTGGGGCAAACGAACTTGAGTTTGATGGAATTGAAGCAAATGGGGCAGGTGTGAAAGCACCCTTAAATCTTCTCAAGGCCTAAAATAACAGCCCTTGTGGCTTAAATTTAGCTGTACAAATTAATAGTTTTCCAAAAACTGTCCACAAGGTGAAATAAATTGATGCATCGCAAAATCAAATTGATTCAATCAAGTGTTATTTTTATGATACAACTTATGCTCTTTAATCAGTCACCATCACAGTATTGAGATTTGTAATAACTGAAACTACACTATCTGTCATGCACAGCTAGTAGGTTAGGTTCAGGTGTGTCCACTTGTCTCCACTATCGCTGTCCTTTTGTTCTCAGTGTCCTCCCATTTTAAGCATTTAATCAATGGTGAACTACATTACATTTCTTAAAGTGGGTCATTCACGTGCAGGAAGCCTTTTATTAGTAGTCCACCCACATTCTTCCCACATCCGCACTTAATTGGCACCTGAACCTCTCAGCCCTCACACTTCCATGTTGGTGCAATAGTTTGATAGCTATTAGCAGTCATTGAAGATTAATGTCAGTAAGGAGGTGTTTGTATATATATTTTCCCCCTCTCTGCACACTGCTTCTGGTAATCTGATACTTGTGTTATTCTTTGCCTTCAATTTTCCTGACAGGTGACACATGAAGTGGAAAAGTCAGGAGCTGAATCACTTGAAGGTTTTTTGGTTCATGTTCAATTCACAGTGGTTTTCCCTTTAATCACCACAGAGGAAGAAAAAAACATGACACTTGGCAGCTGGAAGTGGACATTTTTAATCGGTAAAAGCTTAACATAAATAAGACACACGTTTCATGTTTTCATGATAGTCGTTAAGTATTACCAGTAAGCCTCTAATTACTGCTACAAGAAATACTGTCCAAGCTGTAGCTGGACTATAACTGGATCAATCCCATTTGGTAATAGGGTCACTGATTTTATTAAGTCACACTGGGGTATTTTTAGTAGGGGTGGAAATCTTCAGTGTTGCAGTTATAGAAGTGCCAAAAAGGTATTTTGTGTATCATGTACTGTATCAGAGGGCTCCATTAAACTATAACGGTAACCAGCCGCGTATCATGCCAACATTAAAGAATGCCTTTTGGTTGGTTTCTGACGCTGCAAGTCACTGCCCAAGCGCCGGACTTCGTTGACTTCGGAGTGAGACCGGGCACCTGGCGATGATAACCCTCTGGGGAAACAATTAATTTTTCGGGAAGATCGAATGTAGTAAGTAGATATCTGGATCCAAGACTTCCTCCTCTGTGTGCCGGTCATTTTGGGTAATCTCTGTAAACTGATCAATCTTTAAAAAGCGATTATAAAGTTTAATCATCATTGGACGATAGCCAGTGGGTTCCAAGATGGCATTTTAGGCAGTGTGTTCTGCCTCTCCACATAGACTGCGAACCAATACTACTCGGACTACAAATGTAAACCAGAACACTTCCAATACCAAAATCATGTCTCGCTGCCTACAGATTCTGCATACATATGCAAACATCTGTTTATACAGATTACACTATTCTTGCCTGTGCGATATACTTCATCTATGTAAACTCTTTTGTTAGTCATTTACTGATACTATGGACTTCCTTGCCAGCAACTGATGACCATTTCCTTACTCATATGTAATTTGTGGGACTCTGTATATAGTTATAGTTTTCAAATATCAGAGTTGCAAATACTGGATTTTTTTTTAAATAATGTGGGACCTAGGGGAATCATGTCTGAACATCTCTATTGTCCACATGTTGAACCTGGAAGCAGAACTTCATCAAGTGAAACCGTCTCCATCACTTTCACCCCAGTCACACCATGCCTCTCATTGACTCTTTCTTTATCTTCTGCTCTCTTCCTCGACTCTTTCATGTCTTTTTTTCTTCCAGCCCTCTTTATCATCTCTGTCTTTCTCACTCTCCTTTTCCCTTTCTCACTGTTGCTGTGAACTGCCTTTTCCCATGCACTGCAGGCGTGGTTTTACCCAAATCCAAGAGGGAATTGCTGAGAAAACATCTCTGGTTACCACCGTCTTTGTGGCTATGCTCCTTACCAATTCTTACAACTGGTCCTTTTGAAGTCATGAATGAAAAATTACAATACTCTAGCTCTGACCTAAAAAACAGGTTGGTGAGAGCGACTCACTGGCAATTAGAAACCTCACACAAGTATTGAATGCAAGTGCTGGGCTGCATTCAGTCTTCCGGCTTCTTATTTCTTCGATCAAAAGCCTCAATCAAGAGTATGTAAAAGCTCCTCAGAAAGTGTAAGCTAAGGCCTTCCAAGGAGATATACTGGTGCAGAATGGCAAAATAGATATTTCTGAACTAAATAAGTCTGGTACAACCTTTCTGTGTGTTTATTTAAGGCAAAAAATAGTATCTTAATAAAGGGAATTACATGATAAATTGCATTCTGGTCCAGCAGATAACCAGGTCTGAAATGAAAATCTGATTTCTTAACATGGCTGCAACCATCATTCCCTTACTTTAGCTGTGTGGTTATTATTGTAACTGTGATGTGATGATGATGGTCCCCTTAACAAAGTAGTCATTTTAACCCAACACAGGATGTTTACTTAACCTTAACCAAGTTGTTATTTTAACCAAACCATGATCTTTCCCTTAAGCTAACCAAGCCTTAATCATAGCTGTGTAAGATCACAAAGCTGCATTATTTTTGCAGCAATGATCAGTTTTAGAAGCCACAGACAAATGACATTGTCATGCTCAGAAAACTTTTATGTCTCATTCTAAAGGTCAGTTGCAAACAATGCACTTTGTCATTTGGAGAACTTTTTAGAAAACACAATGTTTATCTAAACTCGAACCTTCAGGATAACTCTTCGTCCTGTATCACCATTGGACCACACTAACCTCTGGTGGAGGTTTAACACTCAAATAGAAAAAACAAATATGCTTGTGACTGTGAAAAATCCCATTTAAGTTTTCAAAACTTATTAATTAGTTGTGCTTTTCCCAGAGCCCACAACCCCAATTCCAAAATTATTGGGACGATGTGTAAAACAAATAAAGCAATTATTTGCATTTTTTACCCATATTCAATTGAATCCAGTACAAAGATGATATATTTAATGTTCAGACTGATAAACTTTATTGTTTTTTTGTGAAATATATACTTATTCTGAATTTGGTGCCTGCAACACATTTCAGAAAAGTTGGGACAGGAGCAACAAAAGACTGGGAAAGTGTTTGGAACACTTCACAGGTAAACAGGTTAAGTGTTAAGAAATCATAGTATCATTATAAAGTATGAAAGGAGCATCCTCAAAGGCTCAGTTGTTCACAAGTCAGGATTGTCACTTTGTGAAAATGTGTGGGCAAACAGTTCAACAGTTTAAGAACAACCTTTCTCAATGCACAGTTGTAAGGAATTTTATTGATTTCACCATCTACAATCCATAATATGAAACGATTCAGAGAATCTGGAGAAATCTTTGCATGTTAAGGCCAAGGCTAAAAACCAATTTTGAATGCCCGTGACCTTTCACCTCTCAGATAGCACCACTCTCTGGGCCTGAGCTCATCTGAGATGGACTGACACAAAGTGGAAAAGTGTGCTGTGGTCTGACGAGTCCACATTTCAAATTGTTGTTAGAAATCATGGACATTGTGTCCTGCAGACTAAAGAGGAAAAGGACCATCCAGATTGTTACCAGCACAAAGTTCAAAGGTTAGCATCTTGGATGGTATGGAGGTGTGTTAGTGCCCATAGCATCATGGGTAACTTGCACATCTGTTAAGGTACCTTGAATGCTAAAGGTACATACAGGTTTTGGAGCAACATATGCTGCCATCCAGACAACGTCTTTTTCAGGGACGCCCCTGCTTACTCCAGCAAGACAATGCCAAGCCACATTCTGCACATCACAAGACTGCAGGTACTAAACTGGCCTGCCTGCAGTCCAGACCTGTCTCCCATTGAAAATGTGTGGCGCATTATGAAGCACCAAAATGCACTAGTGGATGCCAGGACTGTTGAGCAACTGAAGTCATATATCAAGTAAGAATATTAAAGAATTAGCCTTTCAAAACTTCAACAGTGCCCAAACACTCTGTTGCTAAAGAAAATGTGATGTAACACAGGGGTAAACATGTTTCTGTCCCAACTTTTTTGGAACTTGTTGCAGGCAGCAAATTTAGAATGAATGTATAAATTATAAAGTTTATGAGCTTAAACATTAAATATCTTGTCATTGGACTGTATTCAATTGAATATAGGTCAAAAAGGATTTTCAAATCATTGAATTCTGTTTTTATCTATGTTTTACACGGCATCCCAGCTTTTTCGGAATTGGTGTTGTATGTTTCAGTTAACAGAACTCTTACATTTTACAGGTTTGAAATGTAAAAGATCTAAAAAGAAAACAAAAAACTTAAAAAAACAGCATTACTGAAAAACCTGCAGCTGGTATGTGATGCATAATTGAAGCAGCAATTACTTTTAAGAATAAACAGTAGTTGCAAAAAGCAATCTCACAACAAAGTCCCTTAAGTGCAGTCACCGTTCTCAAGGTTTTAATTGTATCGCACAATCATCCTCTGCAGAGGGAGTTTGCCCAAAAACAAAGTTTACTGATTGAAAGGTCCAGAACAGCTGCTGAATTGACCTCGTAGAAATATTGTTTCATAAACTGCTGGTTCAGAAACCAACAATGACTTTCAATCCATGCTTTTAAGGCAACTGATAACTGGGCAGACTCCAGCTGCTAATAATAGTTAAAAACATGAAGAACAGCTTCTGAAGTGGACCATGTGGTGAGACTGCATAGCTTGTAGACAAAAATTGCAGGTCTGACTGTAATGTTGGCTTGGCCTGGCTCTGGAAATTTTGCATTAATAACACTTTGTGTCCTAATTATCTCTTAAACCCATGTAAAGACAGTGCTTTAGGTCGTCAGAGCTGTGCTCTTTTCTAATAGTGCCATTGTTGACAGAGGGAGCCCTGAGGTTGAAGATAAACCAGCTTTCTCTGTGTAAACCTGGGATATTCTCACAGAGCTGCTCTCTGATGATATTGCAAAGAGAAAAATAGGTGTTTAGCCCAGAATTTGCCTATTAATTGCCAGAATATTAAGCTGCATTGATGTTCAGAATTGAAAGCTAAGCTCGTCACAGGCCTGAATGAATAATTGACCCTTTGAATAAAACGTTAGCAAGCAATCACACGCTAAAACACACCCACACAGGACTGACTTTTCTTCCACCCCCTAATAGGCTTCCCTCCTCCTCCTCCTCCTCCTCCTCCTCCTCCTCCTCCTCCTCCTTTTACCGTCCCCTCTTTTTTTCTTTTCCAATCTTACAAACACATACACAAACCCGACCACCTAGACAATTACAGACGTCTGCTCATTTCGCCTTGGGAACTTCTGGCTGTTTATGGGCCAGATACTGCACTTTTGAAGAAACAGTTTGGTAGAGCAGATCATAAAATGCACGTGGTGTAGATATCGCAAGTCCCTCTACCTTGAGGGAAATGGTCAGCTCGTGTCTTTGTTTCATTATGAATATTGCTCTTGAGCAACAGTAATGGCATGATTTTGTATCACTGAGAGCCTGTATTAAGTGCAAAAGGCAAGAGGATGTCATTACTGAACACATTATCTATTTGTTTATACTTCTTTCTCACGATGGCTTCCCTCTTCCATTAACAGAGAAAGCATCATCTGAGCTCAAAAAAACAAAATGAGGGAAACAAAATTAAGTGCTCCTGAAGGCTGAATGTCTGGTGTTAACGTCTAAAACCACCAGAGGGCACTCAATCTGGATATGAAAAAATTTAAAAGTTGAGGTCTTAACTTGTTTTATTTTGCTTTTCTCCCTTTTAACAACAAAAAAAGTTGAAATGTTTTCATTTTGTCAACCCAAGAACAAAGTCACCAGCAATTCTAAAAAGAAGTGTTGCTTTGTAAATAGTGTAAGTCAGCATTACTGTATGTATTGTACGTTACTGTTTATGAAATTGTATGATTTATGTGTTTGACCCCGGGAAGACTAGCTGATGCTAGGGTGTTAGTCAATGGGGATCATAATAAACTAATCTAAACTGGCTGTATCTTCACAAACAATATAGGTGCAGCAGTAGTCTTGGCAACATACAAGTTGAAGAACTGCTGGTTTAAAATTTTAAGATGTCCACTGTCAAGATGGCCTGTAAGAAGGCACTCTACTCTAGAGTGAATGTGACAAGATGGTGTCTGCTTTGTATCCTTGTACCAGCTGGTAAACTATTTTAGGAAAATGAGCAACACACTCTAATCACTTAAAAAACACAGTTAGGTGTTGCTAAGCAAGGTACTTAACCTTCCATCTGCTGACCAGTGGAGCTCCCAGGCCAGAACATGATGGAGTTTGCTAAGAAAACAGCAAGCTCTCTTTTAAACTCCTTTTTTTTTCAATTATGCAAAATTAGACCATGATGTACAAAGAATATACCAACACATTCTCACTCTGACCTTGTCACATATGGGCGTTTGGTCATGGACTTTCCATGTCCAGATACGACGTGAAAGGTACCCTGGGTCCATTAGTTGTTGACGTTCTGGGATGCCGTGTCAAGGTCTGCCTTTCACATGCATTGTCTTCTTTCAAAATACACTTCCCGTTTTCACAGGAAATTTACCATTTACATGCTGTCTCTTTCAAAATAAATGCACTATGTCGGTACAACAATGCAAACTGACGTGTTTTTTTTTTTCCTATTACAATTAATGCACATAGTTGGATTTAGGCAACAAAAGCATGTGGTTAGGTTTAGGGAAAAAGAACAGGGCTCAGACTTTAGCCACCTTACCTTTCATTCTTGTCCCATTGCGTTTCCTCTGAGTGCTGTTAAATTATAATGGTAACCTGCAGCGTATTATGCTGACGTTGAAGAATGACTTTTTTTTTATCAGTGTCTGATGCCACAAGTCACTGCCCAAATGCCAGATTACAATGACTTCAGAGTGAGACCGGGTTGAATGTATGTAGGATATGCTAAAAATTAGGCATTCTTTGTAAAAAAAAAAAAAAACCTTTGACGGTTACTATTTTAGAATTTTTTTTTAACCTCTGTTTTTTTAAAAAAAAAAAAAAAAAATCAGTTTATAAGACCACAAATGAGACAAGCATTGGCAAGGGAGCTACCCCACGGTCCCTCCACCTTGCTCCCCACTGCTGTGAACTGCTTCGCCACAGGAGAGCAGGCAGCAGCAGTTCAAAGACAGACTTTTGGTCAGTGGCTGAAGTGGCTCACATTCTGCCAGCACAAACCCCCCAGCACCTGGTGTCACAGCATGCTGGTGGTGAGTGGCAGCACTGGGTCTAACCTGTGTAATGGCAGCAACAGAAAGTTTGCTGATCCAGTGGGGAGTTGGGGCTGTCCAGTCCCCCAGAGCTGGGGTTTGCACTCCCAGATTCAGGTTGGTCATGCTCTGGTTAGCAGAAGGCTAAACTATTAGCAACATTTTCTCTTCATTTCAGAAACACTTTTCTGCAGTTGACACGTTTAATTTTGTTTACTGTCAGACTCTCTTTCTGATGTCGATCTTCCTTTGCAAAAGTTGATGTCAATGCTGGAAAAGCAGTTTCTCCCCCACTGACTCAGGCTTTCACGGGGGGGGACATGCATGCACAGTCTAGATTTTCTAAAGCCTGAAAACAGAGCCAAAAGGAGTTGCAGAAGTCTAGGTTTCTCTCATACCACTTGAAGTACAATATGCTCAAAGTTTATTACAGAATTTGTGCCCAATGATGCTAAAATAAAACGTCCTACCCCAACTTTAAATTAGGACTAAACACCTTCAACAAAACATTTGTCAACATATGTCAAAAAAGTAATGACATCTGTACCAGTTTTCTGTCATATGAAGTTTTCCATCAAAAAAAAAAAAAAAAAGACGACAGCCAAGGCTAGTGACAATGTAAGAGGACAAAAAATAACCATCTCGATCATGTTCAAACCATCATGTGCCCCTCTGGCCCTGTTTGATGTCTCTTTCAAACAAAAGGACAAAAACCCCCCACAGAACAGAACAAAGACACACAACACTTTCCATATAAATGTGCAGTGGAAAGAACACTAAAACCAGAGTAAGAGTGAGCAGATGTGCCTCGGCACAGAGATGACACCATGTCGTTCGTCTTTGAAAAAGCCACATGTGTCTGATGTTGGGGACATGTAAAAAAAAAGTCTATCGTCATTCGAGGAGCGGAGAGGCAAGGCTCTGTGGTGCTGAAGCTGTTGGGTGGGAAGTGATTTTTTTTTTTCTGCTGGTGCGTTGTCAGCAGTGCCACTCCTGCCACCTTCTGGACCTTGGTGGGACAAATGGGTCTGAAAAGGAAGAGGAACTTAAGACACACATGTCTGTGTGTACAGTAGACCTCATGCAAATAGAATGTGTTAGCATTGTGGGGTCTTTTCAGTGTTGAGACGCATACAATGACCTGACTGAAAACTTTTTTTCCAAACTTGGTTTCCTCTAAAGGTTTCTATGTAAAGAAAAAAAATAAAGGGTGAGAAGAATGTAAGGGGAGTGCAGAGAAATGAAACTGCTAATGACAAGTTTAGCCAGCAAGGAAGGCAGCATGTTATGGATCGACGTTGTGCACCTGCACTACAGGTGTAATTAGACTGAGATGATGTCCTATGGCATTTCCAGTTGAAGGAGCTGTTTGAGAGAGTAAAAAATATGAGGTCACCTGGGGTACTAGGATGAATAATACCACCTCTGCCATAAAAGATGAACGGTGAGTTACAAATTAATTTAATCAAGTCAGATAAAATCCACTTCGAGAAACTCAGACTGCTGGACTGCCAATAGTCGTTATGGTCATGTGACTATTTAGCAAAAGGTTATGGAATTCAGATTAATTCTTTATTGTCCTCTACAGAGGAAATATGTTTTCACAGTCTGTACACAATCAAGTTCTCAAACCAAGTTGCACACTGAGTCTGTTTTTTCATCCGAAATTGTTGCACGTCTAAGAATAAATATGACTTCACGTTGTGTCTATCATGTTTGCTCACTGAGTCAGAAACTCTAGTCCATCAGCATCTGTGTTTTTCGCATTCCGTCAGAAGCCTGTAGAGATGTTTGACCAAGAATCAGTGAAGGAAATGTGATAGCGGAATACATCCGTGACAGGACAGAGGAACGGGGTGCACAGAATAATTTCGTAACTCAGATAGCTCACTTTCAACAAGTCAGTTAGTAATATTCAGGACGATGATGATGAAGAGGAGGAGGAGGATGTGGACCATGCACAGAATGTGGAGGACAGAGAGGGAGGACAGCTCCGCCCTTTCACGCAGCTGCGGTGCCAAATAAAAGATAGGGAGAGAGCAGTAACAGCCAGGGACGTAACTTCAGTGGAAAGAGGTAAAGGAAGAAATGTGTCTTTTCATTTTGTCACATATTGCAAATTTTCACAACGAATACGATAATAAAACGCATCGGAATCAGTGTGCAAGGTTTCTTTGCATAACGTTGTTTTGACGGACAAAAAAAACGCATTCCAAAAATTGGACTCAGTGTGCAAAGGCCTTAACACTCAAAATCTACAATATCTACAGTTCTGGCTCCTGGCACACAGTCTCTATATAAAGATATCTGCATATGTAGCCAGAGTAGTATCGACCAATCATGTTTGAGCAAGCTTTGGTTGCACGCAGGTAAACAGTCCATGTGGAGAGTAAAACTGTCAGAACGCACTGGCTAAAAGGCAGTCTTTGAATGCATCAGCTATTATCTGAAGACAATTTAGCTTTTTGTTAGCTTTTTTTTAATCATTATTCTGCATTTGTATGCCGACATGTTCATAGAGATTGGCTGAAATGTCAGCTGGATCTGTCTCAAGATAATTGAGCTGTAAATAATGACAGGTGTACAGAGGAGCAGTCCTAGCCTGGCTAACCACTGATTACACTGGAACCCTGGAAATATTGTCCGTTGCGCCAATAGGCTATATGATCGTCAAACAATAGCCGTTGGGTTCTAAGATTGAAGAATGAGTAACGATTGATTTTGTTCTGATGGGGCAGGATACAACATTGTGTTGTTTCAAAAGAAAGCCCCTCTGTGCATTTTTTAAATTCTTTGTCATGATGGTCTTGGGGTACATATAGTACTTTAAAGGTATGCAGGATTTTCCTGAACAAACAATGTACTGACTGATACAGAAGCAATCCCTCTCAATCATCTCTTATGACCCACAGTGCTCAGGTGAGGTTAGGGCTTTATAAAATGGTTTTAGCCATGAGCCAGACCATATGCAGCAGGCATCTGAAACGCCAACCGAGAGTGGATCTGGGATTGGGTTTAACTTTCACTTTTGCAGAGGAGCATGTTTACACACAGTAAATAGCAATAGTATACCTTTAAGAAAGAAGAGTGAACTCAGCAGAAGGATACTGTCCTCTTTTATACATCCATCCATTTACGTATGCTTATCCGGGGCTGGGTTGCAGGGGCAGGAGGCCAAGCAAAGCACCCCAGACAGCCCTCTCCCCAGCAATGCTTTCCAGTTTCTCCTTGGGGACCCCAAAGCGTTCTCAGGCCAGATGGGATATGTAATCCCTCTTGTGTGTTCTGGGTCAGCCCCGGGGCCTCCTACCAGTGGTAAGTGCCCAAAACACCTCTGATGGGAGGCGCCCAGGAGGCATCCTGATCAGATGACCAAACCACCTCAACTGACCCCTTTTGACGTGAAGGAGCAGCTCCCTCCGGATGTCTGAGCTCCTCACCCTGTCTCTAATGCTGAGCCCAGCCACCCCACAGAGGGAACTCATTTCGGCCGCTTGTATCCAGGATCTCATTCTTTCGGTCACTACCCAGAGCATATGACCATAGGTGAGGGTTGGGACATAGATGGACCAGTAAATCGGAAGCTTTGCCTTCCAGCTCAGCTCCCTCTTCACCATGATGATCCAGTGCAGTGCCCGCATCACTGTGAAACCGCACCACACCACTGATCCATCACGCTCCATTCTATCCTCACTCATGAACAAGATCCTGAGATACTTGAACTTCCTTACTTGAGGCAGTAAAAACGAGCGATTAAACAAAATCGTAAATGGTATCCCAAGCTGTTTCAAAAGCGACCATCTCCTTCAGCTTCATTCCCTAAACTGATTTTTAAAGTAATGTAGACATTAAAGATGTCAAGATCATTTGCATCACTGTTCTTTCTTGCCAAAGATGACTGAGGTCTAGAAATCATATTACATCAGTAACCCTCATTACTAAAACAATTTGTCAAGTCCCCTCTGATCTCAGACTGTTCAGTATTTACAACTGTCTTCATACTGTAAAACACTTTATACACTGTACTTCGTCCAGCTATAAAAAAAAATGCTGGTTGTTACAGTTGAAGCGATTCCCAATCTCATCAAGACTAATCTGGAAAATGGTGGTTAAATAAAATGATTTAGAAATTATACAGTAAGTAGAAAAGCATCAGGAGGATACATGATTTACAGGATCGAGGCCTACACATCCTGGGTTCTGACTGACCCATATTCCAGAGCCAGGAAACTTGTCCTCACCACCACCACCTCCACAGGCAGCCTGCTCCAACACAGGTTAGCCGAAGAGGGCCTACTGATCGTGATCCAATGCGACCCTGTGCTAATTCCCTGGTGAAAGCCACCCAGTCAGTCCAGCGATGCCTCAAAACCTCAAGGTTTATATGAACAAGCTCCACTCTGAATGGGAACCCAGGAACTAGGCCGGTAATAACAGACCTCAGGAAAAAAGGTTTTGACCAAAGAGAGAGCGGTGAACAGAGACTCACCCCATTCGCCCCCTCGTTTTCTCTCCCTGCAGGTTTTGGGAGAATGTCGAACACGCTTCCTGTAAATCTATGTAGTATTTATTACAGCCTCCGTTTTTGAAGGCTGGGGTCATGTAGCCTGCTGTCTATTTATCCTAGAGGTCATTTACTACATTAGGCCTGGTTTCGGGACCAGGAGAGGAAGAGAAGAACGAAATCTAAGATGCAGGAACTAAATTGGTAGCAAATGTATAGCCTCCAACTTGCCCCTTGGCCCTAATGCGTTTTTCAAGTGCTCTGCTCACCGTGCTCCAAGATGCGGGGACGGCTTGCCTCTGAAATAATATTTCAACAGTGGTTACAGACGCAAAACCGGCGCCATCTCTCAGCTTGGGTTGTTCCCACCAAAGTGCAGCATAAGGGATTTTCATTTTATTTCTGGGAAGATGTTATGCTTTGCTGTGTAGTGGTGGTAGTGGCCTTAAGGTTAAGAGAAGTAGGCTCATGACCAAAAGGTTGCAGGTTTGAATTCCCAGGCTGAAGGATCTCTGGTCTCCTTCAACAACTTCACCACTGAGGTGCCTTTGAGCCAAGCATTTAACAGTATCGCCAGTGGGGCTTTGCACTGGCTTCAGCAGGAGACTGTGGTTGTACTGGGCCGCTCCCAGGTTGGATGAATGCAAGTGTGTGAATGTGAAGCAGGGCGTTGCTGGAAAAAAAGAGCATGTGTGCTCAAATCCCCAAGAAAGGTTAAAAACAGACACCAGCGTGGAGGCTACCAGGCCGCCCACACATGCCTGAAACTGAGCTACTAAAGTTGTATAAACAAATTGGAAAGCGCACCTTATGCTGATGAGAGATCATTTACCCGTATGGGGTCATTCTGGTCAGCCATTTCGCGAAAAGAATTTCGACTAAGTTTGAGATCAATGCCTCAAAGATGTTTACATGGAGGCTGAATCGCCGTTCTTCTGCAGCTAAGCTCTCTAAAAGATCGCTTTGACCATCTCATTTTCATTTAAATGGCTCAGTGGAGTCCCATTTGCTCGCTGCTTTCCTACAGCACAACAGGCTCAATAAAAGCCAATGAGCTGATGAAAACAGGAAAACCTCGTTGTTGTCTTATACAAACAGCATATGGTTTGCTCAGTGTGGCTGCACATGGCAGCACTCCTTCAACTTCATTTGCTCCTCTGAATCGAGTTGTCCTCTTACCATCTGGGCAATTATGAAGTTTCCCAGTCTCCAAGTTTCTTTCGTCAACACTTTACTACAGCCTTCATCAAGTGTATTAATAAGCATATGCACTGTATTCATACAGCAGATGTATAATGGTCGTTATTTTGGAATAAAAGTCATGAATGCACAGATTCTTGGAACAAATGTGTAATTCACAAAGTAGTTTGTGTGTTCTGTGATCACACTGTATGTAACATGCAGCACCCTGGACAGAAGGCAAAACAAGCTACATTAAAGGAGTAACATAGCTTGCTCTCAAAATGCTCATTTTCATGCTCATGTCCATGAAACATGAAGCTATTTTACTATTTCCTTCAGTATAGGAGCAGTGACGTCTAGGAGTCTCTGCTAGTTCAATTGCAACCTTTTCTGGGGTATCGTCAAATGGCTTACCCTCAACGCCGCCACCACTGTATAACCCCACACTACAGATGGACATAATAAATACGAGGATGTGAAAGTAAAATGAGTTCTAATCAGTATTACATTTATAATTACTGGTAAGAGAGAGGGAAATTATGAAGCCCAGTGTTACAGTGTAATTCTCTGGTGTATCAGTGAAGTGTATAAACTACACTGCAGAGTGGTGTCTCTACTGACAGAGACAAACAGTGACAGCTGAGTTATATGTAAGGGTTGACTGGGCATCTGCAGGGCCCCGTTTCATCTGGTGTATGAAATGTTTATATTGTCAAGATGCATCTTTATAAACACACCCAGGCGGCATCTCACCGTCCCACGATAGACTAGCCTACAACTACCAAGTACAATAGCCATGAGATACTGATTCCCCTCACATATTAACACTCAACCCAGACAAACAAGCGTCTGTGTCTCACGCACACACTCAGCCAGAGACGTAACGATACAAATAATGGCTAAGTGTAGCATCACATGGCTAGTGGTTCTTAAGACGTTTGACAGAGTCAAGCCCTTTTAAAGCTTGGTGTTGGATATTAGCTGCTGCTGCTAATTAGTTCATGTTAACACTCTGGAGACGGTCCTTCAGCGCTGCATCTAACCTGTGTCCGGTGGTGATCAGTCTGTCTGTTCTGTTGTCTTCCTCTGGAACTGTGAGAGACGTCCACACCGCTACATGTTTTACCCTGTAGACAGCATGATGTAGTTGTTCTTCTCTGTGTTTATTGGCGGCTCGCAAACTAAGTTTAAAGTTACATGTACCACCACCCACTGTGTCAGGTGTGTAGATGCTGCCCTTGTTCAAGTCCTAGTCAGAGAAAGCCGTCTGGCTTCATATTATCGCCGCTATTTATTGGCTATAATTTTAGTGTCCCATTATCGGCCGATAATTTATCGGCCGATATATATACATATATATTGTGCATCCCTAATTGTTACTGTCTAGTTTTTGTCAGGCATGAATATATTATAATATGTTCATTAGTCAGTTGTAGGTGCTGGCAGGTGGATTTCTTACCTTTGGACAGAGATAACTGTTCTCCCCGGTTTCAGTCTTTATGCTAAGCTAAGCTAACTGTCTCCTGACTGGAGCTTTGTATTTAGTGTAAAAATATGAGAATAAGATTGATCCTCTCATCTAACTGTCTGTAAGAAAGTAAACATATGTATCTCCCAAAATGTTTAACTATTAAAAAAAGTTTGAGTGATTAGATGGCATTTTTTCTTACTTCAGCTAACGTGGGGGCAAGTGTTGCTTTTACTACCTAACGAGAGCCTCTCTGAACAAAAAAAATTCCTGTGAAGAAGTGTCTCAGACATGACTAGACACTGACTGAAGACATGAACTCAAGGTGCGAAATAAGTGCCATCGTCTCCCACAGGAATCAGACATCACGCATTCCCAATTCCCAGAATTTTTATTGACTCCTTGACTGTCTCCGCTAGCTGTCAACAGCAGCTGAATGTCGATGTTTTTTTTTTTGTTTGTTTTTTTTAACAAATTTGATTAATCTGCCCTCTGGACCACAAAAAGATAAAGGAGCGGGATACGTCCTGTCGTAATGCTGGGCTCTGATCAGCAGCCATGCATGTAGCTGTCAGGATGTTGCAGATGTTTAAAAAGATATCCCCTTCCCCAAGGCAAAGTGAAATTAATGGTGGTATTATAAACATCTGTCACACAGCCCAGATCCAACAAAACACAAGGGCTTCCAAGGATCCTTGGTTTGTAATGTTTGTAAGACTCTGTGGCTCCTTTTTTTTTTTGCAGTTTCATGTCTTAGCGAGGAGTGACACTGACAGCATGCAGGTAATAATTAACCTAAAATGATGCCTCATAATGGTTTGCTGCATCTGTAGGTTCTAGGCTACAGTAGGGTTCACAGAGGAGATGTCTCAACCTCAGACACTCTGTGATAACTGTGTCTGTATTGTCGGAGCATTCAGTAGCCCTTTGACGTACTTTAAAAGGATGTTAATGAAATGTGTGGACACTGTTCTGTTTGCTATGTATATATTCTAGTAATGTGTACATGGATTGAACCTCCTCATGCAGACGTGATATACGTGACTCCTCATCTTTATCAGATTCCCCCTCCAAACATTTACTGTGGCAAGTGAGATTGATGTTTGACACAGGTGCCTCCGCAATTAAGGAGCGAGCCAAAGAGTGTTGTTACTCTGCAGTTTCTGTCTATTCATGATTATTTGGCAAATCAAACAAGTGTCAGGAAGTTTTGTAACACTCCTATAAGGTTCTGTCTGTTTGTCTGTCTTCATCGCACATTATCAGTTAAGAGGGAAGTAGCAATTAAATTGATTCAGCTGAGTCTCTGAGCGATCACACCATGACCACTAGGTGGAGTAAAGATAGATACTGTAAGTCTAGACAGGGTTGTAAATCATTATAATGGGTTTTTGTTAGATCTTTTAGATTGCATATTAAAAAAGACTTTAAGACTTGATTTAATATTCTGTTTATCTGCCAACTCTGTCATCCATTGTGTTCTTCATTGTCCTTTCCAGTCTCCTTTTTTTGTGTCTACTCTCAACGAATTATGTAAAAAAAAAAAAAAAAAAAAGTTGCTCATACTGGTCATCCAGTGTCAAACTCATGATCTACACACAGCGACATTTTAAGGGTTTGTACAAGGCAGTGATGGACCGTCTTTTTACTGGGCGTCACATCCAAAGAGTACTTAACCAGAAATATAACTAAGTAGCACAATACTGTATAAAGTATGTGGCATTTGCCATTGAATGGCCGCCAAAGTCATGTTGTAACTTGACTATTTTAGAACAAAATGCTATGTTTGCTGCGAAAGCAAACAAACCCCTTTTAATTGTCCACAGAGCGTTTGACACTAGAAAAGAAACTTAATGTTTCAGTGGTGTATATTTAAGGAAAAGACTCAGTTTCAGTTCAGTTCTTCTCATCCCTCTCCTATGCACTTGCTTTAAAATAGATGTGCGAAGTACTCCTTTGTTTTAAGTGATGTATATTTGCCTCAGCCGCATATTTCCTCCTAATCCATAATTCTTACAAAGATTATTTACAGACGCCTGGTTGAAAGCATTTTATCATTTAACATGACAGCATGGTACGGCAACCTGAGTGCAAAGAGCAAAAGCAAGCTCTCCAAGACTGTCAACATTGCAGGGAAGGTGATTGACAAGTCACAGAAACAACTCAGCGATATATATGACAGAGCTGTACACAGGAAGGCTAAACATGTAACTGCAAATGCCTCACATCCATTACACTCACAATTTGAGCTGCACTTTTTTTCTATCTAAAGCATCATCCTTCAACTCACATTTAAGGTATGTTGCTGCCCTCTACAGGAAAAAAACGAATTCTATCTGCTTAATTATCATGAGTATTTTCTTCCACGTTAAATGCTCTGTTGATGTCATTATAAATTATTTCCAAAACGACACTAAGGCAGTGGAGATACAAATATATATGCATTTTATTACAATAAAAGAATACTTAATGTGGAGAGCCAAATAGACAGACTGAAGCAATGGCAAATTGTGCAGTGGAAATAAACAAAGCTGAATAAAGAGGGTCAGTTAATGACAGTTCCCAAACTTTACACACAATGTTTTGGAATGAAGTCTTAAAATGTCCTGATGGTTTTCAATAAGGTGTGGTTGTTTAAATGATAAAAGCTTTTCTTTGACAATAATCATATGAATTACACTGTGTCACCAGGAACCTGCAGAAGCCTTATTGTACGATAAAGCCAGCCCAGTAAAAGTACAGTATAAACATTAAAAAATACAAACTAAAAGACTGAAACTCCTTTTTGTCGACCAATATTAGCCGTCGTTCAACTGCTGCCAACTTGTCAACACAGACAGATTATTGTCAACACTGGTCTCATACTCAGTCCTTGTCATCCTTAGCAATTCAGATCATGTCAAATTACATTTGGCTTTCATATTTAACCTTTTGCAATGTTTTTGGATACAGTTTCAAAAAAGTATTGAAGCAAAAAGTGTAAAAAAGAACAAAAACAAAACAACAGCCTCTGGGAATTCATAACTCGACATCCACGTTTTCTCCCCTCAACTGCATTTCTTGATTGGACTTGCCCAAAAGGCTGTGCTATGTGTCACTTTAAGATTTCTCTGCACGCAACAAAAGTTGTCATATGTGATATAACACTCTGGAAGGACAAAGAAACACTATATCAGAACATGTTCCCTGGCTTTGTACATGTTACCAAAATGATTCAGGGAACCCCAAACACGTTTGCTTTTAATTTCCATGATGGTATAAAACATATCTGCTGTGTACAATGTACTCTACAGTTGTTTTTTTTATGCCCTAATTAATCATTTAAACCCATGTCTCAATAATGTACACGTTACATGGACTGGAAAATAAATATCTTGGACCTCCAGACACTGCCACTCAGTTTCCTCAGTCACTGTCTGAGGATTCACTGGAGCTAGAGGATGACGAGGATGATGATTCTTCTTTTCTCTTCTTCTGTTTCTTCTTCTGATGCTTCCCGTGTTCCTTTTTGTTCTTTTTGCTTTTCTTCTTCTGGCTTTTTACTTTCTTTTTCTTCCTCCTCCTCTCGTCGTCAGACGAGGAGCAGTAACGGCTGCGTTTCTTTTTCTTCTTTGTGGTGTCGTCACTCGATGAGCAAGATCTGGAGAGTGGAATAAAGAAGGTCACAAATGTGTAAAAATGAGCACAAGAGGCAAACACATCTCAGATTTCTGAACATTTTTTATTTGCTGCCTAAAATAACATCTGATTTTACTGGTATTTGAATTCTCTGTGTTATAAACCTCTTCACTAGCAGAGAAGAAACAAATCAATTAAGAGAAACAGTATAGGAGCATCACCAGCTTCAAAGTCTCATTATCCAGTCTGGGACGGTATACAAACTGTTAACATATAAAAGAGTCAAGTTTAACGTGGACTAATGAATAGAAATTTTTCAAGGTAGAAAACGATTACCTCTTTCTTGACTTTCTGTCGCTGCTCTTCTTCCGTTTGTGTCTCCCTTTTCTACTATCGTTGTCATCATCATTGGAGCCTACACAGATTTATAGACAGAATAGTAAAGCCGTTTTTACTGGAATAACAGCTGCTCTTAAAGTGAAAAGGCAAGTAACACAACTGTAAAATCTGATGAAGTAGGTCTAATAATAGCAACACTGAGATGTCAACCACTTGCACATCTGAGGCAAATTACATTCTTGTGTTGTCTAATTCTGCCCAGTAAACTTAGGAACAAAATAGAAACTGTAGAGATTTTTTTTAATCAAATGTACATTTTCCTTATAAGTAATCATCTTACTCTATTTTCTTTCATTTATTATACGACTGACTGTAGAATACGTTAATAAAAGAGTGTGAGGGTCGTAATATTTACCTCTGCTTCGCCCCAGCTTCTCAGTGCGCTGAGCTGCAGGTACGTCCTCGTCACTCTCCTCGCTGCTGGTGCTGCTTACATCCAGGACAATGTCTTTCTGGGGGTCAACTCTGACAAAGTTTCGGCACTCAAAGGTCAAATGGCCCGCTGAAAAATACAAACATCCAAGGGAAAATGGATGAAGAACTATGACAAAGCAGGAAAACTTATTGTTTAAACTTAAGAATTATAGGTAACCCTCTCAGGTGCTACAAAGAAACATAATCAGTGCCTAGTGAATAATGCTCGACTTACAAATATACTCGAGCATTTAATTATCATTTAACTACTCACTATTACCATTATTACCTCTGGATTAAATACAATTGTAGGAACTGCATAAATTCCTCACTGGGGCTTTACATGAGATCCTACCTTAACTTTAACAAGCCCATATCTTCCCAGGTTAATCAGGGTGTCTACAGGTCCTTAAAAAGTCTTGCATTAAGTTTTCTTAAAATAAGGCCTTTAAGAGCCTTAAATTGTCTTAAATTCAGATTCTATGGATATTAAATTTGTCACACATTACTGTGACAGACTCAATGACTGTTTACAATCATTGAACAGACCGAAGAATTGCAATAATAAACAGAATTTATGACAGCAATGAGATTTCATTTTCTTTCTACATTTAACACATTAAACGTAAACTCACCCAACTGATGTCATTTTGCCTTACTGTTCATTTTGCACTGACATAAGCGTGTTTACTTGAAAAGAGTACTTACACGTGTGTCACACAGACACACACTAAGTATAATGTGTATTTCCATTGTAGGTTTGGTCTTAAACTTCAAGGTGGTATTACAAAAGTGTTAAATTTAACTTAGTTATATCTGTAGACACCCTGTTAACAAAGAGACATACATCAACACACAAGAACACTTCCTTTAACCTGTGCTGAAACTTGTGTATCAAAAGCTTTACTTACGATATCCACATTTCTTGCACCCAGCTCTGATGTTGTCCTTATTAGGACCTGTGAGATAAGAAGCAATCAGTAAACAGTGTTTGAAGTAACTAGGCTAACTGGCTGTATACATGCACACACGAATAGCAAGACTAGTATGTCATTATACACGTCAGCTACATGACGCTAAATAACTGCATTTAAAGTGAGCGGTTATAATAAGCTGCTTTAATTCCTATTTGAGCATACAGAACATGTCAGATGGGGTTTAGCCTGATATGTCTGACGTTACTGCAACAATCAACAACAAACTTAAGTTCCCACTATGAGTGAGTTCACATTAGCTAACGTTAACTTTGCGTTTCTTTCTGTTGGTGAGTAACATGTCAGGTAACTAACGTTAATGCTACTGCTTATTGGTAGCTGTGTACCTACATTACAGCACTACAGATGTAAGATAGACATTTATAAAGAAATAAAACAGCGCAGTGTATTTTAGACGTTAAAGTTCCTTTTGTGTGGTGAAAAATATCGTTTAATGGTTGTTTGGTGTGTTAGCGTACGGCTAGCGTTTAAGGTTAGCACCACATTGTTAAACCACGGCTTTACTCTGTTTGCCTTTAGTTTTCCTAAATAAACCACACGAGTCATAAATCTGAAAATACAGACTTAAATATAAAAATAAATTATATTACCGACCTGGGGCAGCCATTACGTTCTCCACTGTAAAACCAAAGAATTGATGGTTATTAAAGGCGCAAATTTCCACGAGTCTTCACTCAAAATAACTCCGGCCGGAAACATTTGTTCTAGAAACTACTAGTTCCGCCTTCTCTCTTGTTCTTCTTTTCCCCCCTCAAAATTTTAATGACATTACTGGCGCATTACCGCCACCAGCTGGACGGGAGTATAGAGTTTGCACTGGTATTATGTAAGGACTTGGAGCCATACAAGACCCAGCTTTCAAGCCAGCTTTAAAGAGCTGGAGAACACATCAAATAGTCAACATTGGATCAGACAAACAAAACTTAAACGCCTCTGTTTTGAATATCTGTGTTTAATCCGTCATACAAATCATTCAAATAAAAACATAGGCCTAATGATTTACAGGCAAAATGCTCCCTTCTCACTTAGGCAATGTTTGTATGAATTGTGAATACTAGCTCAGTGTAAGGGTGTTTAGCTAACATGTATCAGAAGTGTCCAAAATAAGATAAGATAAGACAATACTGGGGAAGCCTGCACTTTACAGCAGCTCTAGAGTGATTAAGTGCTAAAAAACGATCCGAATATTACACAGATACAAATTAGATAAAATAAAAATCAAATAATATAAAATCTGTATCCTCCTGAGACCCTGCGTCCTCATATGAGGAGATTACATTTTGGGTTACCTGCCCCTTATGCTTTATTTTGCTTAAATTAGATCTGTTGTCCTTGTTTGTGAACACTTTTATACTCAGTCTACAGCTGATCCCAACACATAGGTGGACATGGTGCAAAACCTGATCAGATTTTATGGCTGAAACTTGTCTGTAGTTTGACTGAGCATACAGATTTGACCAATTTTAGCAATTATAATACATGCAGTTAATCAGGAAGTACTCATTTGAGGACACTGGGACTTTACTATTGTAGTATCCTAGCATGTCATGGAGTACAGAGCAGGGGAAATGTAACAGTTACAAAACAAATCACAGGTCTTTTAGATATGTTGCATTATTTGCAATTTTGTTTTTGCACAGCCATGTTCAGGCATTGAAATGAACAGTTCTGAACACTATTAGAATTGGATAGTGACCTCATACACAACACATTAAACAACTGTTGCATTGTTTGTAATTTTATTTTTGCACAACAGTGTTCAGGTATTAAAATTAAACAGTTTTATAATTCATTACACACTTGTGACTATTAAAAATAAACCCATCGTCCTCATTTTCTTTCCAAAAACTACTTACTGTTCAAAGACAATGCTTAGTTTTTTATACTTATCAGGTCTTACATGCCCATATAGCTCAGAGAAATCAAAAATGCATAGCAAACAATAGCTGGGTCTCACACTACATACACATTTCACTTATAAAGATACTGTATGTGATTAACAATGACTGGTGTCATGATTGGTGCCACATGGGCATGGGTTGCCATATAGAGTGGTGCAATGTGTGCCATGAAGTGTTGAGAGAAAGAGTGTGGGCTACACCAAATCCAGATCTAAATCCTATTTTGTAAGCGCTTCCTGAATTGCTCTGATCTTGAGTAATTCCACGCATCAAGTTCCTCTATTAAAAAAAATGCAAAGAATTTTTCAGAAACAATATTTGCCCTGCGCTTGATTGCTTTCCCAGTAAAGCCAGTTGTGGTTTTTGTCAGGGGTTAATTGAAGGCAGTCGGAGTCAGACTGGCAGATGGAAAATGTCGACAGATGCAGGGCCCCCAGACATGCCCTCATCATCGTGTCTGTGACTGTGACACACATAAACACACAGACACACACACGCACTCAATCTCGCTCTTGGTCTTTTGATCATGCCATCTGCCTTTGTGACTGTTCTGGCAGAATTAATACTCCAATTCACTTTATTTACAATAATAAATGACATTATGACAGCCAGTGTTGGCTAATCAGGCAATGCCTCACGATAAGCTGCCTCATAGCTCTGAAGTTCCACTCAGTCAGAGGACTTTGATCCACTCCACCTCACCTTATGAGCTCTCGTAGTCATCTCACATGCTTAAAAACACATTACCTTACTCTGGTTTTTCAAAGAAATGCTCTATTTCAGCCTCTAACCAGATGTACCTGCACTTTTTCTCATGTTTTATTAACAGAATCGCAGAAAATTGAGCAGATTTTGTTCCATAGGTGATGTTTTTGCATCAAAATATTTGAGCTGTGATAAAAATGAGAACATTTGTCTGAAGACTTAACATTACTGAAGCAGTATCCAGCCTTAGCAAAGCTTTTCTTCGGGCTTTTCAAACAAACTTCTACTCCTATATTGGCTTGCTGTTAAGAAACATAGATTATTTAACAAGGCTAAAACACAGATCAAAGGGAGCGTGCTTTATCTCCGTGTTAGTTCATTGCCTCGGGTGAGATTAAAACACAGAATATTTGTTGGAAACCTGTGCAGCTGATTGAAACCTGTTAAACACAGGTGATTTCTGCTCTGTAGAGAAATGTTAAATTCACTTTTCAGCCACTGGAAGGTGCAAAGAACACTCAGAGGCAAGACCTTTGACAGACACCCCCTGTAAAACAATCCATTCAGGCTATTTAACAGGAATAAGTACAGAAAATAAGAAGGCAGATTAGACACAAAAACAATATCACGTTTCCAGGAATGTAAGTTTCAAGCCCAAGACAGAAAACTGCGTGGCACACACTCACCAGTTTGTAGCATGTATAATTATACAAGTCATCAGTCTGTCTACACCAACACAGTGGAAGAAATGCATACCACCACCACCACTGTGCTGGATACCAATTTACTGTATATATCCTATTACATTCACTTTACTTCACTTTGACTCAGAGTTATCTGAAATTATTATTCCAGATGTCTTTTTTACACGTTTCATTTGTATGACCTGCGTTTTCACTCACACATGCTCACTTCAGCACATTCATAGGTTCAAAGCTCCGGTGCATTTCATGGGTTAAAGCCACAGTCTGTGATCCAGAAATCAAAGCACAGAACTGAGAGATATCACCTTAACACCGACTGAGATGCACACAGATCAAAGTTGAGCTTAGTCAATCTCTTTTTGGGTGTCTGGCTTTGTTAACTCCAGCTCTGTCAATCCTTGATCTCACGAAGCAGGTTTTTAACTCATTTGCATTCATTTTCCGTCACCGCTTATCCTGTTAGGGGCCGTGGGGGGGCTGGAGCCTATCCCAGCTGACATTGGGCGAGAGGCGGGGTACACCCTGGACAGGTCGCCAGACTATCACAGGGTTGACACATAAGCCCCTTTTACTGCCAGATTTTCAGCGAATGTTGGGCCGTTTTACCGGCAAGCTGCAAGCGTTTAGACACACAGAGCCGGATTAGAGAGTTGATCTGAGGTGCCCAATTTTCAGCCTTGTAGGGTAGTCATATTGGCGGAACCTTTTTAGTTTAAACAGACCGAGGTGGCCTTCTGCAACGGGAGGGGCTGTTGATGACTTGTGGGAGGAGCTGTTGAAGACGCTGCACGTGCGAGCCACTGGCGGTGGATAAACAGGAAACAGCTGATAGCAGGAATGAGCAGCTAGTAGCAAAAGGGAAACGCAAACCTGACAGACACTGTAAAGATGAGCAACTGGGGAGACAAGGAATTGCACGCCCTCCTCGCCCTCGCAAATGAAGAGGCCATTAACCGTCAGATGACGGGGACGGTGAAGAACGGGCCGACTTACGAGAGAATTGCCGAAAGACTGACTAGCCGCGGCTTCCCTCCCACGTCACTGTTTACCTCACATGCTGAGCTACACGTTTTGTTACTTGCTCACGCCCCCCATTGCCCTGAAAAAGGCGCATTCTGTATTGTAGGTAGGCGGCATTTTGCCACACTCCCCGATTTTGTTTTTATACTGCCAATGCTGAAAGAAGACCGATTGGACTTTCCTGCAAATTTGCACAATTCCTGTTTAAAAAGGGCTGTAGACTGACAACCATTCAAACTCACATTCACACTTAAGGGCAATTTAGAGTCATCACCTAACCTGCATGTCTTTGGACTGTGGGAGGAAGCTGGAGTACCCAGAGAAACCCACACTGACATGGGAAGAACCTGCAGTCTCAACAGAGAGGGCTCCCCCACCCTGGGTTCGAACCCCACACCCTGGGTTCCCATAACCCTCTTGCCGTGAGGTGACAGTGCTAACCACTGCAGCACTGCGCTGTTAATCCCACATTTACCTCACCTCACCTGTTCACAGAAAGAGGTGAGTGTTATACTAAGAAGCCAATCACATATGTAGGTGACTGAGGCAGTAGAAATTAAGATTTAAATAATTTATTTATTTACCGGTATTTAATGAAATTTCTTATGGACCATGTCCAAAAACCATTAATCCAAAGAAGAAGTGTAAGCAATAAATGTGGTTATTATTTTTAACATGTTAGTGTAGAGTGAGTAAAAAATATAAAAAATAAAAATATATGATTGATGTAAGGTCTTCCCTTACATAAAAGTAAACTTAAGGCCAAATAACTTTATGCTCTTTATTAAATTCACAGTCGTAATGCCAGAGGAGGCAACTGGTTGTGCTACAAATACTGCATCTTGTAGACGAAGAGGAAGAAGAAGATATACTAAATTCAATTTTATAGTTGTTTTTCTGTTGTCATGTACACACAGGCCCTGAAATACACACACATGCACAAACAGGACCTATACATGCATTAAATGGAGAGATGTCAAAGTGAGGAGGCTGCCTTGGACAGGCGCCCCAAGCAGGCTCGGGTTCAGTGCCTTGCTCAAGGGCTGGCGAACCTCTGATGCCCATGCCAAGTCCTTAGGGACTGAGCTACTGCCGCCTCCCCATAATCAAATCAAAGTGATTCTACTGGCCTAGTTGTATCACTCTTTATTACTTGTCAGTTTATCGTAAACGCCACACACACGCTGCTGGGAGCCTGTTGGAATGATGACTCACTTTTCCCAGTAAGCTTATTGGTTAGCAGGTGGGGTTTTACACATCCTCTCTGATCCTCCGAGCTTTATCTGCTCTGGAGTAGGTCAACTGTGCAGTGACGGTTACCAAGCTGATATAACTCAGTGATGGCTAACCTGCTAATCTAGCTTTGTGGGATGACAAGGAACACACTCATTGCTGATTTTCCATCTGGATTATAAACTCTTTACCTGTAGAGGTGAATATATCTCAATTTTATACGGTCATAAAAATGTATTGCACCTTTGAGAAGGGCCTTATTGGTAGCTGCTGACAGGCTGGCTCACAAACTTGACAAAGATAAGACTGTGGTAAAACATTCCTCAGTTGCTATGCTGCTGCTATTTTCCTTTCATTCTTACCTGAGCCTCACTTCTACAATGTATGTGCTCCATTTTGTTAAGGTCTGAAATAAAAATGAACCCCACTGTATTTGACATGCTAAAACACCTTTGACGATGCACCTCGGAGTTTGTTATACACCTTCTCCACATCATTACAGATGGAATAAATAGACATTTATGGTTGTGCTGAGTCTTTCGCTTTTTTTCTGTAGCCTCTGTGAGTCACTAAACAATTGAAAGAGGGATATTTTTATTGTTACCATGGTACGACAAACAAAACACCACTTTTTCAAATCTGATTGATGGGGATATGTGTCAGAGTGAGACACTTCCATTTAGTTTCTGGGAAAGTTTCTTCACTGATGTTGGATTTGAAAGTGGTGCGCACAAACATTTCCAGTAACACCAGTTACACACTGGTACTGCAGGAGCCTGACAGACTGAAGTTCCTCCTCAGGGACAGCAAAGCCCTTACTTAGATGAGACATTGACGTTACTGAACATGAAACACATCAAAGTAATGCTTAAATGCAGGCCACAAAACGACAGTAATATGTAAATGTGCAGAAACAGAAGGATCATGAGGAAGGTGGTTTTAATTTCTTGATGGAATTTATTAAATTCTCCAACTGAGATAAATCATGGCCTTTGCACAGCATGGTCAACTCATTGCAAAATGGTTTTAATAAAGTTTTAGTAATGTGTTTACTGTATGAGCAAAGTCAAAAACAAAAGATTGAAACAATCATTACTCCACTGGGATGCTAATTAAAGTTAAAATGAATGTCCTTGTTTGCCAGCTTTTGCTCGCATCCAGATTCATTACACACATCTTTGTGCCACAAACACAAGTCAAAGACATGGCTTCAAACAGAGGCGTCACACAAAGTGCTCTGTTGGTTCCTTGAGCCTTTTTCCCAGCCTAAATGTTGTTGTCATCAAGTTGTTGCCCCAACAAGCATCTGGAGATTTGGGCTGGGGGGCTGCAGGATGTTTAGGTATGAGGGACATTTTCCCACAGAAAAAAAAGCTTATTTTTTTGTGAAGTATTCTTGAGCAAGATGTTGTGGGCACACATCTACATCAATTAACATTCTTTTTAATCAAGACAGAAGCAAAGCTCCCATAAAAGATACATAAAACAGGACTCATCTTCTACAAAAATGTAGTAGCTCAGTAAGGCTATAGCTCCTACAGTGCTGTTTCAAATTCAGTGCTAAATATATTAGCATGCTAACATTTGATCACTAGCACAGAACTTTAGTTTTGCGTGCACTGACCGGATAAAGTCAGAATTTGCCCTGATGATGTTGTTAGATTAAACTTTAAGGGATAACTATTGCAATTTATCTTGATGGGGACATGGATATTGGTACCAAATTTCTCAGCAATCTATCCGGTGGTTGCAAAGACATTTCACTAAAACTAAAAATGTAAACTTCATAGTGGTCCATCTATCGATCCATCCATTTTCAATGGCTTATCTGGAATCGGATCGCGAGGGCAACAAGCAAAGCACCCCAGATGTTCTTCTCCCCAGCAACACTTTCCAGCTCCTCCTGGGGGACCTCAAGGTGTTCCCAGGCCAGATTGGATATGTAATCCCTCCAGTGTGTTCTGGGTCTGCCCTGGGGCCTCTTAACCAGTGGGACGTGCCGACGAACACCTCTAACGGGAGGTGCTCAGGAGGCATCCTGATCAGATGCCTGAACCACCTAAAGTGACCCCTTTCAAGCTCTACGCCGAGCTCCCTTCAGCTGTCTGAGGTCCCTACCCTATCTCTGAGGCTTAGCCCAACCACCCCACGAAGGAAACTCTTTTCAGCCGATCGACGATCTCATTCTTTTCGTGACTACCCAGAGTTCATGACCATAGGTGACAGTTGGGACGTAGATGGACCAGTAAATCAATAGCTTCATCTTCCGGCCCAGCTCCCTCTTCACCACACCGGTCTGGCGCAGTGCCTGCATCAGTGCAGAAGCCGCACCAAACTGCTGATCCAACTCCATAGTGGTGCTAGAGGAAAATCAGGGGATCATGTTCACAGATCATGTTCCCTAAGAGAGGTATACCCTTTCTAGTATCGTCAATTGTATAATGGGTGCTGAGAGCAGCAGATTGAACAGATAACAGACATTTATGTTGCCTCAGTAACATTTATTCTGGCTCAGTGAATGCTGAGACCTCTTCACTAAACATTTCTTTCATAACTTGTTAGCTTACTCATCTATTGTGAAAATGCAAGTGGGGACTGTGCCACAGGCAAAGAAAGAGGTTACTGCAGGTTGTTGCAACACATACAGGTCACTGATAAAGCTCATAGTTTACTTAGAACCCAGGGAATTATGAATTCCTCTACAGTAGATGCAGTCCCCTGGGTGGTCCAGTGTGGTCCTCAAAAAATGTCATCCCCATGCCTTCTTGGTAATCCATGCATGAGTGTGTGACCTGAATGCCGAAATTGTAAATGTAAATGACTGCCGCCAAACCGGCTGAATGAAAGAAGCAGTCCATCTCACAGCAGTTCTCCTTACGCTGCTACCAGGCTCTGTCTGGTCAGCACCTGGCGGACACTGAGGACACGGCGGAGGATGTTTTTGGACAGAGGCCTGCCTAGGAAAATAAACCTAAGTCTGACCTCAAGCGCCAGTCGCAGAGCTTCCCGACCTCACCACCTGACACAGTGTTCCTCCCACAAGCATGAGCATCACGCTTGGGTGGCCGTGCAGGAAAAGGGAACTCTTTTTGGCGTCCTTTCAGAAGGGCAAACAAAAGCTATGAGGAAGAGGAGAAAGATTTTATGCTGCTCCACCACACTGATTGGGCTCCTTTAACATTCATCTCTTTGGCCTTCATTTACTCTGACTCAAAATAAAAAGTGTTTTGGGAATCTCTTTTTGCGCATTGTTCTTTGGCAACTGCTGGTTATTTCTTGTGTTTCTGCCTGATCTTGTCCAAGGTCTTGCCAGGTGAGGCAAATAGCAGCTGGAATTGATTTGTTTTGAATGATACGTCTGTATGCAGTAGGCGTATGGTTGCACTCCCTCATCCCCGCTGTCTTCCCACCTCCATTCCTCCCTCCCGGCTCTATCTCTCTCCCTCCCTGAATCTTTCTATGCATGTTTGATGGCTCCTGTAATGAGGGCTCTTTGATGTGGAGGAGATCTAGGGTAAGCAGAGTGCTTAGTTGAGTGGGAGGCGAGGAATGCGAGGCAGGTACAACGCGGCTGTGCGTGTTGATTAAAACTCTTGTTTTCTCCCATCAGACCACGCTCGGCCATCCTGAATACGAATGCATCTCGCTGGATTTCCACGATTTTCTGTCTTCCCGCATAATCCTGCTTTTCAGTCAACACTTAGCTCATTAGTACAAGTTTATTTTCACATGCCTCTCTTTGTAATGTACAGCATTCACACTCTTGTTTATTTCCATGCATTCCTCAACCCTCTGTCCCACTTTGACTCCTCTGAAACCAGTTCAGACATTTTCTGCAGCAAACTACAAAGCTGTAACCTGTGTGAGCTGCTGACAGACACATGTCCACAAAGGACCGAGAGAGGAAAACACTTTGATTTGATGCATTGTGAAGATAAAAAAGATGGGCAGTGTGGGGAGGGAAATGGGCCTGCTCTCTGATTTGATGGATATTTCTGACGCAAACTGGTAAAAAGGTGAGTGCTGCTGGTGGTGCAGATATGTGTGTGTGTGTCCAAATAAGTGTGTTTCCCCCTCCTCCACCGCCTCTGCCTCAAACAAAAGATGCAAGCCAAGGCTACAAAATGGTAGTGGTGGAAGAAAAATAAGTTTTTGTTTTCCATCAGTCATTTGTTATTTCTCTGGATACCATGGAGGTGAGAAACTTTGCCCGCCATTGTTGTAGAAGGAGCTGTAAGAAGCAGATTGTATTCGCAAGACATTTTGAGAGCCAAAAAAACAAGAGAGGCGGAAGAGGAGCAAGAAGACGAAAGTAGAGAGAACAGTGTTGGGAAAAGAGAAATAAGTCTGATAGCCGAAGAGGTTTTGTGGCTCAGAGTCAAGATGATATTGTTGATAAGGTTCCTTCTCCTCACTGGATGCTGCTGCGCAGGTGAGTCAGAATTTTATATTTGTGATGGTGCCGAGGGAGCGAGCAAAAGGATGAAGGTTAGCAAACCAACAGCCATTAGCAAATATTTGATGTGGTCACCGTGTGCCCATGAAAGCATTTCTTCATGACATGATGTCAAATGTAATATATTCTTCAATGCTCACAGTAAAACTGGCGCTGTAAGTCTGGATATGAGTTCACTGCAATCTACTTTTTTCCATGTCATAACTTTTAGGTTTGAAGTCAGATATAACAAACTGTAGACAATTATAACACAACAGAGAGAGGGCATGTTTGCATACACACACACACACACACACAAGACTTTTCTTTTAATCTCTCTCAAGCTCACATGTCTCTCCTTGCTAAGCCAGTCTCTCTAATTCACTCTTTCACCGTTGCGCACGCACACACACACACACACACACACACACCATAGCTTAATTAGGATAAACTCCATATTTCCTTTATGAGTCCAATTAAAAACTAAGAGGGGCCACTTCTCAAAGCTGTCAGACTGTTTGATGTTGAGGTAGCACTCTCTTGCCGTAGCTGCGTCTGAGCCGTCTTGAGTCAGGACGTTGGGTCTCTCTGTACTTCACTTGTAATTGTCCCCCAATTGAGTTGCATACCAGCAGTAAAACCTTTTATGACTGGTCGTCCAACTGTTCTGGGATGGGATCTCAGTCTTCACATAAAAAAGAGGGTTACATCATTTATGGTACCTCTTTAAATTGATCTAGATATATTCTTCGTCTGTCTTACGGATGGCACTTCATGAGTGTGTTTGGGGAGGCGGGGCGGAGGGGGTGTGATGGAGGGGGGGGTCAAATTTGTGACGAGGCCAAAATAGATCACAGGCATCATTTCAGACTTAGTTTAATTGTTCCACCAGCGCTGTCTCTGTTTTTATTCCCTCTAAGATCTGGCAGTCCGTCTGTCTCCTCCGTCTCTCTCTTTCCCTGCTGAATGTCTGACTCTCTCTCTTCTTTAAGATACCATCTTAAGCATCTTCAACTTTTGCCATCAATATTCTTGGCTCAATGTCCCTCTCCCCTATCTTTGTCATATCTCAAAAATTAAGCCATTTTTGAAAAAGCCAGGGAAAAGGATTTGGCTCCTTGAAACTGTGGTTGTGTGGTCTGGCACCACCCACATGTATATCCTCGCTTTGACAACCTGAACCTAAGCATTCCCCTCCGTGAGTTGTAATCTAGACACAGAAATCTGGCTAACCACTGTAATTTACAGAATCTATAGGTTAAAGGAGCTTGGCAGGGAGAAGGGAAGCACAGACGAGTATAACATTTGTAATTTAGTTTTAGGGGAGTCTGACTCAGGATCCAGATGCTGGGGTGATGTAGTGCTTGTGACGAAGTATGGGTGCAATTGTAAAAACAATCTACATTTGTGTTACAGTTTTTTGGTTCTTTACATGTCAACTATACAGGGCAACATGTGAAAGGAACTTTTTTCAGATGAGACAGTGGACAAGACGCAAAACACCCTCAGCTGGAGTCAAACGGAAGATGTTGAGTTTACATGGTCTGCTTCTTGAGCCATATAGTCCACCAACATGCCCAGTTCTTCCTTTTTTCGTTATCTTTTTTCCCTTTGTTGGCTTTTGTCCTTTATTTGATGATGAATGAAGAGTGTCAACATTACATGTTTCATGTCTTACACACCAGAATGCCAATTGACAGTTCATCATGGGACGCTGGGAGGATAGATTTTCAGTAGGGAACTCCAGGGAAATTGTATCTGGATACCCTTCCAAAGAACTTGTAGTTGCTAGAGTTGGTCTGTTGCTCCTCAAAATCTTATATTGGGGAAAGAGGGGTGGTGTAGAAAGTGTGCATCGTCTTTCACCATTTGTCCAAGATTGTAGTCTCTTATGAGCTTTTTGAAATTTGAATTAAACAAAAGAGGATCACCTGAAAGAAGAAAAATCTTGCCAGACAACGGCAGAAAAGAAGGACAAGGGTGTTCTTCCACAGTGAAATACTCACTATACCATAGAGACATGACACCTTTTTATATAAAGTGATAGATATCATAGATTATGCTTATTCTTTACCAGGCTAGATCCTTTTGAGATTCATGAACAGGTGCTTTTTGTTGGTTGGGTAGAACAGGAAATCAGTTTGAGCACACCGCATGATGAAGAAAAGCCCCCCACTGTACGGTTTCCTCTGCTTCGTGATCGAAATAGTGTACACAAGTCACCATCTGCTACACTATAAATATCCCGTATACACTTGCTCTCCATCAGAGGCCAGGAAAATAGTTACCACTCGTCAAGACAGCTTTGCTTTGGGGGAATTAAAAGATGAAATATGTTATTTGCTTTCAACAGGAAACACAGATATCTACTCCTCTGAGAGAGGTGGGTGGTACAAATGCAAACAAGCGATTGTAATTTTTAAAACATAGTACATCAAGTTGGAAATAATGTGTAACCTCTGAGTGCAAGATCAGAATTATGGTTTTAATTTTAGATGCTGAATGCTGATTCTGTCACTGACATGTATATGAAGTATACATTGGGATTTGATATCCTTCAGTGTTGCTGCGCTTTGCTTTGTTTATATTAGCCTTCTAAATTCCCAGGAGTTCACCACCTTCCCACAAGCGTTCAAGCATGCCATATAATCAGCCAACAAAAGCTACTAAGCACCTTGGTGAGGATGGATGATCCACGCTGAGACCAAAAACAGCCACCAGGTGTTTACACTTGTCTTGCAGGAAGCTAATTTGACTTTCCCAACACAAGATAGACTTTCTCTCAGGGGCAAACCCATAACAAATGGACAGAGAGACATGCCTCCACAAGATTTCCTGCTCTTGCACATTGCCGCTGGTATTTCCAGTTCATGTGGTGTGGGCCGCATCATGTGAGGCCTCCTTACCAAGATTGCAGCTATGATTTTATTGCAGTCTTGATTAGGCACATGTGACTAACTGCAAACCCCTGTTGGCAACGGGTGAGCGGTTGGCAGAAAGCAGAGGTCTTCCAGAGCTCTGAGTTGTAACGAGATTCAGCCTCGCGGGTTCACGAGGCAATACCCGTTCCTCGGGAATTTGATTCCTCTAGCCGTGTGGAACAAAGTTGGCCCAACTCACTTCATTTCACACATTAACTGTTGTGTTTGCGTAGAAGAGAGGCATTTTCATTCTGCAGGCGGTCTCCACTACCTCACGGAAGAAAAATGCTAGCCCGGCTTCACTTCCCACGGAAAAACCAGCCAAGACAACTCGGTGAGAGAGGGAAAATATTGGGGTCTTTTAAATGCAAAAATTCTGAGGGGAGGAAATGGAAATATGACCATTTTCCTGACATGAAAAGCAGAGCACATCAAGACTCAATCATGATATTTTCAAGAATAGCTTGGACCTCATTCCCTTTCATCCCGTGGACTGTTTTTCCAGGAGATGGGGGGAAAGAAATGGAAAAAGACACAGTCATGATTTGTATCATGATGGATGCCAACACAAATTGGGTAGCCATTTTTTTCACTCCCTGTTAGACGCTGCTGCATTAAGACAGCCATTATACATTTACCACATCAAAGGACCATTCAAATTTCTATCATACACACTTCAGAGTGGGGGAGCCGGAGAAAAGAGGGAGAACCAAATGGGAGCAACCTTTTAAAACAATAAAATGGGGGTGGTGCATTTCAAGGAATCAAAGTGAGTAGAGGGGCTGTGATGCTACTGCACTCTTGTGTGGTCCCACTTTCCCTGTCTCTTTCTCTCTCTCTCTCCCCTGGCTCTTCCTCTTTGCCTCACATTTTCTCTTCCCTCTTTTGTGGCTCTAAGCCTATGAGCTGGCGTGGGCCCTTCCTTACTACACACCCAGCGGGGCTTTAAAAAGGCAGGGCCGGAGGTCTTAGCAGCCACACACTCTCCGCCTGTGCCTGTGTCTTTTGGTCTTGCCGTGGTGCTGTGAAAGCCGGCTGTGTCAACCTCTCCAGCCTCCAGGTCGCTCGGATTAGAGATGCAGACGCCACACTGCAGGGCCCCCAATCTCCTGCTCATCCTCCTGGGCCCCACACTGTTGGCTGTGGGCCGGGCCGCCATGGAGAGCCAAGGTGAGGAGACGACAGAGTTATTATTGCTGCCTGCGGTTGGGATATTAGTAGCATTTTGTGGGCAGACAAATGGACGCGCTGGGGGACTCAAGCAGGTAACCTCAGCTTGGGAGAGGGTGAGTGTGTGAGGACAGACTGTGCCTGAAACTGTGTGTAGGTGTAATGGGGAGTCTGTGTTAGAGTATATTTTTGCCTGTGTCTACCTGTTTATGTAAAATGTGGGACGGGCTGTTTGTCTTTCCGTTGTTTTGGTGTGTGGCCAGAGGAATGTTCCTTCCTGTATGTTCTGGGCAAGAACAGACAGAAACCAAAGTGTCTTCTTGGCTGTTTTTGTCATTTTGACACCTCTTGAGAATCCTCCTCTCTTGTCTTACCCAAGGCCAAATATAATTCAAAGTGTCAGAAAAAGGCAGAGAGAGATGCATGAGTGTGCAGACACCCACAGACACACTTGAATTCACTTCTCTGTACAGGAGCTTTACTATTCCACGCATGCAAACACCACACACCCACACATACTAAGCAGTCAACATCACACACAAAACTGAAAAAAATCTCCGCTCACATCCATCCACACTCCCCATATACTTATCTCAGTCTCCATCTGTGTGTGTGTTTCCACGGAGCAGCGCTGTACGAACTTGAGAGGGAACCGGCGTATTGGGATGCTCAGGCCAGGGCAACACTGGATGCTGCGCTGAAGCTCCGCCCTCGGGAGCACCAGGCCAAGAACATCATCCTGTTCCTCGGCGACGGTAGGACATGCTATCATTATGAAATCTATTCCAGCAAACATTCAACAATGACTCGGTTGTGGTTAAAGTTAGAAAAGGCTGCTAGTTTAAGCCTCAGTGACAAATACAATATGCAATGGAAGACAGTGCTCAAGTGTGTTCAGTTACAGTACATTTGCTGTGCTCAGAATGGATCGAGGGAAAGTGGCTTGGAGAGCGGACTGTGAGTGTACAGTGCAGGCGTGTGTCTAGATTTTTGAGGGTTTATGAGCCAGTGGTCTTAATAAGCCTTTGAATAGCTTTAGTCATTTGGTCAAATACTTAAAGTTGATTACGTTTACATGGACTTGACCTGAAAAGTCTTGGAGTGGTGTGAGTAATGACTGAAGGCATTAAGTTCCCATCTCATCTCCCACCAACGGCCAGTGCTGATTTCATTTAATCATCAAAGTGATTTTTCTCTAACCTTAACCAAGTGGTTTTAATTTCCTGAACTTAAAACTGCACGATAGATAAGCCTATGTTTATGTTAACAATGGATCTAATGACAAAGTGTAATGTGAAAGGGACGACACAGACTCCTGACTGTAAAGTACTGCAAGACTGAGGCCTAAAACCCAGAAATGAGTTAGCATTTTAACACTCCGCTTCCCTCGTCTTGAGGTCAATGGGTTTCTTGAATGAGTTTTTGGCTAGGTGCCTGAAATAAGCTCTGTGGTTAACACAAACGTTAGAGATTTTTCATGTTTTGGTCTATCACATAAAGTCTGTCAGTAAATGCCCCATTAATGAATTCTGAGGCCTTTACGTGTCTTTAAAAATAAAAGTTGCTAACAAGAGTCTCATCACGCTGAGCACAGCTTTACAGCCTCGTTGTGGTGGCGACGTTGAAGTTGTGACTGTTGTGTAGCTCATTTGTAGCCTATCGTTAGCGTTTTATGTCTGGTGGTCGCATTTAAACTCATTAAAGTGGTGTTCATTTGTGAATATTATCCTGCTGAACAAAATTATTATGAACTTTTTTTTTGCCACAGAAGTTATTTCCTGCGGTAATCCAAGATCCAATGGAAAAATGCCATTGGCTTTTCATTGAATGAACCAGGGTGATGTTAACTTCCAAGGCGACCTACAGATAAACATCATGTCAGTTCCCTTTAGCTTTATGGAGCAATTTAGTGCCTTTAAGCTAATTGTTTTGGTTCGTAAAGTTACGATCTTGTTTGTGACAACAACGAAACATTTTGTAGCTAATGAGCCAGATATGTCTCAAGTCATGGAGTTGTTGAAAAGAAAAACAGAGCTAGAGTGAGAGTCATATTGCAAAGCACTGACTGTCACAAACTACACCTATTTTGTAGTTTAAGCAGGACAACTTTGCATTGCATCTTTGTATGAGTACATTTTCTTCCTTACAAAGCATTTGCAAAGTGGATTTTTTTAGATATTCTATGGTTTGTATAGTTTACATCCATGTTTTCTTGCCAGCATTCTTCTTCTCCACTGCTTTTGTTGACACATGGCTATGTTTGTTGGCACCGTAAACTGCTGATGAGCTGAATAGTGGGAAACCAACTGCAGGATGTGAGTGTGCACGACTTCAACAGAATAGAGAACCTCTTGTAAAAACATTTCTCTATAACATCACTAGTTGTGGTTAATGACTTCAGGAGGATCCACTCCTGACACGCTACATATCTTAGCAGTGCAGTCTGGCATTCGTTGTACTGTCAACCAAAGGGACGATTATTGCCAGTTGAGGAAAGTTTCCATCTGGATCAGATTTGATTGGAAAATCTTTCACATTAATTGTCACTGGTGTGGTATATTTACAGCCGGTGAGGCATGAAAGATTTTTTCTGTAAGGGGAGCTGTTTAAAGGCACAGAGATTTAAGAGTGTTGTTCCTGTTAACTACCAGTATATCTGCTTTAAATCAGACCTATTTAGTCTCATTTCTGGGTGGTCGAGGCTCGAGTTTTCTTTGTGCATCTCTCCAGTAATGCCCTGCCCAGAGAGTATTCTCAGTTTTATGACTGTGATGTTGAAGGGAGAGTTAAGTGCATCACCCTGACATCGGTTTCGCAAAGTATGGTTTTCAAAGTCAGGGGTGAAATCCAATAGTGGACCACACGAAGAGACTAAACAGGTCCCTTAATTGATTTAGAAAATCAAAGGCATGTAATGTGTATGTTTCACGTGATGTAATCAAGATCGTGCCATAGCAGCATCTTTAAGCATGTTTATTTGTTTTATGTACGACCAATCGGGGTCTGAATATTTCCCTGGAGGAGTCCGTGTTGGTCTGTGTGAGGATTTTGTTTGAAAATGCGGTTTTCTTAGTATACCACTGCCCTCCATGCCCTGTCCATTTGTGGATTCAGTTGACGTTAATGGCCTTGACATGCTTTCACTTAGTTTGCTTAGAGAATTACTGAATCATTTTTTCCCTTCCATCTCCAGCTTTTCAAACAAACACATTTTAATATTTTTGGTCAGGATTTTTTAAACGTTTGCAAAGTAAACAGGGGACAGTATTCTGGGGTCGGAACAGCAAAACCTTCACTGAATGTGAACACAAGAAAACAGCTTTTTAAATCATTGATTGTCTTTCACTATCTCAGTAAACTAAGATAAACTGAGATAGTGGAACTGAAAATAAATGATGGATCCATATCAGTGACATTACCTGTAAATCATTGTCTCCCAGGGATGGGTGTGTCCACGGTGTCGGCAGCTCGAATTCTACGAGGTCAGATGGAAGGCGGATCAGGGGAGGAGACAATGCTGGCCATGGACACTTTCCCGTATGTGGCCCTGTCAAAGGTGACACAATGACACTGTTGACCTGTGGTTTATCAGTCATTATATATTTACAGATGATCATAGTGTGGACAACAGTACAAATTCTAATTTGAAAGAGCCAGCAGGGTTTCACCATATAACATCAGCTTTGTTTTATAAATTATTTCCCATTTCACAGAAAGAAGACTTTTCTAAAATTTATGTTTTTGTCTGTGCTGTTCTCATGACTACATGTTTTATCCACTATATTCATCATTTAAAGCTCCACCTCTTAAATATAACTTTAAAACCAGTATTTTTCTCCACAGTTTGTGTCTGAAAATGTATTTATTTTTAATTTTTGCAATATAAGCATTCATCACTTACAGAAAATAACTGTACATGCTGTCCTGATTACAGTTTAACATTTCTTATAACTTTTAACACTCATTACTACATATCCTTAAACATTGGATTTGTTTTAGCCTATTTGTAATTTTAGATTAAAAAAAACAGCAATGAAGCACTTTTCACATATTTGTTTTTTTCAAAATAATTTACAATGAAGTAATGATAATGGGCCAAAGTTTCATTTTTATTGTTTCATTCCTCTGCACTCTATGACCGGAATTGCTTTGCCTACAGACACACGCATGTGCATGCGCACACACGTACACTCACTATCAACACTGTTATCAGTAGATGGACTCCAGGGATGAGCTCTGTTGTCAGATGCTGTGTACGTATATGTGTATGTATGTGTTTGTGCATGCACGCATGTCCATACTTGCGTGTGACAGAGATAGTTACCACATGCTAATTCACTTATGTCATTCAGGCATGTGTACATAGTAGGTGTCAGTGGTTTCTTGGTAAATCAGTACAGAATGACACATGGAGAAGGAGGGAGAAAAACACAGTGAGAGTGGATGAACACCCCAGTTTAAAGAGTGGAGGGTTAGTGGCTTAGTGTCTCTTGTCCATTTCACATGCTTTGTTCTTTTAACATGTTACATCTTGCCTCATGCCATCCCGCTGTGATTTAAGCCCTAAAGGCTTTTCGTGAGAAGAGTTTCGAGGGATTTAGCTAAAACTAACACTTTAACTGAAAACACTGAGATTTTGGATGCTCAAGTTAAAAAAAATCAGGTTTTCGGTCAAGTATAATCCCTCAATCATTGTAACGTGAGTGAGTTTGAGTATTCAGAGTCTTCTGTGTCTCTGTGTTCTAACTTATAGCGTAGAAATGAAAACACTACTTTAAATTTTTGTCTATTTCCTGGCCTTTTCTTCAATGGTGTTTGTTTCTACTCCACAGACCTACAGTGTGGATAAGCAGGTGGCAGACAGCGCCAGCACAGCTACAGCCTACCACTGTGGGGTGAAGGCCAACGCCAAGACAGTGGGGCTCAGTGCTAAAGCAGTGGCGTACGAATGTAACACCACCTTTGGTAACGAGGTGTACTCAGTACTACGGCGTGCTAAAGCACAAGGTACAAACACTGGCTGGCTTGGCTAAGTATAATGGGTGTGCTGGTGTAATAGAAAGGTCAATTGGTTTGAATTAAACCCTTATCTCAAGATACGCAATGACCATATCTGCTGCAGAGTAAAATATCATCTGATAAGCATGTTCCCTGCTACCTGAACGTCACCAGGTATAGTTCAATGTTCAGAATATGAATAATTAAGAGGTCATTCCACATTGGCCGGCCTTCACTTTTTGGCTTATAATCATAAGTACTGTGCAACAGTACATTGTTTGTGTGCAACTGTCTGTGTGTCAAGGTCACTGGCGTCCATTATTAGAAATATTGTACTCTGGGGCGTCGGTGGCTTAGTGGTAGAGCAGGCGCCCGATGTACAAGGCTGTTGCCGCAGTGGCCTGGGTTCGAGTCCAGCCTGTGGCCCTTTGCTGCATGTCATCCCCTCTCTCTCCCCCTTTCACACTTAACTGTCCTGTCCATTAAAGGCAAAAAATGCCCAAAAAAATATCTTAAAAAAAATAAATATTGTACTCACTATGTATCAACCCCTTACGAAAATTAACTTAAGTATGACTATGATATCAGAATTGTATAGTGTCCTATAGTAAGTTTTTTTGAAGTATTTTTCACCTCATCCTTGGTTAAGAGTACAACACTAGTGATACTACTTAGACACTATAGTGTGGCATAGCCAACTTTGTAGACTTACTGTTGTAATTTTCCATCGTGCATCCAACAAAAACATAGGTATAATATAGAAACACTATAGTGACACTATCTAAAACTCCTTAGTTTAACTATAGTAATTTCCTATAGTACCCGAAAAACCAAAGAAGTACGACAAGAAATACTATAGAGATACTTGTAAACTTAATTTCACTATAGAGCCCTGTTTACACCAAATACTTTCGGTATGGTACCTTTGGAACTGTATGAACAGGCCACAACTCGGCCCTGAGCAAGAGTGACCATCTGCTATTGACCAATCAACGGACTGTAGTGTTCACAGCTCCACCTTTTAGTACCGGATCTGTGTGCTAGGTACCCCAACAGAAGGGTGACCAAAAATAGGAAGGGTTCAGAACGGTTCCATTGGTACCATCCACAACTTTTCACAGTAGAAACGGAAAAAAAGTGTACCAAACTGAACTGTACTGTGCTGTACTGCTTGGTGGAAAAGGGGCTTAAGATCACTATAGCCAATTCTGTAGTATTACTGTAGTAATTATCTACAGTGCATTCCAAAAAAAACATAGAATTAGCATAGTAATACCGATAGTTTTGGCTCATCTGTGGTCCTAATGCATCTTTAGGCCCGTTTCCACCGCAGGAACTTGAGGGTAATTTTATGGGGCCGGGGCCGTTGGTGCGTGTCTCCACCGCAGGAACCACCCCTGAAGGACAGAGTTCTGGAACTTTTACAGGGGCTAAACAAGTCCCTGCCTCGGAGTAGGTACTCAGAACGGCCCTGAGAAACTCCTGGCTGGGGCTTGGGGATTACTTGGTGCTGATTGGATATACTCAAGGCGGGATGTGACGTTTTGTAATTAATAACATGGTTATCGTAGATAAGCTGGGCTAAACGTTAGCTGTTAGTGGTGTCCGTAATAACTCAATAAACGGTCTGTGAAAAAAATATTTTTTCCAGCGGATATCTTAGTTACAACATGATTGAGCTAGCAAAGCAGTTTTGTGTTGCTATGTGTGGTATTTATTCAGTTTTGGGAATTCACGATATCTAGAAAGCATCAGCTGACAGGGACAGCTAACAGCAGCAGGACGTCATCTGTTAAAAGCCTCCCGTTGTCGGATACAACATGAAACTATTCCAGTTAGCTCAATCATGTTGTAACTAAGACATCCGCTGGAAAAAAATGTTTTTTCACGGACCGTGACCGGAGTTATTACAGACACCGCTAACGGTTAACGGTGTCCCTACGCCCCTACGTCGCCCCGGTCATAATGGTCGCGCAACGATTACATCACATACAGAGCCCGGTAACTTTACAGGAACCTTCCTCCTACTCCTACTTGTGTCACCACTGCATGGTACCAAAAGTACCAAAGATACAGTAGCTACCTGAATAGCTATTGTGTTGTATTTAAAAGGCGCTAGAGCATTTCCCATAAAGCCAATTTCAATTATAAAAAAAAAGTTTCTATAAGGCAGTTTGTGTGAACATCAGAGGTTGGAGCCAAAAACTGCTAAGTTTTCCAAGGGCAAGTAATTGGGAGTTTAGAGTAGAGTAGAGTTAACTTTATTGTTTCTGAGGGAATATTGGTCTTGGGCACAGTGCTAAAGCTCGTTGCTTCACATAAAAAAACTTCACAAAACAACATCAAAACATCTTAAAACACAAGGGACATGACAAATTTGACCTTGGCGACACAGTGGTTTCAAAAAGATCCTGTAAGACTTAATGTGCAAATGTGCCAAGTGCTAATTTAATTTTGAATTCAATCATTGGTATTTAGACCAGCAAACACCACATAACATACGTAAAGAGCAGTTCTATCCTCTGTTCACTCATTCATTGCCATAATAACAAGCTTTTCTAGAGAGTTATATGGCTAACTGGAACCTCATTTACCTCTCCCCCTGGGCTTCATTACTTAAAGCCAGTAAAGACAGCAGGACTTTGGCTACACCCACTACAGTAAAAACTGAGCCAGCATCATTATTTCTTCCTCCAGAGCAGCTCCATGTCCAAGAACAAAAATGTAAACCTCCAATGTGCATTATTAAGGTTGCACTGTCATTTGTTAGTTGGTAATTTGTACCAGGCACAAAAAAATCCTTCACGTTGTGTGTGATTGCCTTAACAGTTCTCCTTCTGATTTCGGTGTGTCTCTGCTTTGTCCAGGTAAATCTGTTGGTATAGTGACCACCACCCGCGTCCAGCATGCCTCCCCGGCCGCTGCTTATGCCCACTCTGTCAGCCGCAGTTGGTACAGTGATGCAGATCTTCCTCCCAGTGCTCACCGGCAGGGCTGCGTCGACATTGCAACCCAACTGGTCACCAATGTTGACATTGATGTACGTAAGAACAATTCCAAGCAATTGTAATCTTTCATCTTGGTCCAGGACTCACTCATTTAATATCTATCTGGACACTCTTAAGTTTCATGATCCCATTCTGTCTGGTGTCCCTTTAAGGTGATTCTGGGAGGAGGGAGGATGTACATGACACCAAGAGGGACCCCAGACCCCGAGTACCCAACCTCCAACTCTCGCAAGGGGGACCGCAAAGACAAGAGGAACCTCATTAACATGTGGCTGAAGGCTAAACCTGTAGGATTATTTAACATTGCTGTTCCATATTTCCATATATCTTAAGGTTTGAGTCTCAGATTCAAGTTTACTCTGGTTTGTTTTTCAGAACAAGAAGTCACACTATGTTTGGCACAGGAAGGAGTTTGACGAGATAAATGTTAAAGCTACTGACCGGCTCATGGGTGGGTATAGATGTGTTAACACACTCATGCACTTACTGCAGTATATAAAACACATACAGATACCATACACATGACACACAAGACTGATAGACACATATCAGTGCATACACACATAATGTACACACTCACACAAGCAATATAATACTCAGGTGTTGGCAGATAAACTTATCTAGGTTACAAAACAATCAATTGCTGAGAAACAAGAGGGTTCCAGTAACACCAACTTTTGTCTTTACAACCATGTAAAGTAATCATGATGCTAAACTATAAACTCACAGTTTGGTGGTATTATCACCTCTAACTACAAAGATAAAACCTAAGGGAACGTTTCTTGCTGTGATGATGTGTACAGCAGTATATGCAACAGAATTGTTATCATCTTGCACATCTATAGCTCATGTATGTGTTGCAAATAGATACTACGTAGGTATTAGCTGTTAGGTTTTATTGCTATTATTATTAGCATGATTGGAGCATGTCTTAACAGTCTGAACCTGGAATGTTCAGACTGTTAACTTTTCAAAATACACGTAGTAATTCATGATTGATTTATGATTAAATGGGATTCATTGTCATGGAAGCAGCTTGGATTTTAACTGACAATGTTGCCAGACTTCAGCCTCGCATTTTCTCTCACTGTTCTTCAGCTCTGACAGTTTAGACTGACCTCTGCATTACCACCTTAGTTTGCTACAATACTTTTTTTTCTACAGTGCTTTTAAAATATTTTCTTCTTTTCTTATGTGGTTTCAGGTCTGTTCGAGCCAAAGGACATGCGATTTGAGGTTTTCCGGAACAGCACACGCGACCCCTCCATTGTGGAGATGACAGAGAAGGCCATACAAATCCTCAGCAAGAATCCCAAAGGATACTTCCTGTTTGTGGAAGATGAGTACTATATCAGCAGTCCTCTAATTTAAAATGTCATCAAGCATGACATTGTGGGAATCATGAAGAAAACATGATTTTGCCAAGCAGGACATGATCCTGGATCAACAGCCCACAGCCTTCTGACATTATCAGTGTGCTGCTCCTGTGTGTCTTTCAAAATCCCTTTGTGATTCTTCAGAGCTGAGCTAGTTTTCCAAATTGAAGTTAGTACAACTGAACAAAATCCTCAGTAACAATGAACAAAAACCTTGTAAGCAACTGCAGGGTTAGCGAGTTAGCTTGCTAAGTAGGTAGCTAACAAGTAAGCTTGCCAATAGGCTAGAATGTTAGTGAGTTAGCCTGCTAAGTAGGAAGGCTATGCTAACAAGTAAGCTTGCCAATAGGCTAAAATGATAGCGAGTTAGCTTGCTAAGTAGGAAGGCTATGCTAACAAGTAAGCTTGCCAGTAGCCTAAAATGTTAGCGAGTTAGCTTGCTAAGTAGGTAGGCTATGCTAACAAGTAAGCTTACCAATAAGCCAAACGTTTGTGAGTTAGCTTGCTAACTAGGTAGGCTATGCGGGAACTGCCCATTGGTCCGACAGCCCATTGGTCCGACAGCCCATTGTTCTGACCATATTAAACCCATTGTTCCGAAGTCCCGTTGTTCTGAAATCATCATGATGCCCTGTGGTTAAGGTCTGGTTAGGTTTAGGCACAAAAACCACTTGGTTAGGGTCAGGAAAAGATCATGGTGTGAGTTAAAATGAAAAAGAAAGTGGCAAACACATAAGCCGTGAGCCTGCTTCGTCTCAAGCCTTTCCCAGCTGACCCAGAGCCGGTCGCGGCGCACCATCAAGGTAGAAATACGCCCGCCGGGAGCCGTTCAGTACTGCGGACTGTCGGAGTAATGGCATGTCGGACCAATGGGCTGTCGGACCAATGACATGGACTGGGCTATGCTAACACTTAAGCTTGCAGTGAGCTAAAAATGTTAGCAAGTTAGCTTGCTAAGTAGGTAGGCTATGCTAACTAGTAAGCTTGCCAATAAGCCAAAATGTTAGTGAGTAAGCTTGCTAAGAAGGAAGGTTATGCTAACAGTTAAGCTTGCCAAAAGGCTAAAATGTTAGCGAGTGAGCTTGCTAAGTACGAAAGCTATGCTAACAATTAAGCTTGCCAAAAGGCTAAAATGTTAGCAACTTAGCTTACTAAGTAAGTAGGTTATGAATGACACAAAATTTCTAGTCTATTAGCAAGTGTACTCATTAGCATAGCCAACCTAGTTAGCAAGCTAAATCACTAACCTTGCAGTAGCTTACGAGGTTTTTGTTCATTGTTACTGAGAATTTTGTTCAACTGTACTAACTTCAATTTGGAAAACTAGCTTAGCTCTGAAGAAGCACAAAGGAATTTTTGAAAGAAGCACAGCAGCAGCACACTGATGATGTCAGAGGGCTGTGATTGGTTGATTGCAATGTTGTGATGTGGGATGTTATGCTGCATTCCAGCCAAGTTTCTGAGCCCGTAAATCACCACTTCAAGTCACGACTTCATAGCGTTCCAGGCAAGTCACGCCAAACTCTCAAAGCAACATGGCAGACCGTGCAGGGTTTATGTTTGTGTATGATCACTTCTGTCACCAAAGGTGCCGGTTCCTTCCTCATTTGAGCGAAACAGAGGAGGAGAAACAGCGCATAAGGTCACAGATGCTATTATACTTTTTATTTTATGTTATCTGTGTGTTTGGTATTTTGTATTGATTTATTCTTGCACTGGAAACCAGCTGTTAAAGCGGCTGCCAATAATGTGTTAACATTAGGGTTATTTTATGTCTGTTTCTCACCGTGTATCACCTGCATCAACATCGCATCAATGGGGCTGCCATTGTTGTTTAGAGGAGTAAGGTATTTGGTTTAGAGGGATGTGTGACGTCAGAAAGCGTATCTGGGAGTACGTCGATCTGGTACGAGTTCACGGGTGGTAAGTTACGGGTTTGACTGCTGTTCCAGTGCACTTTCACGGGTAGAAGGTTGTAAAAAAACGAGTTGCAGGTTGTCTGGAACGCGCTGTTAATCCAGGAGCATGTCCTACTTGGCAAAATCATGTCATGCGTGAAGAAGTATAGTCATGGTGGCAAGAATATGTGGCTGCCAATGTAAAACAGGGTATTTATTCTTAATTTTTTAAAATGTTGTCTTTAAGATTCTGTGGATTACCCAACAGCACCCAACACTTGTTTTAGAAGAAGACAAAAACAAAATATTGAATAATAAAACAGACATTTTCCTTTTAACTGCTGCTAAAATGATTGTTCTGGAGGTACACTAGCAAGATATTTCAAGCCAAGTCTAATTTACTTTTTTTTTTTGCTGTTCTTTTACGAGGGAGAATTGATCATGGCCACCATGACGGCATCGCCAAACTGGCACTGACAGAAGCTGTGATGTTCGACCGAGCCATCCAGCGTGCCGCACAGCTAACCAGAGAATCCGACACTCTCACTGTGGTCACAGCTGACCACTCCCACGTCTTCACGTTCGGTGGTAACACACCTCGAGGGAATCCCATCTTCGGTATGGTTAAAAGCGCTCGCATGCAGTCCAGATTTAAATTGGCATGAAAATCAACCTCATGCACGTCAAATTTACAAAGTGCAGGAGGGAGAAAGAGTAAAGAATAACAGAGTGGATTTCTATCCGGATGCAAACCATATGTGTATATATGTGGAAAATAGCAGAACTAGCCTAGAGTGACTAATTTGTAGACATTACATTTGGAGGTGGTTGCATAATATTTAAGACTGTGGTTACGTAACTTGCATGTTAAAAGCTTCAACTTTATATCTGTGTCATAAAGTACATGTGAGTCTGTGCGCTCATTTTGCCTCTATGTGAAAAGACACCGTGACTGATGCATTATTGTCCGCTTCTCCGACATTTCTTGTCATTCAGGTCTGGCACCAAAGAAAGCCGATGACAAAATGCCTTTCACCAGCATCCTGTATGCCAACGGCCCTGGTTACGTCCATATAAACGGAACCAGAGGCAACATCTCAATGGTGGATTATTGTAAGTACAAAGTAATGTCTTTCAGATGTGGCAGTCGTCTGTGCTGATGTGTGTACAGACAGCGTTAGCTGATGTGGTTATGGCTGACTCATGCCTGTGTTTTTCTCTTGGAAAGCAAAGATGAAATATGATGTTTGTGGCATTTACTCTGCTGTCTTCTGTTCCCTGCACAGCCTTCATTGTGTGCATGTAACTGCGCTTAGAAAAAAGTTATTTGTATTTCTTTGTGGAATGCTGGACAGCAATGACCCAGTTCCTCCTCCTCTTGTTCTGCACCATTCGCTTTAATCATTGCATGAGTGTGTATATGTTTGAAGGTGGAAATATCTCTTTCCAGGGATGAATTATCTTTTAGAACCTCCAATTTTGTCTTTGTGAATGGACTGGCGTCACTTTATGTCTTTGGAACCGGTAGTTGTGTCTCAAAAGTGCACACTCAACTCATCTGGCACCTTAAGTAAACGTGCAATTACAAGAGAGGGATTCATTTCTTAAACTTTATGTATCCATCTGGAGAGTTATGAAGCGCTGTAAAAGTCAGCATTTATATTCTAATGAAGACTATGAAGCCAGTATACTATTGCAGCATATTTTGAGAAGTAGAGGTACGATTAGCCAAAGGTGATAAAGGTTGCCCACAGAATTTTTGCAACAATCAATCAACAAAAGCAGCCTTTAACTAGAGAGCATCAAATGCATTATCTTATAACCTAAGGAACACTTTAGCATCCTACTTGTTTTACAGCTTTGTTTTTGGGGGCGAAAAAAATGTATGGAATCTGTCAGTACACTTTAGAAAGGTCAGGCAGTAAATGCTGTAATTTCATCAAAATGATTTTAATTACCTCCTGGTTGTTGTAATTGAATATAATTAGGTAAATTACAGAAGTTCTGCAAAACACCATTTTATGGGCAACAGCCACAGAAACATCTATGAGGCGTATGTAATCTTAAAGCTATCCAAAGGTGCTCTGTGGAGTTGGTGGTATTTGAACTGACAAAAAAAGGGCAAACCAGTGCTGTAAGCAAACAGTGATACTTTACAATGCCTCAGTAAATAGTCTACTGGGTTGTGGGTGACAAAGTCACAATGTAGAATGAAGTTCATTTTGGCTGACATCATAGTTAACTTATGGTGACACAGACTATAAAAGCATCTTTTTGTGTTAACACTTGATGATCCAAGCACAGAGTTGCCTTGTTTTGTGACATTCTACACTTAATTCTCTCCAGACGACGAGGAGTACATGCAGCAGGCTGCTGTCCCATTGGATGCCGAGACTCACGGCGGGGAGGATGTGGCCATCTACGCCAAAGGCCCAATGGCTCACCTGTTCCATGGGGTGAAGGAGCAGAACTACGTGGCGCACGTCATGGCATACGCTGCCTGCTTAGAACCCTACACATACTGCCCTCCTTGCCCCCACAGCCACACCTCAAGCGGGTGTGTGAACACAACGTCGAGCCTCCTGTTTGGCCTGCTTATCCTCCTCTGGTTACTTAGATGACCCTGAAAACACATACACACACACACACTAATACGCACACACACGTACATTGTATGCATGCAGCAATACAGACACTTAATGCACTCAACATTCATTAACTACAGGCACACACTTTAACGGTACGCACACAGGTTGGCAAGTCAGACCGCAGGGATTAACACACACATTACTGTATGTTAAATATACCCACATACATGCTGATAACTCAGTGTGCACTCATATGAGCTTGTAACCTAGATTGCATCCAAAATCCAGGCTTAAACATGCACGTAGTGGCGCTTATTTAGGTACAAACTAACAAACAGGAAGGCATTCACATGCGCACCGCTTTTTAAGAAACACTGCTGCCATTGTAGCGCCATCTGCTTTTTCTTCACAGGGACTTTTTCAAACCTGTACCTACAACATGACTACTAACATGCACTAACTAGTTCTTTCATTAGTTAGTTAGATTTTTATTATCCTCCCCCTGTTTTCCAAAGTTAAATACAAACTCTGCTACCATGCCGCTCACTCAGAGCAATCAGTCATTTGCAAGAAGTTGTAATAAGTACTGACACATTAATCCGAGGCTGCACCCAGATTAACTTGAAAGAAACAAGCAGGCTGAGGGCTCAATGTTCAGCTTGTGGACATTTAGACGGGACACACAGCTGTTGATGTACATGATCGTCATTGTCCACATGGAATGAATGACCAGACGGTACCAGAACTATGAGCCACCGTGCCATGCCAAAACTGCGACACCAACAGACCTTACAAGAACTCATCAACATGCTGTACCTCCTTCAGGAATGAAAATATGTAGCTTTTAAGGTTTTGTTTTTTGTATCTTGACCTCATTGGCTCCAAATAGTAAATCTGTTTTCTGTCAGATCACTTGATATGTAATCTATTTGGATTGTACATGAATGTATTTTATTAGCAAATATTTTGTCAATGTATTTTTATACCGTGTTTTTGCAAATGTTACGTAAACAATGATGAAAAAAAGTGAGTGAGTCCTTTTTTCTTGCAAAAAGGAACATATTTTCACTGAGTACAGTAAACGTACATGACCATGTATGTGCACATGCTTACAGGAGATAAAGAAAACTGCTCATGCATACTTACATCAGTGGTCCCACAAACCATTAGTCCAAAGAATGTGTGAAACAATTTCTGGACTATACGCGCCAAAATTTGTAATATTTCATTTTTAATGGTGTCAGGCTGACATCCAGTTACCTCTTTGCTGAAACCACTCCCATCCCCTGGGCAAATGATATGTCTGTTCGACATCGCCTCCATCATTAGCTTACCATAAAACTACATCCCCGCAAGTCCCTCACATCCCAGATATTTTATGTATTTAAAATGCAATTTTGTGGTATTTCTCAGCCTCTCGACCCTGAAAGGACAACTTATCAGCTGCTCAAAATGTGAAACAAATGTTCAGTGTGCCCATTAGTTAGGGTAAAACAGCTATTGACAGACTGTGTTGTTCCACCCCTTGTCAATGGGGGATGCTGCAGCACCCTCAGCACCTACCTTGCTGAACCCATGCCTTTCTCCATTTCATTAAATTTCAATGCTTTTAGACAACACCTATTTTTTGGGCCTGTTACTTTCATAAAGATTTCCTAGAGCTGGGTGTACTGATTTCCATTTAAAGAAATATTTAGGGATGGCTTGGCACAATTCGGTCTAATGTAATCATTAAAAAAGTCATTGCATTGGCATTGGCACTGGACTCAAGGCTTTAATCAGACAATTAAACACAAGGGAATCATCTCATTCTAACTGGATCAGTTAAAATACAGCTGTAATATATGTCATGCAAACACTCATGGGAGATACACTAACACTAACACTAATGTTTCCAAAATCCAAATACATTGGAAACCCTGGAAATATGACAATTACCACATGAACACACAGCATGCAAAAAGCAATCAGGTAACCATGGCATTCATAGAATAAGAAACAAAGGAGTTAATTTCATTTTAACATCAATTCATACACTGAAGTGATACTTCAGTTACGCAGCTAAAACAAAGATCGACCCTGTGACCTTTCTGCAACAACGCCACATGGTAACAACATTTAAGAAAACTATCTCATTTAAGGCAAATGCCACGGCATCAACCTTTTTGAGATGATTGAGTTCATTGTGTGTCAACGTATCCTCATACAATGGTTTGTATAGCTTATGAAAACGCACTCTCAACAGACAGCATGAAATTATGTGCCTCGTGCCTATTTGATGTCTAAGTAATAAGCAATCCACGAATGGTGGCGTCATGTTACGTACTTAACGTAAAGTGACGTAGATTAAGTTTAGGAAAAGAAACATGGTGACAATGTAATTTAAAGTTCACTTGGTTTCAAACACCAGTGTCCTGAGGGAAAGTCCTGTGTTGTTGCCTCCTTACACAGACTTTCAGTCTTTATACTACTTACTTCTTAACCCCCCTCAAGAGTGTAGAGTATAGCTGCAGCACAGGAGGCTGCAGTTTCCGGACCGCAGTTCTGTGACCCTAGATTTTTGCGACAGCGCCACATACTGAATTGGATAACCCAAGACCGCATTTCAAGATTGCAGACGACGGACAACAAACACGTGTGAGTACTGAAAGTGAATAAAGTTTTATTTGTTTAAAGTTAAAATTAAATCTGTTGACTTGAACTGGACCAGAAGGGGTAATGGCGGCTTGCCAAAGTGTACAATAAATTCATGTAACATTAGCTATGTATGATGAGCTTATTATAGTTTGCTGCAACTGCCTTAGCCTGTTTGTTTAGCTACACGGATGCCACATGGACGCTTCAGGCAAGACCCTTATTTAGCCTGTAGGCCTATTGTGTTCATCTCACAATCAACACAGGTTGTATGGGTGGTTGCAGTCACTTCTAATTAACCCCATATTGACAGTGAATTTCCAGGATATATGTATATGATATATGTTAAGAAAGGGCATGTTCACAAGATATCTATGTGCCAAATAATATTAACAAGTCAAATTTGACTTTTGTCCTGGTCTTTCTAAGGTGTAATTGCATTTATTTGTTTACCATTCGTGAAACCATGGCATGATTGGGCAAGCCCAATTAGATGTCGTATTAATTGTTGACTTATTGACTACTATAATGAATAATGGCCAACTTCAAAGGATAATAAAAGCATGTTGATATGATCTGTTTGTGTCAGCTACATTAAATCAGAGGTAGCCTTCTGATGCCAGTTTTACCCCGCAATACATTACCAGGCAGTTCATTTTAATATAGTTGTGTAATATTGGAAGAGACTTTGGGTATTTTTTAACAGGTGTTATATTGCCTATTCCGCAGCCTTACACTACATATTACCATGTTTGAGTCTGTCATGATAATGTAAAGCCTATATGAAGTGATTTCAGGGACACAAACTAAGCTTAATCTGGGACAGAGGATTCAAAATTTATTTTGGTTCAGTACTAGCTGAGGCCTAGTTGTCTGTTAAATGATCTCAAAATGTTTAATTTGGCCAAATATGCTGTCTCTTTTTCTTTCTTTCCTGTGGACCACATTGTGCACCACATTGGTTCACAGGGGCACAGCACAGCACTCACAAAGCAGAAGCTGTCCCATCAGTCAGGGACGAAGTTGGCTTCCTTTCTCAAGCCACAACAGATTGTTTGTTTGCTTATTGTTTATTGTGTAAAGGGCGAATGTGTCTGTGTACTATATACACCGATCAGCCAAAACATTAAAACCACTGACAGGTGAAGTGAACAACATTGATCATCTTGTTACGATGCAATTTTCTGTTGGGAAACCTTGGGCTCTGACATTCATGTGGATGCTACCTGACATGCTCCACCCACCTAAACACCAGTGTAGACCAGGTACCCCCCCTCATGGCAACGGCATTCCTCAGTAACAGCTGCCCCCCCAACAGGACAATGTGCCATGCCACACCACAAATACGGCTCAGAAATGGTCCGAGGAACGAGACAAAGAGCTCAAGGCATTGATCTGGCCTCCAAATTCCTTGGATCCCGATCTGATCAAACATCTGTGGGATGTGCTGTTACCCAACCTCACAACCCACAGGATTCAAAAGATCTGAAGCCAACGCCCTAATGCCAGAAGCTATAGGACACCTTCCAGAGGTCTTGTGTTCATGCCTTAGCAGGTCAGAGCCAAGTCCGGTCCAAGGAGGACCTACCATGGGACCTATCAGGGGTACCTCTGGGGTAGCAGCACATTCCTCAGATGTTCAGTCAGATTGGGATCTGGGATATTTGAAGGCCAAGTTAATGCCTTGAGCTCCTTGTCCCATTCCTGGGGTCATTCCTGTGCCGTTTTTGTGGTGTGGCAGGGTGCATTGTCCTGCTAGGGGGCCACTGCCATCGACCAGTGCCGTTGCCATTAGGGGGTTTACTTGGTCTGCTACGGTGCTTGGTTGGGTGGAGCACATCAAGTAGCATCCACATGAATGCCAGGATCCAAGGTTTCCCAGCAGAACATTGCACTGTAACGAGACAATCCATGTTATTCACTTCAACCGCCAGTGGTTTTAATGTTTTGGCTGATCGGTGCCCCCAGAGTCAGCCTTGTGTATTGCCTCTTTCTAACCTTTGAAAGTATCTGGTTGAGACCTAGTCAAGTCATTTTTATCTATATGACACCAAATCATGACAGAAGTCTCTGTTACCCTCTCAGGACACTTTCCACATGGAGGTCTAGCATGTACGTGCAGTATTTATTTCTCCTGGGCATACTGAGCTAATTCTGCTAACTATATAAATTGCAGGTCTTCGCAACTGAGTTGAATCGCGAAGCAAAGTAGTATTTGATGGAATAAGTCTTTAAAACCATAAGTACTTCCTAGAAAGTATTATTTGGGTTGAATAGGCCTTTAAAACTATTACAGAAAGCATTTGGATGGAATACTGTCTTATTTGCGCTTTTGCGGTCATTCAATGTGGTGGGTGGTGCTGTGGCGAAGAATTAGGGTCCTAGAACTGCGGTCCGCATTTACTGCAGGAATTTAGTGTTGCCTCAGGGCGTTGGTCACATGATCACAGCCTTCCTAATTACGTGGGTAATGCATGAATTACTGGCTCGTGATTATGTGGGTTTTATACAAATTGTGGTGCATAACTTTCTGTAGGTATGCGTATGAACAATGCATGGGAACAGCTCGTCTTTGTATCTAACAGGGTCCGTGAAATGCTGTGTCCATCACACCTCATTGTCATACTTAAATTGTGATTTTGATGTCTCCAATGTGTCTCTCCGAGTTCTTGCTTGTCTCACAAAATCTTTCGTTGTAATACGTCCAAATGCTGATACTGACAAAAAACTACGTGACCTTGTGACGTTGCGTCTGAACCACAAGGCCAGACAGTGTAACAGTGCTGAGGATTTTTTTTCAACCGCACTGTTAAAAAACATCCCTCCGTCAGACCCACCTGCACACACACAGACTCACATGCTATCAATTAATTCCGCCACAAATTCAAATAAATGGTCAGTCAGCTAGAAAACTGTTTTAACAAAGCTCACACATGAGCTGCAGAGGTTTGTAAAAGTGCAATGTAATATCTTATAATATACGGTACCATAAAACACTGCAATCATCATCATCATCATCATCATCATTACATGATGATTTATGGCGGCTGTAAGTCAATACTGAGTAAAGTTGCTCCTGGTTAACATTCACCGTCAAGTGTTCTGTATTACAGCTGTGTTTGTGCTTAATCTACCTGTTAATAATAAACACCAATAAAAACAGATAATGGATTTATTACATCACAGTTAGGATTAATGATTATTTATGTCATCTATGTCATTTTGAATTTATTGCACTGTCAAACAAATAGAGAGATTTTCTGAGCAAAGCTTTTAACATAATATTTATTTGATGAAACACTGAATGTGTTGTGAGTGTAATGCACAAAGGGACTTCATCTGAGTGATGAGACATGAGCTGACATGAATTGCAAGGACAGATGTTTAGCTAACAGCAGCTGTTGTGGGGAGTCCTCTCAAAATGTTCCTTCATTTGAACAGGAAGTCCAAATCTGACACATCTTCTACAGTAACTGTCCACAGCAGAAGTGCTAGTGTTGTCTTTGTACCATCGGCAACATGACTCCTCATCCACACACTGCATGTTGGATACATTCATAGGAATACAGAGACATATTGACTTTGCCCTTGTCCTTTGTGTGTGTGTGTGTTGTACATAACCTGAAGCTCACGTTGAAAGGCTCCTCCGTGTGCCCTTTGCTCCTTGGCTGCAACTATAAAAGGAACCTCAGTGTGCGGAGAACAACTCCAGTACTTTTTAATTCACATATAGTCACCCACCGCCATGGCTGGCAAACATAAACTCATTTTTACTGGACTATTGGTTTTCATGTCAGTGCATTGGTCTTCATCTATTTCAGGTAAGGATCTGTAACATATTGCTGCTGTTGGGCAAACATGATCTTTAGACACTAAGATTGCTTACTCTCAGATGTCACTCTGGACTCATAACTGGATTTCAAGGAAACTACAAAGACACACCTTACTTACAGGACATAAACTTTCAGCTTGAGGAAGAAAAGGAGTTTTAAGTTACGAAGGATGAAATATTGTTAACAGGCTGGCGGTGGCTTTTTTTTTATTATCTTGATGAAACTGGCGACTCTTTCCTGCAGAAAAATATAGTAAATAATAGTCAGTATTGTCCATTTGTTACAACCCTTTTTACATGACGGAGCATGTCTAAGAAATGCAGCGATTGAGCAAGGTCACATAATCAGACTTTGTTCGTGTTTCTCATTCGTTTTCATTACGTCTTGTCACTATTCCAGCATCCTGGGACCATCCTGTCCTTTATGACTATATGACTGTACTACTTTTATGCCTTATTCTAAATGGCATATATGTAAGAATTGTTGTTTATACACCTATTACAAGCATCACCTGGATGGTTCACACAGATTTAAAATGTAAAAACACACTTAATCTTGCCACTTCTGATTGTGCATGCAACTATCACATTGTCTTCGCTTACAGAGGAAGAGCTCCATGCCAGCTACTGGAACAACAAAGCGAGGCAGGCACTTCACAATGCCATGAATGTTAAGCCGAATCTTCACCAAGCCAAGAACCTCATCCTCTTCCTGGGGGACGGTGAGTCTGAGGAAAGGAGCTTTCCTTGCAGGTTTCTTAAATTCGTGGAACATTTTCTGTTTCCTGCTCAGTCTGTTTGTCATTGGTTCAAGCCGTTACGGCCTCAAAGTGTGAGCCTCATCGTTATTGTGGTGTAGCTCGGGGAGAGAGAGAATGTAAAACAAATGTACTTTGTGACCCCCCCCTAAAAAAACATGGGTTTATGGGCAGAAGGAGATGAATGTTGACATCTGATCACCAGCAGTTATTACTGCTTGGAAGGTCCAAGCAAAACTAAATGAACTGAGGCTACACCACAGTCTACACTGCATGTTTGGCTATTTCCACATTGTGTCCTTAACTGATCTGATTACTAAAAAAGGTACACCACTGCAGAGAGTTTAAAAAGTCACAGGCATTGCAACATTTTTAGAAACTGGTCGCCTATTAAATTACTTTCGACTCCCCTTAACCTCCATGCTGGTATGCTACTGTATGTGAATGTGAATCTAAACATTAAATAACGCACAATGGAGCACACACACTTCTTTCACCATAGGGTCAAGAAAACAAACTGTAAATCCCATCTAAAGACCCCAAACAAGATAGCTGATTTCTCCTGATCTGACATTTAAACATCAGCCATGATCCAGCCCCAAACACACACACACACACATAATTATAATCACTACTGTTCTCTCCGCTCTGCTGTTAACTGGATCCAGATCAGAATCTGGCAGCGCCACCGCACAAATAAAAATGTTTGAATCAATTATGGATTTATGGTTACAGCTGCCTCCACCCCGCCCCACATACCTGCTGATAGCAGCACATTTAAGATTTTATCAGTGTTTGAGATTGATCAATAACATTTAATCACCCCTTAAGTGACATGTTTATGAAACAAATGAGTTTCACGCCATACCTTCATGGAACAATGAGGTATTTGAGCTGAAACTTCAGCAACTGGCAGTAATTAACACTTTGCAGATTTATGTTGAAACAGTGTATTTCACTTCAGTCACCATAATGACTGAGATTTTCAAAGGCATATTGAATCTGATGATCAGTTTAATAAACATAGGAACACACTTATGATAAATGTAAGCCATTTGTTTTAGCAGTTTAGTTCTTAACATGTAAATGAGATGCAAGAAGAAATTTAGCTAATGCGCCATCCAATCTGAATCTGTAATTTGCAGTAATAAAGAATGAAGATTCCCAAAGATTCCCAAGCTCTGACAAGGAATGTTGGAAAATATGTTCAGGAATTTTTGTGAAATTCAAAAAAATATACTGAAATTTGCAAAAGAGAATATATTTTTATGGTATTTTTTTTTAGATGTTTTTAATCAGCTTTATGCTAAATTTTATCTATGTCTTTTGATTTTTTTAAATTTAATATTCTCTTACTATGTAATGCAATATGCAATACAACGCAACAATACACCAAAGCAAATTCCTTGTCTGTTAAAACCTACTTGGCAATAAACCGGATTTTGATTTTGAAGAAATGCAGAATATTTTTCTTTGCATATTCTCTAAATAACTCACATGTCTGTCACCGCCATTTAAACTCTGACATTGGCTGAGCCTTATGAGGTCCACAGAGCACAATAACAGCCCTGTGCCTGCCTGGCTGATCTTATCTAACGCTCAGGTGTGTTTCCACCTGCTCTCAGGTATGGGGATACCGACGGTGACTGCTGCCCGGATCCTCAAAGGCCAGATGGCAGGACATTCTGGGGAGGAGACCAGTCTGGTTATGGATACCTTTCCTCACCTGGCACTGTCTAAGGTCAGCCCACTCTGACCAACACATTCAGACTGCTACATAGGAATGTAACTTAACACTCTCTGAATGGATAAGATGTTTAAAGATAATGGTTATTGTAAAGCAAAAATATACAGTATCATGAGAGTTAGCTCTCATGAGGTTCAGCAGTACTGTCATGTGTAGATGATATTGTTATTAACAACCAGTAGAATTAGGATCACTGTTGTCTTTATCATATGTAGACAGCAGCGAGGTCTGATGTTCAGAAGACACACATTGTTTGAGCTGCTTGTACTTTTATGCCACACTTACAAGTGAATAATATACTTGTATGTTTGCATGTTTTGCTGACGCTGGAGAAAAGTTTTAGTTTTAATGTGAACTGTATTTTGAGGATGGATAAGCTGTCATTATAATCATGCCATGGTGACACAAGTAGCCTGTGATCAATTATCTTGGCTCTGACTCTGGCAAACACAGTTTCATCAAATTTAATGAAATGTCAGCAAATTTGGAAACACAGACAGTGTTGTCAGCACAAACACTATAAAGATAACGTCTATCCAACATGGATACAACAGGAGAGCTAAATTGACATTCGATTTCTTAAACCAAGTGAAATGAGTTCAGGTCAGGTCAGAGTTAGTGTTAGCCCCAGGGACAAAATTAAAACACAGGACTGGAACCTGCGATCCAGCCCATGTTAAATGACTGTTTTATTTCACAGGCAACTTGATCTAAGTTTACTAACAAAGACCACACCAGTAGGATGAAGATTTTGAATAATTTATTGCATATGATGGATTATGGGTTCTGAGGAAAGCGTGAAGGGGTGAGGATCGAGGGATTAGAAAATGAAAGGATGTGGATGGGGGATGAAAGGATGAGGGTCGAGGGTCGAATGGAAGAGGGATGAAGGGATGAAGGATGAAGGGTTGAGAGTTGAATGGATGAGGGATGGAGGGATGAGGGATGAAGGGTTGAGAGTCGAATGGATGAGGGATGAAGGGTTGAGGGTCGAATGGATGAGGGATGAAGGGATGAGGGATGAAGGGTTGAGGGATGAAGGGTTGAGGGTCAATGGATGAGGGATGAAGGGATAAAGGGTTGAGGGATGAAGGTTGAGGGTCGAGGGTCGAATGGATGAGGGATGAAGGGTTGAGAGATGAAGGGTAGCAGGGATGAGGGTCAAGGGCCAGATGGATGAAAGGTTAGGGATGACAGGGTAAGGATCAAAGGATGTAGAGTGAGGAATGAAGGTATGAGGGTTGAGGGATGAAGGGATGGAGGACTGAAGGTTGAGGGATGAAGGGATGGAAGACTGAGGGTTGAGGGATGAAGGCTGGGTTTCCGGGTAGCTGGTGAGCACGATGATGAACGTGTTGAGTCAAAGGCAGGAACACAGGAGGGATCCCGGGATTGAGACTGAGTAGGGGAGTTGTCTCTTCGTGAGCTCGGCTCGAAGGGAAAGAGAATGCATCAGGTGTGCTTAAATACTATTGGGCGGAAATGGGATGTATTCGAGGCGTGGTCTTTGTTCCCGAACCTAGTTATGAAACTACATTTATTATTGTTCATAAATTTAACAGTGTATTCATGGTATGAGTTAAGGGGACATACAGTCCGAGAATAAAAATCTCGGTAAAAGTGACTGTGGTTAAGAACACCTGCTACACACCTGAACTAATAGATGCTCATGTTAATGCCTGTGAATATATTTGGCCCCTGCAGACGTACAACGTGGACCAGCAGATGCCAGACAGCGCTGGCACAGCCACAGCTTACTTATGTGGTGTGAAGGCCAACTACGGCACCCTGGGTGTCACAGCCGCCACCCAAAGGTACAACTGTAGCACTACCTTTGGGAACGAAGTCACATCAGTTCTGCACCGTGCCAAGAAGGCAGGTAGGTTCAGGTTCACACTGCTTTGCTTTATACTGGTTTCATTTAGACTTATATCTGTTGAGACGAGTCCTAATTGATGTGTTCTTCATTGAGGACATTTACCCAGACAGATCAGTATTGTGTACTTAATATTACTACATATGTTTTTGCTGGTTTCTGCATGTTATTTGGATGTTACCTTACAGGTAATTTAAGACCACTGTCTAATATTCTTGGAATAAATATGATTTACGGGGCAGTTTATGGTGTGCACCTGGCTCCCTGTCGAAATGCAAAATTAATATACAGCTAATCTAAAATGGAACATACATGTAAAACGTCAAATTAAAATACTTTGCATCTGTGATGGATAATATCTGTCTTTAATGTAGATAAAATCAAATTTCAATCTTGTTTTTGGTGTTATATATCTTTTCTTGAATGTATCCGATAAAAAATATTTCCACATCACGCTCTGTGTGTTTTAGGGAAGTCTGTGGGAATTGTCACAACAACCAGAGTGCAGCACGCCTCTCCTGGCGCAACCTACGCTCACACTGCCAACCGAGGGTGGTATTCTGACTCCGACCTCACCACCGAGGCGATCCAACATGGCTGCCGTGACGTTGCTTGGCAGCTGGTTCATAACACAGAGATAAATGTAAGCCTTATTATAAAGGTATTTTTTAAAAACTTAAACACTAGAGCACCCACTCAATGGAATTCTTCTTTGTGGTTATGCATATCGGCGTGTACGGCCTCTTTAGTGAGAAAATGATGCTTGACTTATACTACTTCTTGGTTTTCTAAAAATCTGGATGACTGAATATCCATTGATGTATTGTAAAATTAACCCAATCATCATCAGGAAGCCATATTAGGTCAACAATTTGATCATAACCAGACAACTTCACAATTACCTTCCTACACAATGTGCATAGTATCCCATGGGGACATCACCATAGAGTAACAAGTATACATATATTAACTGTCACCATGTCTCTCAATCCAGGTTATTCTTGGTGGAGGACGTCAGTACATGTTTCCGAGAACCACGCATGACCCAGAGTATCCATCTTACACAGGAGACCGAAATGATGGACGAAATCTTGTTGACATGTGGTTGCAAAACAAAAAGGTATAATGGTTGATTTTAAAAGTGTGTTTGAATTTGGGAGTGAATGAATCTCACTTTCCCTCTGGCTGCAACATATTACATTTTTTTGAAGGAGTTATCTTCTTAAAAAAAACTGTTTACAGTTCCTCCCTCCAAACCTCCAATTATTCTGTTTGTTTCTGTTCACCGTCTACAGAATGCTAAATATGTTTGGAACAAAGCTCAGTTTGATGCCGTCAATCCTGCAGATACAGACTTCCTGATGGGTAAGAAGAACTGTTCAGTTCACCATTTTGACAACCAATTAATCATTCAAGACACCACAGAATGATGGCCTGAACTTTCCTCGGGCGAACAGGGTGAATCAAACAAGGCCTTGATTAAAATGAGCAGGATTATCTCCTCACTTTAGAGCAATTTGCAATTTAGAGCCACGTTTTTAGTTAATATTTTTTGCAGAAAAACTCATATTGCAAACACTGATGGCACCACCATGGTCAGCTCCATTTAAAAAAAGCCATGTGTTTCTTAGTTCTTCAAACTGAGGCCTGCTTTTTGTGCATTTAGGTCTCTTTGAGCCCAAAGACTGCCGCTACGAGTTGGAGCGTGACCCAACCATGGACCCCTCCCTTACAGAGATGATGGAGAAAGCAATTAAGATTCTGAGCAAGAACCCAAATGGATTTTTCCTCTTTGTGGAAGATAAGTGTAATTGTTTTCTGTACATATTCCCCAAACGGAAAACAACCACATAATCTTAAAACTGTCAGTGTAACTGTCCCTTTCACACCATCAGTTAATTGCTAAAAATGACACACTTGAACTTCAAACCACTGAAAGTTAAAACCTTTGTTGGCTTTCCAACAGAGCATATTTTATTTTTGAGACATTTTTAGTTGTGACTGGGTTGCATGATACATTTTTTTTGTCCAAATTGTGATGAGATTTGAAACTATATCAAGTTATGTTACAGTAAATGCAGGGAACATAAAGAAAAATCTGGGGTCATCCCTATATTTCCCGGGTTCTATGTTCCCCGATCGGGGAACATAGGACCCTTTAAAAAAAAAAGGGTCCTATGTTCCCCGCTTTCCCCAAAAGGAAATATGTTCCCCGCTTTGTATGGGACCGGGGAACATAGAACCCTTTTTAAGAAAAAGGGTCCTATGTTCCCCGCTGTTGCCGGGGAACATAGGACCCTTTTGAGAAAAAGGGTCAGGGTTAGGGTTAGGGTTAGGGGGTTAGGACCCTTTTTTTAAAAAAAGGGCCTATGTTCCCCGGGTCCTTTTGGGGAAAAGCGGGGAACATAGAACCCTTTAGGGGTCCCATACAAAGCGGGGAACATAGGACCTGGGGAACATAGGTACACTCCCAAGAAATCTTAATTGCCAATATGAGAGATAAGATGCTTATTTGTCAAATGCTTTCTTTTGGACTTTAAGTGGGAGAATTGACCATGGTCACCATGGAGGAAGGGCCAAAAGAGCTCTCTATGAGGCTGTCCAGTTTGACCAGGCGATTGGGCGAGCAGCTGAACTCACCAGCGAGCTGGACACCCTGTCTGTGGTAACTGCAGACCACTCCCACGTCTTTGCCTATGGAGGATATTCTGCCAGAGGAAACTCTGTTTTAGGTAAAATTGCACTCTTAGAATTTGATAAGAGCTGCACTGAGGGAGGTTTTGCTGTTTAAAACAAAACAAAACAAAAAAAAGCGAATAGCATCTGATGTTCCAGACCTGCAGGTACCAATTTGTCCTGTGATTTGCAGGGGTGTCTCACTCACTAGCTAACGACAAGAAGCACTTCACCACTGCTGTGTATGGAAATGGACCAGGATACCAGAGTGGGGTTCGCCCAGATATGAATGAGTCAGTTTCATGTAAGTGTGCACTGATAATCATGCTAGGCATAACAAAGTAATTTAGTAGCTCCATCTTGTGGTGTAACAGCATACCTACTGCAGAGTGAAGGAGAGTAGAGGTATGAAGAGGAACCAAGTCTTAGAAAATGTGTCATAGCTCCAAAGCATTTTAAAAGCAACAGATTGACTCCAGTGTAACTCCTTTATCAATTGTATTCTTTATAAGAAATGTACCAAATTGATCGTCTGCAAAGAGTGTGTAGTATTTTGTACAAGAGCTCTGCAAATATTAAATCATTTGCGAAAACATTTCGAGGGGAATCAAATTTTTGTTGATACTTTCCCAAAGGTCTGACTTGGTTGTTTGTTTAGCTGCATTGTATTTTGTCATATTGTCATACTGCAATTTGTCTATGTGACAGAAAACCCTGATACAGCTACTGTAACACTCCTTCATCTCATTCTTCCTCAGCGGGTGACGATTACCGTCAGCAAGCTCCTGTCCCTCTTGACTCAGAGACCCATGGCATAGAGGACGTTGCCATCTTTGCCAAAGGCCCCATGTCACACCTTTTCCACGGGGTCCAGGAGCAGAACTACATTGCACACGTCCTGGCTTATGCTGCCTGCCTGGAGCCCTACGGGGACTGCAAAGTAGACCCGCTCAACCACGCTGGAGCCGTCAATCCCAGCCTGCTGCTCCTCCTGATGAGCCTCCTTCTCCTCTCCCTCTGCTCTGTCTGAGATGACAGCCTTTGTGGAATTCCTCCTGAACTGGAGTAATTGTGCCATATGACAGCTTGGGTGAAAAATAAATTACTCTATACACTGTAGTTTCAGTGTGTAATTTAAGAACTGTACTGCCGCACAACTTGGAGATACTGCCATTTTAATTCACTTCTTCTTGCTGAGATAACCTTTTGAAAAGCATTAATGTTATTACTGTATAAAGCCCTGATTTTCAGCACTCCTTTGAGTTTATTTAGGCTATATGAAAATGTTTTTAAGATTTCTGAATAAAGGTGTGATTTTCTAATGATATTGAAAAAATGTAGGATTGCTAACACTCCTCATGTTTCAAGATGTTGTACGCTTTCAGTTGTTCTTACAAAAACTTTGTTGGCACATCCATGTCTATCCTGATCCTCATCATCCCAGTCATCATACTTAAAAAAAAAAGACCCTCTGTACTATTATGCACATTGTGTATGTTTAAGAGGTATATCTTGATATTGCAACATCAATTTATAAAACATATGCAATGAAAATAGGCCTACACAAAATGTATTCTGGTAAAATACATCCAAAATAACCAAAAATAAACTCTTCATATTTCCCAGAATATGAAGTATTTATTTTTTAGAATACAGAGATAACAAATTTGAGATTTACTTCATGTAATTATGTATGCTAATGCAAAAAGTATGGATCTCTTCTAAGTTATTACGCAGTGAAAGTGATTAAAACAAATGCAATATGTGATTTATAACCATTAATTACACTACATATAAAACTGGGTGTCTGAAATGGTGCGTTGAATACAACTACTTAATGTCTAAATCATTCTTTTACAGAAGATCACACATATTTTGTTGAAACATGAAATAGAAAGAGGCGATAAAAAAAACTTGCACCTCCCTTTCAAGTAATATCTCACCTGATTGGGTGAAATGAAAACAACGTCCAATCAGATTTGCCGAAAGGCGGGATTTCCGCCTGCAGCCAGAAAGGAGGAGTGCTCGCGAGCTTGGAGGGAATTTCAACCAAAACAGTCGTGCGGCTCTTCGAAAACTGAGATTATGTGGATAAACAACCGGCCTTTAGAGTTTTAAAACAATAACGTTACTTCTCTTAAAGAGTTTAAGGGACAAAACAAAGGACAACACACATTAACTGCATATAAAACCGTAGTTTGATGTGTGCATTAACAAGGTCGCCATTATCTTAGCTAACTAGCTAGCTTCGTTTAATGATTATTCATAGCTAGTTGCACGCTATGGGCTAAAAATTCGGAGGATGCTAATACACGACTATAGATAATTTATAAACGGATAACGATAACATTGGACATGGATCGAAAGCTGACGAGGCTCGAAAGTCAACTGTGTAACGCTGTGAACGATGGAGACCCCAGGTGATGCCTTGTTTTGTCCAGACATGCCCTTTGTTTTTAACATGCGACAGCTCTCACGTACATACTTCGTACGCAGCAAGCCATCTTGCATGATCTCAAAGTATCCCAAGTTATTTTCCTGTTGCAGCAGTTTAAGTATACTGAGTGTGTTTTATTATTATTATTTTTAGCTCCCCCCCAATTTATTGCTTTATTGTACTTACTTTATTCGTTGGTGCTTAGTGTCTGTGAAGTCCTCAAAACCGCGCAGCTTTAAGTGAAACATGTTTTGCTGTCCATGGGTCATGTTTTAGTATTGTTTAGAAAATATCTGTCTACATTAGGGGGCAGCTTGTGACCACGGAAGCAGTGCCGTTTGTGTATGACACTGTATATGTCCACATAATCATTCAGATCTTTACATTTTGCCTTATGTAACATGGAAGTGTTAGGGTCTCAAAACAGATGAGTATCCCATATTGTACAGATAAATTTAACACTTAAGTCCAGCTTGTCAGTAGTCTACATCAGGGGTGTCAGGGGCTTTATGACCTACGGCCGGGGGCCAGAACCAGCCCACCAAAGGGTCCAATCTGACCTTGTACACCTAATGTTGATGTACTTGTGAAGGCTAAGAGGTTGCAGGAGCAAATTAAACAGCGAGCAGATACTACATGTAAAATACTACCATAGAGGTGTGACCAGAATACAGCTGTCTGAAATAACAATGAGTACTTATTGTGGTTATTTAAGAATATTAGTCCAAAATATTGTAAACCAGCAGCTTCAGTACAAAAGAATCTGTGTCAGACTTCTGTCTTAAAACAGTATCAGTGGAACTCTGTTGCTGAGGCAATGACAAAACTTCAGATTGTAAATGGTTCGTAAGGCAGGGGATGACTTCACCTGCTTCTTCAATAGCTTCTACTTTAGTGGAAAATTATTTAAAAAAAAAAGCACATGTAATGAAAGTGAGTAATAGACTGACTGAATGTCAGAAAAAACTGAGACATGCTGTTGAATTTGCACATATTTCTTTTCAGGATATCGCCGGCTGTTCATTATTTCTTTTGTAAATGGATGAACGTTTTCAGAATGTAATTCTTTACACTAAAATAGGGTCAATTTTGAAGGGGTTGTTATTTATATGTTATGATGCAGTGGTTTCGCTGGTCCGGCCCACTTGAAGTCAAATTGGGCTGCATGCGGCCCATGAACTAAAATGTGTTTGACACCCCTGGTCTACATCATTTACGAAGTACAGATAAACATGTGGACTAAACAAACAGGGCCTAGTAATAAAAAAGTATTAGACACATCTGATAATAATATTCCCATTGTAACTATACATGTGGTGATGCTTGTAATCCCTTTATATCAGTACCTGATTTTTGAGTCTTTAGAATTTCTCTGTCAAATACCACGAGCTATTGCTATTGTATAAGTGATGATGCTGTTTTAGTCCATCCTTTATCCATAGTGCAACACTTTGCAGGACATCACACCCTCAACACAGTAAAACTGTATCATACAAGTCAATACTCATAAATTGTAACAGATCTCTCTTCCTTGGCAGATCTGTGCAGCTGCTTCTTTCACAAGGTGCATGCCCTGACCGGGTGGGTAGTAAAGGGGTGGCTGCAATACACTTGGCTGCTGGCAAAGAGAGTGAGAAGAATACACGCTGCTTGAAAATGCTGCTGCAATATGGAGCAGATCCCAATATCAGGTATCGTTAAGAACACAGTAAAAAAAAAAAGAAGAATCGCCATGCCATCTTGCTCTTGTTCACATTTTCAATCTGTCTGCCTGCAGGACCCATTTGTTTGAAATTGCTTCTGAAATTACTGCCACTTGTCTTTTGATAGGTTTGACAATCGCTGCATCAGTAAGTGTATATGAAGGTTGTATAGATTTTTGAGCAATCTCTGGCAGAGTTTTGCATCATAAAAGGCTTGCGATGACTTTCACCAGTATCCTCTTCTATCTGGAAATATGTTTAAATTTGGATGTGAGACACTGATGATATTAATGATAACATTTTCATAAAGTTGTGTTTTCTTGTATTTCTCCCAGGTCAGAGGGACTGACTCCTCTTCATGTCGCTGCACTGTGGGGATGTTATCAAAATCTGAAGCTGCTCTTGATCAATGGAGGGAACCCAAACATTAAAGATAATGTAAGAATTGTTTTTAATTGTTATTAATCACTTCACATAACGCAAGTGTATGGATGAAGTTTCAGACAGCTGAGCAGGATTATCAGTCCATAGTTAAATGTACACATACACATAAACATTTTGCATAATCTCTTGTTAACAGTGATTATAAAGTTCCTGCAGTGGGTCTGTATCGCAGCTGAATTAATACAGAAAAAAACCGCCTGGAGCTGTGACGCCAATATCTACTAATGTGTGACTTTAAATGTTAGGTTCAGTTTGGTTCATGCCTGTTATCTCCTTAATGTATAGGAAGGGAATACACCAGGGCAACTTGCAGAGCAGCAGGAGAATCGGAAATGTGCCCAGCTCCTTCAGGAGTACCAGTCCAGCTCAGTGGACACAGAAGAGGACGACATGCCTCAATTCCAATACTGTAAGAGAGTCTATTTGAATTCTCTTTCTCTTTTGCTTTTTATTCAACCTTTATTTAAAGAGGCAACAGATAGGATTCGTTTTTTTTTAGCTTGGCGCCACCTAGCGTCAGTGGTGTCACACTGTTGCAACGACCAAATTGACCGTGGAGATCAGAGATAATCAATAATATGACTCTATTAGACTCTGTAAATTAAATAAAATGTAGGCTGTAAAGCCACCGGTATACCTCTATGTATATGTAGAATGAGAAGGTGTGTGGACACTCTACTAAATAAATGAGTAAGGAGAATTATTAATGCCAATAATTATACCAGAATGCACAGTACCAGTACAAACAACTCACAGTAAATTATACCAATATGCACAGTATCAGTACAAACAACAGTAGTCACAGTGGAATTATACTAATATGCACATGTAAACAGTCCTGAATCTTAGAATAAACGGTACCGTATGGAAACAATGCGGCCGGTTAGAACTCAAATTGAATGGGAAACAAAGTTCAGTATTCACAGCTGGGCGTAACTTAGCTGGGCGATGTCCGTTGATAGCTGCCTCCGTGAGAAGAGAACAGAAGGAAGGGAGCAGGGTATCACTGTCCGAGGGCTGCCGTAGAATGGCAATGAGGATGTCAGCCGACCAACACTCGCTACCCGGTCCCTGGCTGCGGCGATTTGCGATGCTGGCCAGCTAGGAATGAACTACCAGCCAGTACAGTACAGTCCTCTCTCATCTAGCTAACATTTAGCCGTGTTACTTACTGATCCATTAGAAAGAAAGCTAGCTGGACATCGGTTTTGAAGCCTCTTTGGTCAGGGAGCTCCCTCCATCTCTTGAACGCCTGACTGAGGTTTACTCTTGTTTTTCCTCTTCTTTTATCACTCTCCTTTTTGCTCTTCTTTGCCTCCTCAGACAGAGGAGCTCGTTTTCTTTTGGGAGGCCGTTTTTCACTTATCTCCAAACTTTGTCCGTCTGCCATTGTGCTCCTGACTCAACTATCTCATGCCCAGCTCCTAATAAGGACCAGCTCCAGTCCCTGATTGGCTGACCGACCAATTTCGCAATACATGACGCGTTTCCTGCCGTAAAGCAGATTTTTTCCGCGAAATTTCGGCACCGGTGGCAGAAGCTTATTATAAAGATTGCAAAGCCATTAAGTAACCTATGTAAATGCTGATAGTCTGATTTTACTGTGGCCACTACCCTCTGCAACCCACATTATTTTCATAATGATATATTTAGGAAAATATACTATCTGTTGCCTCTTTAAATTTTGAGGAGTCATTGAAGACATGCTCTCACGTACAATAATGTTGAGAGTACAAAACAACAAAACAAAACACAGAAATTAATTGGCTAGAAGAACAAATACTTAAAAAAAATCTGAAAAATACCACTTGAATGCAAAGTTAATACGTTCAAAATGTTTTGTTTCATTAACTGGAAAACAATGCATATCCAGATGTGTTAGAAATGACATGGGTACACGGTATATTACAGTAATGCTTATTCAGCCAGAATCCACACCAATCTCAACTGATAGCTTAAATAAATCCCTTGAAATTTCAAAAACACACATATCTGACTCTACTAGTATTGATCTTGGATAGTGTATCTTAAATATATGAGGAACTACGGCAAAGAAATACTTTGTTGATACCTGTAATTGGTGCCTAAATTGTGCTAGGAACATTTACTATTTTTACAGTCAAATAAAAATAAATACCAGAATGATCATATGCCAATCTGTTCGGCAGTGTGAAGGCTAGATCATATGGCTTACGGCATTTTTTTGTCAAGAATTTGGCTGCTTAGTCATAATTTTTTACCTTTTGTAGGAATGTAGGAATTGTGCTAATTTATATGGCTCTGTTGTTTCTCCACAGCTGTGTATTCAGACCAAGACACATTCAGCTATCCTGAATCAGAGTACAGCTTCAGTTCCCACTCCTCTATGATAAGTGACTTTGGTGAAGCCCCATTGAGCAGCACAAGGCGCTCATCATTTTTCAACCTGTCTAACATTAATGGAAGGCCAAATTGCAGAGGAATATCATATAATAGACTCTCTGATATGGACACTAAGAGGCATCATGGCCAGGACTGGAACAATTCCTCCTCACACTGGGCATCTGAAGGTCCCTCCATACTATCAAGCACTCGTATGTCTGCAGTGGGACCTGCAGCTGCGATGCCGGTTCTTATGGAGGATGATTTATTAACTGACGAGGGTGTGTCCACATCGAAAGCAAATGAACATGCTGCTACAGCTGATGGCAGAATCTCTCTTTCTAGAAGAGACACTCTCCCAGCATTTCCCTCCAGGAGAGCGAGCCGTAAGAGTGTGAGCTTCAGAGACGTTGATGAGTATTTCCCCGTTTTTAGTCCTGAATCTCCCAAACAGCAGCCTGCTGTCGATGGCAGCCACTGCACCGGCAGCTTGCCTTTTGACATATCTGAGTACTCTGACTTCCTGGATTCAGAACGCATGGCCACTGTTTTACACAAGCAGGGCATTGACGTCACGTCGCCGGATCACGTTTATGTTTTTTGCAGGGAGAGCAGTGAAAGCACAGAGGAGGACTTGGAGAAAACGGTCATCAGTCACTGTGTTTTGGAAGACAGTGATGATGAACAGGAGGGTGAACATGTAGAAGAGGCTCAGGTGAACATACCAGAACAGCCAGCCCCGTCTCATGTTGGCAACAGTAGCAGTGAGACAGGTAGTAGTCATTATAGTAGCTGTGAGAGCGACCATTACACCAGTGCTTTGCATTCTTCTACACACCCAAAACATTTTTTACTCCCTGAGGTAGAGGACGCTTGTCATGGGGCTGAATCTGACCAAAAGATTCAGATTTCTACAGACTCTGATTCTAAATTTACAAGGCAAGATCTGCCACCTATTCAAACAGAACATCAGATGGATTCAAAAACTACAGAACATTTACCAGGTTTGTGTGATAAACAGGCTCCGTCTGAAGTAAAATACCCAAACAATGACTTGTCTGAGGCGTGTAGTGGTCCTGTTGTGGCCACCCAAAGTGAAGGTCGCATTGGCCAGCCAGTGGCAGACACCCCATTGGATGAAGCAGCCGAGACATTACAGGAAATCTTCACCCTTCCATTCACACCGAGCCCTTATGTAACAGGCAGGACTCGCTCAAGATTGAGTCGCTGCTCAATGAGAACAAGCAAAACGCCCGAGAGCCTCCTCGCCACCTCTTCTCTGTTTGAAGAGACCCTCCCCACACCCGTTCGGACACGCCGCCAGACACCTCGATCTCAAAGCAGTGCAGACTTTTACAGTTCACCACACGTACCTTGTCATACACCACACTATTCAGGGGAAAGCACAGGAGGAGACTCCTTGCCTGCTGATAGCCAGGACACACAGTCCAGCACCCTAGGAGCTGGATCAAGTGTTAGCAATAGCCAAGCTGACACTCTCATCCTCTCCAAGAGCATAACTGATTCTGCTTCTGAATCACAGACTCTATCTGACACAGTCATACTGGAGACAAACCAAGACCCTTCAGAGGATGCTTATGAAAGAAACCTTGCAGAGATTATACTGGCCATGCAAGGCCACGATCTTCTGACTGATGACCTGACAAGTACAGATGAGGCAACAACAAAGAGAAACAAAAGTGAAGACAAGGTAGATTCCCAAAACAGTGAAGATGCCTGGATCACTGAAGACTACAGCTCCCAGCCAGAGTCTGTCTCATCTTCATCTAGCTCCAGTTATTTTTCCCCCCGGAGGTCCAGGGAAGACTCTGATTTTCCCTCCACTCCGGGCACTGGCTGCACCCCCAGGTACAGCATGAGCCGGCTGTCCAGCTGCCGCAGGCCGCAGCACCTGGCTAACCTATCTTACACCCCCGGAGGGCGTCCACACATTCAGGATCTGGACGAACCAGTGGAGTACCTCTACACCGATACCGAACAGGGCCACAAGCTGATAGAGATCCACGTCCCGCCCACGTCAAACACCTCACTCAGCTCCAGCATGAGCACCACCAGCAGCGAGGAAACCATCCTTTATGACTGGCGCTCCATGCAGACGGACATGATGAACGCAGGAAAGGAGAACAAGAAGCCTCAGAAAGTGCAACAAAAGGAAGAAAAGGATGATGACAGGCTGTTGCCGGAGACCAAAGGTATGACCGACAAGGAGCTGAGGCTGAGGCTAGTAGAGCTGGGGGAGAGCCCAGGCCCTATCAGCTGCCGCACCAGGCCCACCTACATGCGAAGGCTGTGCCGACTGTTGCAGGAGTCAAACTCCCAGTCACTACATCCCCAGAAGCAGTTGGAGCAGCCACAAACAGGTACCACTCGTGCTCTTTAGTTACAGCTCTTGATTACTGTTTAGCTAACTTGAGCTATCATTAGGTGATGATAGTATTTCTGAATGTGTGGTTTGGATTGTGAGCAGTTTGGGGATGAGATGGGGAACGTGTGAGAAGATAAATGAAACAAAAAAAATGTCATTTATAATGAAGTCATAATTACGTTACTATTTCAAGCGACATTTGTCCTGTGAAGTAGTGCAATAGTTGTGGCCTTTAGTTGACCGTAAAATCAGTCTTTTAACGAAGCATGAAAATGGAAAATTGAACTCATTATTCATGTTGAAGCTCTCCACCACTGTTTGGGGGATTCAAGAAGGCATCACTTTGTGGGCGGATTAGATTAGACGTACTGAGCGAATGAGGCATATTAATACACTTATTATCATTTAGCTTATTAACCCCGTCTCTGACACAGCACGTCATTTTTTTGTGTGTTCTCTTGTTTGATTTTTGTAGATTTAGGTTATAGTCCGGAATTGTGTCGGGCCCTGCGGACCTTTGAGCTGCCTGACTGCCAGGCCGATGAGCAGGCTTTGTGCCAGCAGTTTGATCAACCAGATCAAAACAGAAAATGGAGGGAGGGCATCATCAAGTCCAGCTTCAACTACCTGCTGCTCGACCCGAGGTCTACTGTTTTGTGATTTATGTTTTTATTTGTTTTCTCCGGGGTAATGTTGCAAGCTCTTTGAGGAAAGATGAGCTGGACTGCACAAAAAATGCCCTTTTTGCCTTTTTTATTTTGCATGAAAATCATTTCTACACCCAACTGCTTGTATTAGAACAAGAGACTATGCTGTGTATGAAAAACAACCACTTGATTTGTCATATTGCAGTTTGCTTTGGGAATTCATACGTTGGTATTTTGTCCCATAATCAGAGCTAAAACTAAAATGAAACAAGGCTATTGGCTGGTTTTGTAGAAGAATTTACACATAGACAGACATCTGTAACATCAGCAATAATAACTGTCTTCAACATTTAGTGATGTTCAATTCCCAGTGTATCTTTAGATCGGACTGTCTTTAACACCCACAATACTCTAACACAGATGAACACCTTTCACACAAAGTCTAATTAAATGGATCCTTGTTCTTCTTCTCTGCCAGAGTGACGAAAAACCTCCCATTCCGCAGTCGCACCATGACTCCACAGGAGTGTTTCCAGACATTTATCCACGCTATATTTTATGTGGGCAAAGGAAAACGCTCCCGCCCCTACAGCCACATGTATGAGGCTTTAGAGTACTTCAAAGGAGAAAAGACCGCCAAGGTAAGGCAGCGCCTCCTGAGCAGTGTTAGGTAATTAAATTATAATAAACATGTATCTAAAGCACTGTCCCTTTCTTCTCTTTGTGATAGAAACTGTGCCCCAAAGTGCAGCACATCCTTCAGGTGTGGAACGCCGAGCAGGGCGTCATCTCTCTGCATTGTTTCCAGAATGTCATTCCGGTGGAGGCTTACACAAGAGAGGCCTGCATGGTAGAGGCCATCGGTGAGTACAGAGGGGGTGAAACTCATCACCAATTATCTACGTGAAGTGGCAAACGGTGATGTAACCCACTGGAGAACTCCTGTGTGGATACACATTCCCCATCTGCTTTGTATCAGGGTCTTGAATCATCTCGTCAATTGCTTTTATATGGGAATTATCAGCAAATTGTTGGTCACATAAAATATATAATGTGATAGTTAGAGGTAAAAGGATTTAATGACTGCTGGCAAAAAAGGGTGGCACATGTATATAGAAGGGGGGTGGGACAAAACCAATTAACAGACAATAACACAAAGCAGTTATGATGATGTATGTGGTGATATGGTAAGAGTCCAGGGCTATAGATTAGATTGTCTCAGGCAGAGTATGTGTTGATAATGTATGTGTGTTCATGTTTTGATGTTTGTGTGTGAGGCAGCTGTGTGTGTATGGGATTAGGAGTAGGCTAATGATGATGATAATTTGATAGTCATCAATTAATACATAATATCATAAGCACAATTGTAGTAAGGTTTGAAACCATAGCTTTAGACTTAATTCTAACGTCTAATTTATTTATTCTAATTTACTTGAAACTTATATATTGAAACAGTTTGATGAGGAAGATGCAGGAGAGGTTTGTGGTTGTGAAGAGCAACATTAGGGATTTCTAAATGAGACAAAATGGAGTCATTACCTGAAGGGTAACCTTCTGGGTTTGTTGCTTGCAGTTGCTATAAATTAAGTCAATGGGATGATCAAAGAGCTGACAAATGAAGCAACATGTTGTAGCTATTTGATAGACTGTCAACTGTGCTCCTTGATATTTTTGTAAATGTATATATGTGGCATGTTTTCCCCATTTTCTTTTTTGTGTAATCAGTTTTTATTGAAATTTACAGTTAAGAATACAGGGTGGCTATAAATGTAATTCACAGAAAAGAGAAGTGAAGCGCACATTCTCTCATTACATTGCATCAATCCCAAAAGATATGAGAACAAAAAACAAGGACTGAATCGTAATTCTACCCTGAATCGGTACAAACACAACAATGCACAAGTAAAACAAGCCTTGTTTTCTTTTTGAACATTTTTAAGTTCAGACTACTACCTATAATCTTACTTTGTGAATATTTTTAAGAAATCAAACCTGTGAAATCTACCTGTAATCTCACAAATGACCTTGACGTGTTATTATATTAAGTATCTAAATTATAACTGACTGCAGTTCTCCTCTTTTTGATGCATTTTTGCATCGGACTGTGTGAGACATGGCTGTTACTTTCCAGCGGAAAATCCGTAAATAAATACAAATGAAAACAAACTGTTGATCTTACACGTGATTTTGATTTCACAATTGTTCCAGGGTTGAAGATGCTCACCAATCAGAAGCGAGGGGACTTTTATGGCGTGGTGTCCACCTGGCAGACGAAGAAGAAACGGGACCTAGGCGTCCACCTGCTGTACCGGGCCATGCAGATCTTCCTGGCCGAGGGTGAGAGGCAGCTCAGACCAGCAGACATCAGACAGTAGTGACCCCCACTGGAGGGGGGTATGTAGTGCAGCAACATGTCACTGCATGGGGGGGGGGGGGGGGGGGAATACCACTAGTTCAGGGTACAAAATAGTTCTTCTTTGAATCATTGTGCGCTTAAGTCAGTGGGGTTGACAATATAAAGACCCCTTGAGCTGCTACCCAACATTTAATTGTCTTTTTGCTACAAATGAACTTTGGTCCGTCCATTTCTCAGCATTATACAGTTTATCAAACACGCAACATCCTCTGATCATATCTGTCAACTTGCTTGTTTTCCATTGCTTGCTTTATGTGGAATAATACTTACAGGGAAGTGATTATGAACATGATCTGGAAATCAAAACTGTGAGACTGCAGGTCTTTCAGAAGTCACAACAAATAGGCATAAGTTATTTTCCAAAAACATTCCTCCCATTTGAATCCTTTCCTTCTTGACTACTGTCATATTAATTACTTTTCCAAATCCACATCCAGTTCAAATGCATTTCAGTATAATCAAATTAGCCGGTGTCACATTGCACATAAACAAGTTGATGCATAATGTTTAAAAATATTTTCCAAAAAAGTGGGAGTGTTTTTAACAAAGGAAGCCAGGTAGTTAGTCACGTATACTTTGTAGGATGTTAAGTTTAGCAGAGGCCTGTAAGTGGTAACTAGCATGATAGTTTTCATAGATCAGTAAGGAAGTGTATAGTTTTAGAAACTCAGTGTCTTAAAACTTGTTTACATGGCTGGACTTCCATTTTGTTTGTTGTGCTATTTTTGTAAAGCATTGTAGGCAAGCTCATGATATGATAGCATCCTATTATGATAGGCTTTAGTGTATATACAGTTTCTTTTAGAAATGTCCCTATAATGAGATACACTAGGTAGAAACCAGACGCTTAAGTTGGTCGAACATCAACACTTAAAATGTTAAGATCAGCAGACTGTCCAAGTTAGTAGCAGAACTGTTTTTTATAGTTAACATCATTGTGGTTGCAGCTGTTATTTGGTGCCACAATGTACTTTGATAGCTAGTTAAGTCAATACCAACTTGAAGTCACTTTTTTTAAAAGGTTTTTTCCACAATCCCTCATGGCCGACACATTTCTGTCCAGAGCAGCTTCAAAACCATTAATTATATGCTCAGGGTGATGCAGTTGATCAGGTGTCTGGAAGCTGCACATATTCTTTATTTTACACAAAAGGCATGAAATATTGACCATTAAAAACATCATTTTGTGTTTTAGAAATATATATATTTTTTTACATCTAAACCCCAAGTTTAAAGAAAAAAAAATCAAAGCATTAGAGCATTTACTTTTTAATATGGATTGAACGTCATGAAACTAATTACAGACTACGTATAACCACTATAACTACAAACCATTAATAATACTTTTTACAGTTTTCATAGTCCTAACAACAAAGCTCCTTCATTGTGAGCTATGATTGATGATTTTTCCTGATTGTCAAACAGCAAATCTTTCAGTCATGCACACAAGACAATATTACAGTCATTTCTGCATACATGTAATGAAGTCCTCTCTTTTCATTGTGATCCTTATGTTCCTGTGTAACTGCTGTAGTTCTTGCTCCTTTTATTTTGCATTTATGTAAATGTAGTAAAAAGAAAAACAAATGACAAAACTTGAGTGGGTGAGTTCTTCCGTGTCGGGCTCTTTGGTGTCCCTCTAGTGGACAAAGACAGTCATTAATTTTGTTCCTCAGGCCCCTCATGCAGTGGCTGGCCTTCATCTAATGTGATTCATTAAAATGTGTGTTTGATTTTAATATTGCATGCAGTTATTTATGGAGAGCTGCACATTGTGTTTAAGTCTAATACCAGTTTTTAACATCCGATTCAAGAACCTAAATTTCACAACTTTATTTTAACATCTGTAAATCATTGAGAAACAATCTGTGCCTGTTTACAGTTTGGTCAACAAGAGCTTCAGTTGCCTCAGTCCTACAAAAACACAATTTAGGCTTTAGTGTGCATCTTTGCTTTGCAAGGAGGAGCTGATTTTCTTTCTCGGTTAAATGTTGCACATCTAATTTGGTAACAGTAGTGTTCAATTACAGTTATCATGAGTCATTCACTTTCATAGATCTGCAGCTCCTTGCTCGTGGTTAGCCAATATTTCTTACAAGCATCATTGTGGTTCTTACAGTGAGTGTCTTCTTGAATGTAGTCTTGTCTGATGTCGGCCCGTGGCTCCGTTACACATTAAATTACTTAACTGAGCAGGGCTACATATTTTAATGGAGTAGCTGCTCTCTAATGCACACGTCATAATTTAGACTCTTGAGATAATGGGCTTAAATGTGCAGAATAAATATTGTGTAATGTGGCCAGTCATAAATTAGCAGTATATTTAAGAAAATATTTAAAGTAAGGATACAGTATATCTTGAGTACAGGGTTATTTTGAAAGCTTGAAATTATAGTTATGACCCAGGGTGTGTAAATGAAACTGAAAGACCACGTCAGGGGGATTTTCCACTTGAACCAGTACCGTTCCTCATTTCTGTTGGTCAAGCATTGGTTATGATACAGAAATAGCTCTGTTCAGTTTTTTATTTCAAATACTGTGCAGGTACTTTCCTGATGAGACAGGACAGAACAGAAGCCTACAGCAAAAAGCATTTAACTGTCCTAGCAGACTGAAAGTCACACAGTACCTCGTTATGTACAGGTGCTTTATCAGCACACTTTATTCATTCAAAGACCAAACTGCACTACACCAGCAGGTAAACTCGTGGAAAACTTTACCGTCGCTGTAATCATTTGTAGTGGAAATACAAATGAGTTTAGCTGACACACAGTAGGAAATATATTTTGCTCATGAAAATACAATGCTTCAAGTTTATTTACTGGAACTGTACAAATGTCTTTAATTATATTTTCTTAAATGTGTTTTCAATTTGGCAACATGGATAAGCAGCTGGCTTTAATTATTTCATATAAATTTCACTTAGATTACATCCCTCATCTTAGATTTCAACAGAAATGAAATGCCATTTAACCTCAAATGATAATGAAAAATATGAATGTTATCATTACATCGCAGTCTAGCCTACACTGAGGCCTGAGTGAATTCAGGCAATTATGAGACGAGATTAACGGTGGAAAAAAAAAAAAAAAAGATGTGTTTGCATTTTTGTTGAATGCATGTTGAGTCAGAAAAGTTTTGCAGGCATTGCTGTCATTGCTAGTTACAAGTTCGTTTTTATTTTACCTGAGCTGACTGTTCTGACAGCTTGTTAGGGCTGTGTTTGTCATAACTGCGCTATTATTTCTGTATCTAAAAATCTGTTGAACCAAAAGACATTTCAGTAAAAAGATTTACGTAATTCCTTAGATAAAAATGTATACTTTTACTACAGTATTTCAATAATTTAGTATGTCTTTTTATTGCATTATGTTCTAGTAACTAATAATTTATATGAAGACATACTGTAAATGTATGTATATTTAATTCAGCAATTGTTCATTTCTTTCAGTAAAATTTGGAGTGAAAGCCATCCATTTGGTTGATATAAAATGTCCAAAGTAGTGACAGATCAGTACTGATACTGAAAAAAAAAGCCTCTCAATAGTCAGTAGTACCACTGAATATAATATTTAGATTTAAATAGATCAGTGGTGTGCAACATTTATCTGCAGCAGATTTTTAAAAAAAACTTTTCTAAATGTTTAAAGGCCGGGGCTTTCACACTCACTTTCACATCTCCTCTAACCAAACCAAAGAAGAACAAAGCGACAAAAAAACACCCACCACTTTATTGAAGGCCGAACTGGTGACTTTATTTGATAGAAAAACAACAAATCACACAGCATGCAGTATTATAACAAATACTAAATGAGCTAAGTTCTATAATTTAATGGCTTGCCAGACAGAAAAACATGTAAAACATGAATGAAATACATGAATACACATCTACCATTACAAAGCTGTAAACTAACTTTATATTAAAAATGGATGGCATTTATACTTACAGTTGAGTGGTTTTATCTTTGAAATTCTGGTTGATAAAATTATGACCTTTACTGACAACATTCTCTTTTTTTTTTAAATCCAAAAAGGTCACTTATCATTTTGCATCCATTCCCATTCAACACATTCCCTCTGTTTATTTTTCATGTAATATTTACAACAGCTAAATCATTTATCAGAGCGTAGATGCAATGCAAGCCATATTTTTCTTTAAAGGTCATTTTCCTCCAACTATCTCTTGCATCTCCTTTTCTTCTTCCTCCTCTTCTGTAGCCAGACTCGGACCCCTACGCCTCAGCAAGCGTGATCGAGATGCAATCTGAACTGCCTGTCAATTCATACCGCCTGTGTGCGCCTGTTGTTGGTGGGAGGTGAAGGGGGGGTGGGAGACAGGCGGAGAAATAAATAATGCCATCATCAGCATATCGTGACGCTATTCCTTGTGACGTTCAGATGAAATCTGGGACACAGTTGCATTCATCGTTCAGTGAGCTCTTCCACACAGTTAAACCCACCGACAGCAATGAATGTTGATTGTGACCTTTGCTGTGGTTGGAAGCTGAAAATATTTTTTGTTTGTTTGTTTGTGGAGGATGGATGCAGTGCTCTTCTTGTGATTTTTTTCCAGGAGTCATTGGTCAGGCCTGTGTGCAGGTGTCTGTGTTTTACCTCTTTTTTTTCTTCTTCTTTTTTGAGACAGAGTGACAAAGGCTGGCCACAGGGTACAATCAACGGTCGATGGTTTTTTCAATTTAGCTCAAACTCACCGACAGCGTTGAATGTTCACTGGGGCGAGAACAGACCTGATGGTGACCGAGGATGACAGTCTGCTTAGAGATGCAGAGGAAGCAAGTCGTCTCTGTGGGTGGAAAAGCTTCTAACACTCACCCTCTCTCACTAAATCGCTCTTTCATTCTCTGAGCGGGAAGGACACTGAAAAAGTCATGAGTGTTTTACCATACTTTGATGATGCTATCTTTTCCATGTGGGCTCCAGTTCCAATAAGAGAATGAAAAAGGATTCATAGGAAGGAACAAACATGCTGAGATACATTTGTAAAATGCAGTGTATTATTAGATTTATTATTAAAAGAACTCCTGTCCCCTGTGCTCTCCTCAACAACAACCCTTGCAAAAAAAGAAACAGAAGCAGCTTTTTCCAACCTCACTTGAATCGTGGCAATGACATCGAGTCCTGTTTGCACTATTAACTCTTTGACACGCGGTCATTGTGACACCAAAGTTGTGGGAACCCATTTTGCTTCACTGCAAGTAGCAGTTAGAAGAGGGAAGTCATCTTGAAACTCCTGACTCATAGTGGGTTTTAGTAAACGCAGCACCTGGGCAAAAGCTGCAGCTAGTCGCCATATGCTGTATTTAAGCACAACGGCGTGGCCTCTAGAGAGGCACAAACATGCCTCAAGGGCTTCATGCAAGGTGGAGGATGAGGAAGACATCGGGTATGAAACCGTCGACTCACCCAGATCAATAGCGTATGTTGTTTTCGCTATGATGTGGCACTGTGGCTGAAGACTAAGGCAGTTTTTTTTCTTGCACTGATACCAGTAAAGGAACTGTCCGCCATCTTGTACGAAGGTTTTTATTACACACTGCTGACTCATTGTTGCTCATCATGAGAATAAAAAGCGCAGAGTTTGAGAAGCAGAAAAATCAAATGCCACAAAGCTGCTGTAGCAATTAGATAGGACCTGACAATAAAGCTGTGGCAGTGAGTCAAGATGTGGTCGGATGATAAATATGGTGCTGCACCTTTTTTACAGCAGGATAAGGAGTGACTAAGATGATGTGGTGGATATCTCATGTCCTGCCAAATCCCCATTGCAAACAGAAAACATAGAGTTAAAAATAACACTCTAATAGCCTTTACTATTAGGCACAGTGAGTATTAACATCTGAAGATTTTTTTTTTAAGACTTGAATTTCTACTACATGCCTGACAGCAAAGAGTGCGCTGCTTCTCTTTTCTCCTTTGGATCACAAGAGCTGCTCCTACCTTGTCATTCCCTGTGTATCTCAGTCCTCTGAAAGGCTCGTCATTTGTGAGCAAAAAAACAAAAAAAATAATCACAACTCAAAATATCTCAATCAAAATCCAGTTTTCTAGCCGCTGACACGTCACGCCAAGCTCGGACAAAAAAGCACAGTCCTTGCTGCGAGGGACACCGCTAACTCGGCCTCTCTCCACTCTCCCGAACAGTGATTTGAGTGACAGCGTTGGAATTGACAGAAGTGGATGAGAAGGAATGTCGCTTTATAAGGTCTTCTCTGGCCGCAGGACGAGGGTGACAGTAGGAAGAAAGATCCGGGACACGCAACTAGAGAGAGAAGGGCCCTGAGCTGACAATGTGGCCCTAATCTGAATGACAAGGTCTGCACATCAGCCCTCAAACCAGCCTGGGTTGGGGGGGGGTGATGAGGGGAGAGAGGAAGGAGAAGGGAGAGTGCGAGAGGAATAAGATGAGACCGGGGGGGGCAGGCAAGGATGTCCTTCCTTCAAACATGTTGGCCTTAATGGCACGGACAGCTCTGACATTTAACCACTGAATCATTTTTAGATAAGTGGATGTGGTAGTTTGTGTGTGTGTGTGTGTGTGTGTGTGTGTGTGTGTGTGTGGTGGTGGGGGGGGGGGGGGGGGGGGGGGGGGTGGAGTTGTGACTTGTAAAAATTTCAGGAGGCGTATTCGTGGCTAAATATAAAGAGCTTTAAAATGGCAAGGAAAAAAGGAGGCTAAGGAATCATGGTGATCACGGACTTTAAAGGTAGATGGAAGAGAAGAGGAGAAACTTTGTGACTTTAAGGGGCAGTAAATTACTGGACCAGGGAGAATCTGTGCAGGAGAGGTGACCTGATGGCTCTCCCTTATTTAGTAACTACTGTCGAGGTTGTCTTGAGCAACAACACAACCCACAGTGGGGTCACTGAAGCTGCATAGCAGAAAACCCAAACTGTAATGGGCATCTCCCAAAGGGGAATTACTATGAATGTGATACAGGACGCCACAGATAAAGGCCACATATGCTGAGCAGATTGTGAATGAAAGAAAGCTGTAAAAAAAAAGCTGCTCCAAGGAACGCTGACAAAAGCAAACTAGCAGAACAAGTTTGTGTAACGGATACTGTCAAAGTTTCACAATTAGCACTGCGGACACTGTCAAAACACCACAGTAATTCCAGACTGACAGATCATACAGGAGGTGATCGAATTACTCCGAAACAACAAAAGAACCATCTGCACTCGATATTACAGTAGCGTGTGAATGCACCATTCTTTTTTTAATGTCAGAGGATATCCTTTCATCGACTGAGGTGACGGGAGACTGTTAAAAATGCAGGCCGACCACAGGAGAGGGCATATCGGGACAGTTTTTGTGCTACTTTTTGCCTACGTAGGTGTGTTTTTTTTCTTCTCTTCCATTTCACAGTCCCTCTTGTAAGTGTAGCCTGTTATCTCTCTGTAAAGATAATTTTAGGCATGCAAAAGCAAACAAAGTTTTTATCATGAGCTCGGTGGAAAATGAAAAAAAAAAAATGCTTAAAGGAGAGAAGAAAAAAGCATTCCCAGAGATGAAGCTGTAAATGTAGCTTTAAAGTCGCTGCAAATGAGCTGAAATGTAAAATCTAAAGCTCAATAAAAACTGGTAAAGGAAAAACCTACTGAAAATTTTATAATCAAGACAGTGATCAAAGTGAGTAAGGACATCAAGGTTCTTCACAAACTAATTTTGGTAATATTTAAAGTAATATAAAAACCCAAAAGTTTTTAACACACTTTTTATGTGTTAGACTTCTTGATTTTTTCACGAGATGTTCAGCTGAAACATTGCTGCATTAATAAATGTTTCCCTACTGCTTCTAATAAAATACTTCGTCACATTGAAGGCATCTGAAAAAAAAAGAAAATTTGCCAGCCAGTTTCTAACCAGCCTATAACTTTTTGGCTTGCATAAAAAACATTTCAGTGGAAACCCCAGTTTATGTCTGTCTCTCCTTCGCTCCTTCCCTCTCTCCCTCTCTCAGGAGGGGGAGGAAATTCCTGGCGAGGGTGCTGTGAGTTGTTGCTCTCTGCCTGCAGGTACAGACCGGCCTCCTCTGTCTGCCTGTCTGCAGATATCATACCGCGACGTGATCTGTTTAGCTGCCTGACTTAATGCTCACCTGCTCACGCGCCTCCGGCTCTGTTTGTGCGTGCCTATGTGTGTTTGTGCGAGTGTGTTATGTTGACTTCTTCTGTCTCCTCACAGCTGGAATGGCGTCTCCCTCTTTATCTGCTGCCCTGCGATTACAGACACATGCACACACACAGGGAGACAAACGGGTGGACCTTCACTACACTGAGGAGATATTTACAAATTTAAACAGTGTTAACTTTTCTAGCGAGCAATATGCAGTCAACAAGAAAACACACACACAAGCTGGACTGGAAAGAATGGAGCTGATTACAGTAATTGGGAGAACGGAAGCGAGGAAGGCAGGATTGTGTGTGCACTGAAACAAAGACATAAAACCCTCTAGCATTTGCAAGAATTTACCCAAACTAGCTATACCTGTTTCAAACATGCATCTCCATCTAATTTCAATACATTTGAATTCGTAGGGGCTCTTTGCGCATCTAAATAAACACAACAAGGGGTTCGATTCCCACTTGTGTCAAAACTGGACGCTTTCCTCTCTGCTGAAAAGCTCTGGATGCATCGTGTGCCAAGCGGCATATTATGTTGTATATTTTTCGTTATTTCATCCTCAGGTTGTCACGGCGCTGACAGATGCAGGCTGACGTGTACAGCCGCGCTCACAAAACACACGCACGGACACACTTGAGTAGGGGTCTGAGTCCAGCTGGAGGTGGTCTCCTGCCAAACCTGCAGGCAGGCTGACTGTATTCATATTCATCACACACACGCTGATTGAAACTGACAGGACACACACACGGACGCACACACAGTTGGGGGAAAAAAATATCTACCAGTGAGTAAATCAATATTTCAAGGGCAAGCTGCTATTCTAAAAAAAATCATAACAAGAAACTATTTGGCCACCTCTGCTGCATTATTCCATCTTTGACTTCTTTTTCTGCAATTTTATCTGCCATCACAAAAGATACCTGCACTATGTGCTTTTTTTTTTTAAAAAAAAGGGGAAGGCCATTGAGAAAAGAGAAATAGGAGTGAATGTGTGAGAGAGACAGCCACAATTGGATGTAGACTAGCAGCAGTGAGTAATGTCGTGAGAGAGGAGCAGACTGGGGAGAAAAAGCGAGAAGTGAATAATAGCCAATAGGCTGGGAGAGCGACAGGAGCGAGAGAGATGGAGGAAGAGCGCCTCTCTCTCTTACACACACACACACACACACACACACACACGCACAAAGCAGAGACTCCGCAGGGCGCCAAATAATAACCTTCCTTGTCATTATCATCGCCCAGCCAAACCGCTCTCCACTCCTCCTCCACCTCCTTCCGTCTTCAACACAATCATTGCCCTATCGTTTACAGTGTGCTGCTAAATGGGAACATCAATAGACACATCCATTAGCAGTGCGAGTCCTTTCCTCTCTGATTCTCAAGTGCTTTAATAGCCAGCACACACACACACACTCTCATGCCGCACCTCGGCCGACTGTTAACCAAGCTAGCCTCGCGCAGGCAAAGCCGAATTGATGGAGTGTGTCATTACAGCTGGTTAGTAACAGTTGCTGTGAGGGCGGCGCCGTCAGTCAACCTGGAGCTAGAAACTATGAGGACGGGGCTGCTTTCTGATTTAAGTAGCTTCCGTACAAGCAGCGTTGTTCTTATATTTATGTTTTATTTATTTATTTTTTCTCATGTCTGTACTGCTATGCTGTAATATTTTTGTGTTGCTCTTTTCAAAGATCTCCGTTTCATCTTTTCTGGCAACCATTGCTTATGATAACTACCAAAGTCATCTTGTTTGTATGACACAGAAACAACTGCCTCTTTGGGAAGTATTTTCCGTGGGAAAGACCTGCCAGACATGAGGGGTTTAAACCTTAAAGTATGTGCATGGAAATGATATAGCTCTGTTATATCCATTAGTAACAGTGGGCAAACTCATAAGCACTGATTTGTATGGTTAAGGAAAATTTAGGCCACCTATTAACAGATGAATCCAACACTGGCATATGGCAAAATGTTAACGTCTCTCCTCCTCTTTTTAAGTCAGTGTAGTACAGTTTTTGTTTTATTTTTTTCTCCCATAACTCAGGACACATACAAGACAAGTTAACGCAAACTAATTATATTTGTTGTTCACTTATGAGCTACTGTGTTCAAATGTTCAGAACAGTTCATAAACACAGAGGTTCCCTGAGCGTAAAAGGACAAACTATCATCCTAAATGTAATGTGCAAAGGCCCCAAAAATAAAAACCTAATCAATTATACAAAGAGGCCAATCTTATTTAGAAGTGCATTAATACCTTATTAACCTCAGCCTGAACTTTCGTCACTGTTAACTACGGATGCAAATTAAGTACGGGCAGCCATTTGACAGTTTAATGAACATCAAAATAAACCCCGCCCGATCCCATCCGAAACAGAGCGGAATGAGAAAAAGATAAGGAGGGGACGAGAAGGGCAAATACAGCGGGTGGAGAGGGAAGGAAGGGCTTCCCACAATGCTGCCTCACACACTGTAATTTCAGCACGCGTGCATGGCTTTTTTTTTTTTTTGATGAAGGGCGAAGCAGGATGCTGGGAAGCCTGGGAGGGGCACAGGGTGGGTAGGGGGGGTGGGGGGGGGTGGGTGGACGTGGGGGTTTGTGGGATATGTGGTGCAGCTGTTAAACTTGAGTTGTGGAGATTGGTTTCGACTGATGGAAATAGAAAAAAAAACAAAAACGAAGCAGGCTTTGTGCACACACACACATGCAGACACACTAGAAATGGCATGCATGACAGCAGACACACACAATTAAAATTAAAATGGAACTGCATAAATTAAGATTTGCTCAAAATGAGACATCCGAATTTGATTGAAAGACGTTCTTTTCATTGTTTATTTACCAGCACCGAGAAACTACTTTTCAGAAGTTAAATGACTGAATTTAGCTAATTTATTTTATATTCTTATTTTATTTATTTAATTACTGAATTTAGAGCACTTTGGAATCCAAGTAGTCAATTTGTCTTTAAATTACTCAGAGGAGAAAATAGCAGTGGATAATGAGGTTTTTTTTCTCACATTCACACTATTATTGTCCCCCTAACTCGGTGGTCTCTGATTCTTACCGTAACAGGCATGTGTGTGTTTGTGTGTGTGTATATGTGTGTGTGTGGCAGGGTGGTGTAGACCGCAGACAGACTCTAGGTGCCGTTGTACGTGTGTGAATGCGTGCCTCCTTCATGTCTGGACCTGGACAGAAAACAAACAGAGAAGAGAAGAAAGCAGAGGATAAATTCAGGTGTTGTTTGGTAAACCATGTTATTAAAATGTCATAGACACATAGACACACACACACACTCACACTGTGATGTGTACATATATTATTCAACAGCACCGACTGATGTGTGTAACAGTATTAGCTGGAGTAAGTCTGCACTTTCATGTCATATGTACAGCAAGCCCACTCACAACCCCAGTTCCTATTTACAGTCTGGGTGGTCTCGAGACACAATGACAAGCAGCCGCCGTGTGTGTACATTAACACATGATTCATCTTGAAAAAAAGAAAAGTTTTGACGTAGGCTAGGTGGTTAGACGAAAAATACTGTGACACCTCGAGAATAAGAGCCCCGCTAAAACAAACATGTAAAATCAGCCTTTGAAACCACTTTGTAAAATCAAATCTGGATAAAACATGCGAGAGATTATGTCTCTTCTAATACAGCTAACATGTCACTTACGTGCTTTTATGTGATGCCCCAAACACAATAAAGAATTTCAGGATAATGACAGCACTGACTGTAAAGTATTATATAGAGCAGGGTGTCTGACAGGCCCACAGCACGATGAGGCTGGGAGTGATGTGCACTGAGACAGAATGAGCTATCAAAAAGAATTTAAAGTTGACCAGAAGGTATTCAACTAAACCGACACATGATTTACTTTGTCTGAAATAATATGTTCAAAACACAAGTAGCAATGTGACAAACATGTATTCAACTTTTCAATGACCCATCAAAATAAAAGTACAATAAAAAGGACGTAACATGGTCCATGTGTATAAAGTCTGTCTGTTGTTTAAAAGGCTAACATTGTGTGCTCCCTGCCAAAATGCTTGTCTAAAAAGAAGCTAAAAAGCAAATGAGAGCTGCAACTAATGACTTTTTTCTTGGCTAATCAGTAAACCGTTTTAAGAAGTGTCAGAAAATAATAAAAATGGAAGTCACAATTTTCTAAACCCAAGTTTACATATTCAAATTGCTGCTTAAAAATGGTTGCAGAAAATAATTTTCTGTGAATTGACCGACCAACTATCTCTGGCATATTTTACAGTTAACATAATTTAGAGTAAAACAGCATCAGGAAAGCATACATGCCCCAAATGTGGACACTGTATGACATTATGAGACAATAAATAAATAAAAATATGCACTTATTATCACTATCACGAGTAGTAGTAGTAGTATTGAGTCACATGACGGTTTTGCCATCATGGTTGTTCTCTGCATCCCCCAATGTTTTCTCTGATTCGAGTGCCATTTGGTCTCCCATTGTGACTAATAATGAGTCACACTGTGTACTCTGAAAGCTGTGGGTTCATTTGTAGTCAATAAGCACATTAAAGTTCCTGTGGAAGACATATTCATCAGTGTTTTTTTTTAAACTACTTTGGCCGCCCTAATGATTTCTTTGAGCACCCTGCCGTTTGTAGTTTTTAAGAAGTCCCTCAAGAGTCCTTTTTACTTTGCTTCAAGAACCTTTTGGTCATTGGCACACGCGCAGGCGAGTGGTCATAGTTAGATGTGGCATGTACAAGTGCTTCTTACTAAAGATATCTACAAGTCTAAATGTGCTGTGTTTGAGCATGCATGCATGTCCTAACCAGTTCCATTTTTGGTTTGTGTAAACACTGTAAACAGTGGCGTTCTGAAGCTTAAATGTGATCCAGGACCGGACTGTCTAAGGCCAACTTCAAACTTGACATGTTATTATGTGTGGTAGTAATATTTTATGCTCACATCAGTCTCCTTTTTTTCTTTCATTTCACATGCACTGAGTCCCATGTATTATTTAAGGCAGTCTAGACACAGCTCTAATGAAAGCCACGCTAGAAAAATAACGCCACAGCTGTAATAAATGGAGCTGAAAATTCCGAGAAATTATATGTGCAATCTGAAAAACCTAGGTGCAAAACGAAAACACACACAAGAAAGAAAAGTCTCGCCAAAAGGTTATTGAAAGGTGGCTTGCTAACACAGCCTTACGAGTGAAATATAGTTCCTCTGAATTCCTCTCAGCCGGATCTACATTCATACAGAAAAGAACAATGATTGACCTTGGCCAGATGAAAAATTGCCTCAATTGTTCATACTTCACTTTGATGTTAAATACAGTGAAACAGGGCCGCACAGGAAAGCTGCTCACCACAGCTGAAGGAGAAATTAAACCTTTTATGCGGCTAAGAACTACCCCCCTTGCTTCGCTTTTTAAAGTTCCAACTCTGTTCGATTGCCTGCCTCTGCCAGAATATACATGCAATTTACTATTTCTGTCTTGCCGAGGTAACGTATCCTTCAGCTAGTACTCTTTCTGTGTTCCTTCCTACAATCACTATGTTTCTTTAAACCACCTCCTGCATCATTTCTCTCCCACCTCTCCATCTCTCTCTCATTGTTTCTGCTCTCCCCTGCTCCCATCCCTTTCTCTCTTTCTCTGCTCCAGTAAGCAGACTTGCAGAGACCAGGGAGGGCACCTCAGTCATTAAGGTCCCGGCACGGCGTCACCAATTTATACTCTCATTAACAGATCCATGTGCTGCTCAGTACATTAAAAAAAACAACAACAACAACCCGGGACCACCCACGTGTTTAGGCCCCCTCAAAACAAAACGCAACAATAAAAGATCTGTGTTCTCTCTGCCGGCTAAATGAGCCAATTCACGCGAACGGAAAAAAAGAAGTTGCAAATTAACGGACGTTTGAGGGCTCCATGGTACACGGGGTGTTTATGTGTTAACGAGAAAATGTCATTAATCGGGAGGGAGTGCTGGAAGAGCCCTTGTTGTGGGACTGACTGGCCTTGCAGTTTTTTGTTCTTTTTCCACAAAATAAAGGAAGTCTTGTAAAAATTACAGTTTGTTTCCAAATGTGTCAGAAAATAAAGTGCGTGTAAAACATTCTTCTCTTGGTTAGCATGAGAGTTTTCAAACTGTGAAGTGGTTATCAGGAGAATGACTGAAGCTGTGCAACACTGACGCCTTATTTCAAGAGACACAGGTGACATTTTCTGTCTCTGCTACAGAGGTGCTGCGGGGTCAAGCAAATAAACCCAGCTAGGAGTTATCAGTGGACACCTCCCTTGCAATTTGAGGCCAGTTTTGGTTCTGCGTAGCTGAAAGGGCAAAGAACACAAAACAGTTAAGTTAAGAGTTCCACTTCCACTGGGCCACCCATGGTTGAAATGTAAGATACTGGGTAGAGTAAGAGATGTCTGCTGTCTACGGAAAAAATCCTGCAATTACAGTTTTTTTTTCCTGCAAGTTTTGTCTCGGGTTCTTTGAGCTAAATCAGTTCACATAGAAAACTATCTTGAAGAGTAGAGAAGCACTTACGGTCTTTGTGGTAACCTTATACGTGTAGCCCTTTTTTTTGGGATCAGATGGCTTCAGTTCAATACTGAAATAAAGATCAGCATCAAACTGTAAAATGGCTTCCAGATAAAAGTTTGTCAAATGTTGCTAAAGTTGATTCTGACGACACTGACTCAGTTGTTTTTTGTGAAGGAATAATCTGTAAGTGTACCTCTATGAATGTCAGGTACGTCTACCCACTGCTTTGATCACTTTGGATTTTTTTTAATGTGCAAAAAAACGACGTACCAGACGAGGAAACAAGTGACATGGCTGTTTGCATTTCTTTACCTTTTATGTCTGAGCATACTATATACACCGATCTTTGTCCTTTGTCAGAATATGTCTGAGTTCTTACCATATTGCGCCTGTTTGTAATAAAACTAGCACAGGCATGTAGAGCTAGACCACCCAGAGCAGTTACCCAAACACCCTCCTTGCTCACAAAAAAAAGAAAAGAAAAGTCACTAGTCTTAATTATATCCATCCTCTGGGCGTGTCTTTCTGCCCAAAACAGACATCTGAGCCACCCCCCCCACCAACAGGCCACAAACCTCACCGAGGCCTTATGGAAAGAACTTTTTGGTGAACACATTGACCTTAGATGGAAATAAACCTATTCAGCGCTGTGAGGAGTTATTTTCACCGAGGTTACAAAGGCAATCTGATTTCATATTGTTTATTGTTGGATTATCTCCTCCTGTACCCTGTAGGCTTGTAAATGATCCCACACATAAAAAGTTCCTGCAGAGGGTTCTTTTGATAACAAAATCTGCAGGATGTCAAAATCAAGTGGGTGAATTGTTTACCATATCAAAAGAAGTTGGGATGAAATACCAATATAATATCAAAACCTGCACAGAGCCAGCCACTTAGATGAAAGAGAGAGAAAGAGACAAGACAACGCGTGTATGTGTGTGTGTGTGCGTACACGCCCATACGTTGTAATAAGGAGGCGTCGGCTCCAGGGAGGAGGTTGTTGTGACTGCACTCTTCTTTTTCATGATCTATAATTTTCAAACTGGCAGTGTGAGGGGGCAACCAAGTGGTGTCCACAATAGAGAGACATAAAGACATAGAGAGAAAGAGGGAGCGTCTACACAGGCAGGACCCCAGTGGCTATCTGCCAGACAAATCCTCCCTGGGCTTTGATCCTCTGCCCACTTCTCTCTCTGCGGTTTTTGTTTTCAGGCAAACAACTGTGATGTTTAGCCGAAGTGCAACGAGATTCCAAGGCCCCCAAAAAATGCAGGACTCTTTAAAAATCTGCTGCTGCAAATGAAACCAAAACAAAGGAACACTAGCACGAAAGAGCTAATTTAAGATGGACGAGGCTAAAAATAAACAAAATGGTCATCACTGCTGTCCGGTCCTTCCTTCCTAATGTTTTCAATATGCTATCCACCAAGGATCAAGGGGTTAATCTGCTTCTGTTGTATTTTAGCGGAGATGCTATCGAAGGCCATTTGTTCCAAGCAGCGAGGCTAATGACCCTCAGCCGACGCTTGCCGTTTGGCCAGGAAGAGCAAGGGAAGGTAAGTAACCTCATATATTCTCGGGGGCTGAGCTAATGAGAGGGAATGGGAATACGAGCTACGGTCCATCATCTACTTAGGACCTAGACAGCAGTGCTGTCGTCCTCCCCTGAGTGTAAACACACACACACACACACACACACACATACACGTAGACAAACCCTAATAGGAAACCCAACCATCCTCTTCTTCTTGCACCTAATTTTACTCCTGTCCTGTTAAGTAAATGTACTATGGGTAGCGTTTTATCATCAATAAGTCAATACCACATTAATTCTGAGACATTGGTATTATTACTGTAAACAAGGAGTTCTATCATCCAGACAGCTGGCAGCTTCCTTTGACCTTTTAACTGCAATTGTGAAGATTTTGTCAGTGTGCTGGTATGCTTTACTGCACGCAGCATTACAAAGATGCCATTCCTCCAGCGCAAAACAAAGAAAGTGAAATAAATGCAGTAAAACACAAGAGTAAAGGCCATCAGTCCTCTGGACAATGGCTGCACTTATATAATGCAATTTCATGGAAATAAAACACCATTAATCTAATTTATATATGACTAATGTTTAAAAAATGCAACACACAACACTTCTGGAAATGAGTTTTTCCTTTTGTGTCCAAACATAATGATTCTTCATCATAAATGACCAACGGAGGTATGTATAATAATAAATTTTAGGCGTTCTTATCTTTAGTTTGTTGTAGCAACAGTTAAGGTTGCAGCCCTACATGGAGAAACACGCATGCATAAACGGAAGACGTATAGCTGAGTGGGGATAGCTGCGGCCATGTAAGGCTGAGTGAATTCTGCTGTGATGGGAAAGCAGCAGGGGGTCCACTCCTCTGCCTTTATTCGATTCAAGTCGGGCCTGGCTGCCTCTTTCACTCCTCTGGCACGCACATGGATATTTATGCGTGTATGTGAAAAAAAGAGAATGGGTACAGGAATAAGTACCCCACTGCACTCTGTGTATATGTGTGTATATAAGTGTGTTTGTGTGTGTGTCGGTAATACCTCCAATGGCAGACTAATGATAGGTCTTATCGACACCCAGCAGTGAATGCAGGCCTTTGTCTCCTCTCGGGACGCATTATGGAAAGCTTAGGGGGCTGCCTTTGACTCCTTTTCATTCTCTCACCCACTGATAAAACCCAGCACAAAAAAGGCAACTGTTATACAGCTCCTGTAGCGTGGCAAGTTGAGGCACAATACACCCCTGTGCCCCCGCCATCAAAATAAGCAAAAGTTAGGCGTGCAGCTCATGAACTCAGCACAAGTCACTGACAAAAGATAAAAATTAATACTGGAATTTACATTTTGGAAAACAAAATCACAATGGCTGAAATTACCATTCATTTTGAATATGCAGCACATAGGGTGACTAGATGGAGACGGAAAACCACAAGATGCGTGGGCTTCACGAATACGGCGACAATGACAGTAGGCCTTTAATGATTCCAAATTACACAGTTACAATATACAATTTAAATGTCCAGTGTGTAGGATTTAGGGAAATGTATTGGTGAAAATGGAATATAATATGTTTCTCCTAGTGTATAATCACCTGAAAATAAGAATCGTCATGTTATCACCTTAAAATGAGCAGTTTATATCTACGTAGAGTGCGCCAGGGATGAAGTTTTACTGTAGGCTGGCGCAGACGTTAGCATCACCCTGGTTCTCTCGTCAAAAAGCCTATGGGATTTTTCCTTCGGATTTTGGATTACTGCAGAAAATAAGCTCTGTGGTAAAAGAAGTCTAGGACCCATTTTGCACAAATGACCACCACTTTCTTGATTTATGAAGTCTAATGCAATCGCAAGAAGTAAAATGCTGACGTTAGGCTATAAAACAAACTACCCCGCGGTCACATGACTTAATATCGCCAACACAATACGGCCGTAAAGCCGTGATATGCGTGATGACCTTCTGTGGTCCTATTTAGCCACTTGTTATCAACCGCCATTTTTATGACACATAAAAGCAAGCCATGAAAGTCTTTAAGTTTGTGTTGACTTTAGACCTTATTTCAGGAACCTAACCAAAAAGCATTATCGGTAGTTAGCATCCCCTCTGCAAAACAGAGCATTGGAAAAACACACATTTTTAACATGATACTGCTTTTTCCAGCGTATTTACTGGTTTTAAACCATCAGGTACATTTGGTCCAGTGGAAGAGACCTCTGTGGATAATTCGGCTCCCAGAAAAAATCTCAGGAACATCTGATTCTTAAATTATCAGAGAAAAAAGGTGAGCACACAGTAGTAAATGCTAGGCTAGCTGCCCATTTGCGACAAGCCTAACAGTGTAGGAGAAACACTGATTTGTAATGCAAAACTGTTATAGTCATTGTTTTAATCACCTGATCCATTTACTCTGGAGAGAAGGAGACCTCTGTGGGAAATTCGGCTCCCACTAAAAACCTCCCAAACATTTAACACTGAAGGAATCCTAACCAGGAATTCACAATTGGCACATATGAAAAGTTACTGCTGGTTGCAATCTGCAATCCTCACCGCTAGATGCTACTAAATCCTACACACTGCTCCTTTCAACACGCATTAGTAGAGGCTATATGGCATTTTTGTTGTCATTTCAATCTGTTTGAGCATTTCAGTCATGTCATCAAGTATTAAAAGATCTTGTCTCATCTGTGAGACATTTAATTTTACCATTCTGCCCACAGACATATTATATCTGTAGACATCTGGTAAGCCGAAATCTAAAATATCTGGATGTAGTTAAAAGCTTTTATTTTGGCAAGGACTGTTTTTATCTTCTATCTTTTATGATTCATGCTCCCAAACATTTCATAACATTGTCAAAGTTCTCAAATTGATGTTGTCTCATTTCGAAACAAGTACTGATATTTATGGCTTTTCCATTCAAATACGTCTGCAGGTACGTGGGGAATAGTTTAGAATGAGTGTGTGCCTTTCAGCCTGGCTCCAAGTTGCTTTTCTCTGCCTCTGAAGGCTCTGTTAGTTACTGTGCTTATTTGAGGGTTAGAGGTTGGGGCAGGGTCCCTTAGACAAGCAGTTTATGAAATGAAAATGTTTTCCTTTCCAATGATGGCAAGCGTTACTCTTCACGTTTTTAAGAGTTCAGCATACAGCTCCTTGGGGAAGCGTAGACATTTCTACGGTCGTTTCCTGCTGAGTCAATAAAACTCACTCCCTCTCTAACTCTGTTCTTTCTCAGCCTTATTTTCAAGTGGTTATTGTCAGAAATAGCACATGAGTACATTATATTTTTACTCCTCGTTCCATGTCTTTGGATTTTTCTTCTTATTCCACTTTCTGACTCTACATTCACCTTTTCTTCCGGCCAGATAACTCTAAGGGGATCATTAACGTACAGAAGTTTCCCCTCTCTTTTCTTTTCTCCCTTTGCTTTTCATTCTCTTTGTATTCTCTTTTTCGACTTCAATCTACAACAAAAGAACAATACAGAATATTCAAACACAGACCTTCCTTGAATTGCCCTCGTAGCAATCAAAAAGAAAGCCCCCCAAGGCCAAGCAGAGAGGATTTAGAGGCCTCATTTAGTAGGCAGGTAGAATCAAGACTCCCCCCATCCCATCCCATCCCTCGCAGCAATTAGATAGAGGCCAGGAAGTGCAGTATTTTATGACCTTATAAAGACATTAGAGGCATCGCTCTATTGGCCCTCACCCCCCCACTTCTCTATTTACCAGTTCTACAGTAACTCTCCCCTTTTTGGTCTTCTCTCATGGATAATTCTCTCATGCTCACTTTGAAATCTTCTCCACCGACCATCTCTTTTCCTTTCTTGTTGATTCCTACTCTCTCTGAAATCTTGTCTACCCACCACTGCCTTTCTCTGTTTTAATTTTTCTATCTCTGCCCCCTCATGCCCATCAATCTTTCACTCATCCATCCATCCATCCAGTCATTTTGAAACTGCTGTGGCTTCAAACTCAATAAAAGCTCTCATTCTAATCTTTAATCCTCTAGTGGTTGGTGGGTGTCTTTGCTGAGGGGGAAAAGGCTTTGATAGAGGAGCACTCTGTTGTTCTATGCTTTCCTTTGTGCGGACACAAATGTTACCATTTTCGACACTTGTCCATCAGGCTTTTATGCCCGTTCCCCAGCTAGAGTATGTCCCCCCCGTCCCTCCCCACCATTGTAAACCATCGTCCATCATTTGCCGGTTATTTTGCGTGAGCGTGAAACTGACAATTACTCGCTCTGTCCCCCAGTCCTGCAGTGAATCAATATGAGTTGACGGAGTGACTCATTTGCCTGTCATTTCCCCATATGCGTTTTTTGAAATATGAAACCGTGTGACACATTGTGGCTTCAGCCTTACAGCCCTGCCTCGGTATACACAAACGGACACCAAAAGAGAGCCAAGGCGCTTCTCGAGTCCTGCAGCTTTTAAAGCCAGCTTAGACAGACTCGGCTGCTCCTGAAAGACCTTCTTCCACTGGAGCAGAGGGCAGACACACTTGAGAGGAAGAAGGGCTAAGAAGAAAGAGCAGTGGCATGTCTGGATACTTGCTTACAACATCCTCCACCTTTTTCCTTTCTTTCTTCCCCAGACTATGCTTGCATCATTTGACCAGTTCCAAAAACAATGGGGTTGTGTGTAGCTGTACAATTTGTGACTCCACTAATCCCTGTTGGTTGCTATATAGCACATCCATCAAAAGAATGATGAAAGGAGAAGAAGAAGGCCTTTCTTCCTCAAACAAGTTCAAAACCCACTTCTATTTAAAAACAGCTTTGTCTTGTCCAAATGGGGTGATTTGGACAGAGATTTTTTAAATGTGGGGAATTCCAATAATTAACATGGATTATTTTTGGCATTGCACAATCCCTTAGAGGATCGTCCCCTGCTCTTTTAAATCATTTCTCATTTCTCTGTACCCCCACAACCCTCCTAATATCTTTCATCATCGTCTCCTGTCTTTTAAAATGACGGGATGACTTTTTTTTTTTTTTTTGTGGTGGACGTTAGAATGATTGGGCCAAGTAACAGCAGCGGGAGCGCTGAAAGAGAAATAGCTGAAGGGAGTTGAGAAAATGTGAGAAAAGACAGACGATTGCGTGGCTCGGGCAGATTGAAAATAAGTAAGTGAGAGTGAGAGACATGAAATGCTAGAAAAGAGAATTGAGTTGGACTGGACAGGGGGTGATATGAAATGAGTTGAGCTGAACTGAAATAAGCTGAATTGAATTTGTTCTGTCTTCTGCAGAACGTCATTGTGAGGTACAGTTCATAGTGTAAGTATTTCTCACAGAGGGAAAAAGAGAGTGATGGAGGAGGACATTTGTACTGACAGGACACGCTAGCAAGACAGTAAGTATCATGTCCTGTATTAGAAGAGTCACGGGTTCTTTTCCACCCTTTTTTAGGGTTTCTGGAAAAGTATCTTGAACATTGAACCCTTAATACTAATTTGTGCATTTCCACTGTGCCCTTTGCCATATCATGGTAGTATTTTAACAAGGGCTGGGCAATATATCAATATTGTATTGATATTGTGATGAGAGACTAGATATTTTCTTAGATTGTGGATATCGTAATATCACGAGTGTCGTCTTTTTACCTGGTTTTAAAGGCTGCATTATCCACATTACTGATGATTATTTAACAAAAATCTCACTTTGGAAATATTCTGTGAAAGCACCAATAATCAACCCCACAATATTGTCGCAATATCAATATCGAGGTATTTGGTGAAAAAATATTGTTGTATTTGATTCACTTTGCATCACCCAGCTCTAATTTTAACCTACATACAATTCAGGGAAGCTTAAACATTTGGTGGTCCAACTAAAGAAGGAAGAGGAGGATAAAAGAAACTAAAGAAACCTTTAGAAAGTCAGCTTTCATAATTATGAATATATGAAGTAGGTTTGGCCCTCTCATGAAGTGCATTGGATCTTCTAGGACTTAAAGTAACAGAACCTGGACTGGGAAAAAAAGCTTCACCAAAAAAATTCCCACCATTGCTATTGTAACCTCTGGGTGGAGGGTTGAGGTTGAAGAGAGTCTCATCAGAAGGGAGGATGACAAGAACTGAGAAAAACAACATTTTCTTTTCCTCACACTGCCTCTCCTCTTTAACCATCCCCCTATCTGTGTATGGTGGCAGCCATTCTGGCCATGCCTGCATGGTAGAAAATGATTTACTGCTGCTTTCAGCCTCACACAGAGAGAGTGAGAAGATTATTCTCTGAGAGACTGCTCGCAATGGGAAGCGCTGAAACACAGTTGAAACAATAAGGTGGCTCTTTTCCCAGTTTCACTCCTGTGTTTTGCCTTTGGGCTATGCTGTTCTCCAAGGGTTTTTTTATTTTTACTCCCTGCATCCCTGAAATGTTGGGACTTTAAAAGTGTGATGGATGCTGGAAAATCCTCACAACATGAAATGGATTCTCTGTTTTCTGACACACATATAAAAAAAACATGTGATAGCACAGGTGGGGACTGAATGTGGTAACGAGTGGGATGTGGGTTTAACAAGAACAATACTCCATCTGCATGTGGCAAAAGAGCATTCCTCTCCCATGTACTGTTTAATTCAAATATAGGCTAGCTAAAAAGGTAACCCCACCACCAAAATTCGTTCATATTAGAGACATGCTATCAAAAACTACATGTTTTCATATTTTCATGTTTTTGACAATCTAATACAGCAGATAATTTAAAGGTTAGAGGGCCCAGGACAGCTCCCTTGGTGTCAGCGCCCCTGCTGATGAAGATATTTCCATATTGTAATCCTTTTTTTCTTACTTTTTTTTGTATAACTAATCAGCATTCATGACCAAACACAAATGTTGAGTGCTTTTCTTAGATTTTCCATTGATTTAAATTGTTTAATTTGTAATTGTTTCCGTAAACTGCCTATTTAATATTAAAAGAAACGAAATAAAGTTCCTGATAAATTCTGAATTTGCAACTAAATCTAATGTCAGACTGTTACAGGAGACCTAATCATATAAATCATTAAGTATATCAACATAAAGAGAGATGAGTATTGCTTTTGGTTTCTTCTTTAGTGCAGATAAATGAATTTAAATGGAAAACAGATAAAGAGGAAACAGAGATGAAGACAATAGAAATGTTGAGGATGCAGCAGGTGACTCAACCAAGATGGTTGTTCATCACTGGGCAGCTGTTGCTCCCCGCGTGGGACACACACGAAAACAAACACGGACGCGCACTCAAACACAGAACAAAATCACACACGCACGCATGCAAACAACAAACCCACCCCAGGTACACAGCTGACTCAGGCAATCAGGTGGAAGGGCAACAGAGGACACACACATACACACACACACACACACACAATGTATAACCCGAGGGCAAACCGAGCTCTCTTACCTCTCTTTCATCGCTCTTGTGTTTTCCTTGTTTGCTCTTCTGCTTCCCGCGCTTCCCTCTGCGGTCAAGGCTAACGCTGCTAGCGCCCCTTTTGTTTCTTCTTCTTATGTCAGCTCCTTTCATGGACAAGGAAAAAGACAGAAAGGGGAAACGAACCATTAAGAAACTGTTGGGATTGGAGATATCTCTACCAGCACCACACATGAAGGAGAATAAATATATATATAATACTCCATTCATACAGTTAGGCCCTGTGGGATTCCAGTTATTGCCTCTAAAATTCCGTTATCTTTCAAAACAGTTTCTTACTCGGTGTGTAGTAAGGAATGTATGAACAAGATGGGCGCTTAGATTACAAATCGATGCGGTTCATGAAAGAAGAATGTGTTACATGACCTTTGAGAGTCAGGATATATCTTGTTATGTTGTGCTGGGTAACTGTTTTTAAAGCATACAGTTGAAAATCTGAGCAATGCTGAGCGACAACAACCAGCGATGTATTTGCAGAGTGGAGCAAGCTTGCTCAATGTAAGGAGGAATGAGGTTCAAGTTGGGGTCAGGGAGCACTGACTAGCAACCAGTGGCAAAAAGGAGCCATGGAATTATAACTATTACGCTGCTATATGGCTGCATGATTGCCATTTACAGTTTGCATACCTGCGCTGGCTTGTTACTGTGTCTGTTTCATTGTTGGGTTTTTTGTTTGTGGAGACTAAGTTGACGTGTAATTGTGCTTGAATGATTTTATCATGGCCATACTGCTTCGTAAACTGACGGGGTCTGTGTGTACGTGTGTGTAGGTGGTGTCTTACAGTACACTGATGAAATTGCTAACAGCTGTGACAGCAGCATCACACACACACACACACATACATACACGCTTTGCGCTCATCTCATTTGTAGCATACAGCTGCACAGATAAAGCACGAGGGTTAAGCAAATATTGTACAATGGCAAGGAAACAATGAACCATCCCCATCCCTCCCCTATCTCTCACACTCACTCACTCACACCAACTGCAGCGTTGCGTGAGTGTGGCAACTGTGTGTGTGTGTGTGTGTGTGTGTGTGTGTGTGTGTGTCTTGGTGCGTGTGAAAAAATGACTGGCACTGCTTGTCCTCTTTATTACTGTGAACAGAACAGACACCCCTGCTCCCCTCCCATTCATTTTAATCTCTATTCTTAATGATAAACCTCCTCAGTCACACTCTCGCTCTGTCTGTACCCCTCCACCCACCCACTAGCACCCCTCCAGCCTGGTGTCGACCCTCCGCAAAACCCTAGCGAGGCAGCAACAGTGCTCCTTTGTTTGCCCCCCACCCCCCCCACCCCCCCTCCTCTCTTCTTGCCCCCTCGCCCTGCCCCGGACGATGCTGGTTGGCGGGGACGGAGGCATGCCTCGACAGGAACGCCGGAGGAGAGGTAGGGAGGGAACGACTGATGGAGGGTGGGAGGGAGGGAGGGAGGGATAGGAGAGAAATATGTAGGTGGAGGGTGTGGGGGGTCACTTTGGGGAAAGAGTTTCATTTTTTCAGTCATTCTTCCTCTCTTTCATTTCTGCACTTTTCTGTCCATTCAGCATTACATGAGAGGGGCTTCTCAGAGTGTGTTTGTGGGGAGGAGGTAGGTGGGGTTTGGAGGGACTACACCCTCAGTGAACCCGCCGACTTCAGTTGACTGAGAGTCGAAGAAAATCATTTGCAGAGGACTATTTCTGGTTTGGACTGGGGAGCTAATTTTAAACACCAAAGTAAAGATGGAGAAGAGAGGGGGAAAAAAAACTCTGACTCCTGATTTTTATTTAGGCTCTGAGAGAACAAACACTTAAAACAAAGAAAAGCTCTATTCCTTGGCTTTTACATTTACATGGCTCAGAAATAATGTGCGTAATATTCCAAACAGGCGATTTGTAAAAATAGCCTCTAAGTACACAACCTTTAATTTCTCATTTATGCAAAGAAAATACTGGACCTGCCCATTGAGGTTAGTCAAAACATAATTTTAGCTGTTTCATTCTGGTACCACTGCTACCGCGGCAAACCCAGTACCCTAATAGCATAAATACTGCTCTTGTAATGGTGCCTGGGGCATGTCTCATTTGGAAGTGAGGGAGACAGCGCAGTAGAGCAGCGCCTTTTCCCCTCAGCCAAAAACACACGTGTGCACGCGCACACACACAGACGCCGTGGCAGCTCCGAGGCAATCGGATCATTAACCCCAACTAATCTACAAACATTATGTTTATAGAAAACGTCTGTCCAGCTTAGGCACACGCACAGCCAAGCCATGCTAATTCATGCCGCGTGTGTGTACGTGTAAGTGTGATTGGGTGTGTTTGTAAGCTATGACATGATGTGTGTGTCAGCACTGCTGTGAGTGTCATGTCTCTCAGTATGCATGTGTGTACACTTGTGTGTCATGGCTGCCTGTGTCTACAGTGTGTGCTGTGACAGACAGAAAGAGCATGACAGAGATGGCGAAAAAAGTGTGCGAGGGTGAGTGCTAATGTGTGTGCGTGCGGATGTGTGTGTGTGTGCTGTGGCTGCCAGTGATGCAGCACGCACAGCCTTGATCTAGACTCCTGCCTCTCTCGGACACCCCGCTGCGCCTGCTTCATCAATCAATAGGACAGATGAAGACAGACTCCTGCCGCGCTGTGAGGAAAAACGGTGACTTGCGTGCGCGAGTGTGTGTGTGTGTTTCTGCATGTAAGGAGGCTGAATGCCCTCGGGGAGAACGTGGCAGACATGATGCAAACCTTCAAGGCTTCCTGCCCACACAGAGATCATCCGCACTAGATTTGCTTTCTTGTACCACCAGAAAAAAAAAGCCAGACTCCATTTGATAGCTGATTTGCATAGACTGATATATTTACCAGTGTTTTAACCCTAACCTCCTCCTCCAACTTCTTCTTCGTCTCAAAAGATGTTACACGGAAAAGATGCTTCAGTGTGAGTAAAATTCAATTAAATTCCATCGTTTTCTCACCTTTTGAGGACTCTGGGGTTGTGGGAAGTGGTGTGACTAATTTTGGAAGCGTTTAATATCCGCTAAAATCACACCAAGATTGAAACTGCTTTGATACCATAACTATTCTTCCTTTCCTGCGATGTAATGCCGGGCTAAAAAAGAGCACCAAACAACGCATTTCCGTTGGTCAGATGAGACTTTCACCCGGAATCCAGGAAAACTCAATTACACACACAACTGTAATTACTTACTCCCTCACCCCCAACACACACACAAACAGCCCGTTGATGTGTCTATCTACACTGCTCAAAACCCCGGCTATAAAAAACATCTCAAGGGCTTATTCAAAAATCTTTATGAAAATGGTTTTAATATACCTTCAGGCACAGTCAAATGAAGTGGAAAATACTTAGAAGCTATAAAAAAAAAGCCCTTCCACAAGCTGGCGAGGCAGATCAAGTGAACTTGTGATATTTTCATAGTTTGAAATATTTTCTGTCAATTAAAAAGCCTGTGAGACTCTGAGCACAGCTGTACAAGAAACACCTAAAAACTGCCACTCATGAGAGCGTGTGAAGGCTAATGTGATCAAAAATAGCTTGTTGTGTGTCATCAAAACCGGGTGTATTTACTCATCTGCAAAATAGGAAGGTAGGCCCTTGGAGAACGCACATTGTAAGCAGTTGTATATTGAGACAAAGGGATGTGAAACGATTAGTCATTGCCGCGTACGTTTGTGAGTCAGAATTAGCAGCCGGTTCAGCTTCAGAAAAGTGGAGATTGAGAAAGTAGAGTGTTCCCATTGGTCACGATATGATTCAGGACACCAAGAGTTACACACTTTTGCATTTTTGCAAATCTTGCCAGAAACATGGTTGAGCTGGAGAGGCTTTATCTCTATATGGATGTCATGTGGTGTGTGTGTGTGTGTGTGTGTGTTTCTATTCCTCATAAATGACTTACAGGAACTGCAGAGTATGCTACAGAAACATGTGGTTTCAAAATGCTTTACTGCATTTTATTCTCTCTAACTAGATATACTGGCATGCTGTTAACTGCATTGTATTTAAAGCCGATTTTGATACAAGTGTCCTCAAAGTGCCCCGAAATCAAGACCATAAATCAATTTCACGACTTCAAGCAAAGTAATTAACACTGAAATTGTGGACGTAACTGTGCAGAAATAGTAGGAAGCAAGATTTGGGTTTATTTTGTTACTGGGAAGGAGGAATGTGTGTCATTTCCTGGTGCTCCAAATGGCCAAGTGACTTGAATGCAAAGCCACAGAAGCCATTTCTCCCACAGCGCCTAAATCCTCCAGAGCTGTTATCAGCCATTGGGGAGGTTTTGCCTCCTCAGTATGCAGCAAGACCGTTTTGTTTGTTTTCAATGTAACTTGTGATATTTGGCTGGGGCTCAGTGCCCTCTTTGTTAGCCATTGTGTGGAGCTGAATGAATCTTTCTTCCAAATTTCATACAGAGATGCACTGTGTGAAACCATAGAAACACCTTTGAGACCATCAAACTCAATTCCAGACAATACAGGCACCAGGAGTGGGCCACTTTATTTTGATTTAAGGTAAATTCTACTTAGCTGTTAAACTTCTATGACACTGATCTTGTTTAATGGATATCAATTGTTTCAAGTGTTGTAAATACTGTTCCTCTTTGATCCTGCATGTTTCAAGATGCTTTTCAACAGCCTTCACACATTACATTAAGACTACATTATGATAGCATTGTGAGACTGAGGGATAAACAATGCCATAGCACCTCATTGTTCAAATTAGGGGAAAAAAGCTTTTAAAGACTTTGATGGATTTCTCACACTAGCAATTAGCAAAGATGCAAGCTGTGGCTGCAGAGCATTCTGCTTTATTGATGCCTCTGTAGAGAAATGAGCATTGCTTCTTCTTCTGTGGTGCATTTTTCTATGCATGACTGTGGAAAGTCAGATCAAAATGACAGAGGTTTGATTCTGAGTGACTCATAATGGACTGTACACTCATAGATGAAATGTGCTTCGACCTGATAATATTCTGAGAATACCCTCATACTGCAACACATTTATGTCACACCAAGTCATCTGTGGAAATGCAAGAAATACATAATGTAGCTGCAGAGACACAGTGAGTTTAATCTGTATTTACTTCCTCTTAGGATTGGAAAAAAGGCACAAAAGTGCTGCAATTACTACAAAAATAAAACTATTGCAATGGTGTGTTTCAACCAGAAAACCCAGACATGAAATCCTGTGTCAGTTCCTAACCCAAGATGCCCTGATTGCATAGGCACATTGTGTGATTTGACATTGTACCGACGCCTGACGCTCAGACAAAGGAGCCGGTGCAGGCCTCGAGGGGGCAGATGACAAACACTCCTAAACCATGGCCAGACATAATCTCCCCCCCCCCACCCCACCTCCTGCCAAACCCCACAACAAACGCACAGCGGAGGGGGACTTATTCAGAACATATTAGGGAGGTGAAGGAGGCCAGGCACTGAGGGACTCTCCCCACTTGGCTGTCCTAATCATCTGAGACAACCTCTCCAGAGGCAGACCCCCGCCCAATCCCCTTCCCGCCTACAAGCCCCACTCCACCCCCCAACGCATGACCCAGACACATCCAGGAGAGTTTACAAGGGCGGGCGGCCATGAAGTGGGGAAGCTGACCAAAATGAACAGCCCCCCCGGGAGCTGTTGTTTAATTGTCCATCTTCTTGGTCCAAATTAAACAAGCTCGAGCGCATTCAAGTATCAATACAGACACACACCCCTCCCACCATCGACACCCCACTTTTAACAGACTGGCACGTTCCATAGAGCATGCCATTGATGCAGAATGATGAGCGAGACCCCATTGTCTCATTATATTGTCTTCAATTAGGCAGGAGATGATGGGAGACAATGAGAGAAGCATTTGTAATCATGAGCCTCCCAAACTCATGCTGGGAAACAGAACTTCATTATGCCCAATGGTCCCTCATCGACGATAAAACCCAGAATATGTGTGGTTCATCCTTAGGAAATTTTCAAGCATAAATGGCTCGGAAAGAAGTGAGTCACCAGGAAATACTGTCGGGGGTTCTGAAACTGAAAACAACAACAGATATGGGGAGAGGCTAATCTTCTTTTTTTGTCTGCACCGCAAGTGAGAAATTACATACATCCTCTTATCACATGTCCTGTGCACTTACCTGAACTCTCATATGCAAGTTTTAAATGTCAGAATCCAAAGGGTTTTAGAAAAGAGACTTAGTTTCAAATTAGAAGAAAAAAATGGCAGTGATAATACTTTAAGAACAAGAAACTCAGTGCTTTTCTGAGCTAGTTTTTCAGGGATGAATTTACAGGAATAAAGCGTAGCCATGATGTCTTTTCATCTTCACCACATAAATGTTGTACAAGCTTAGCTCTGAGAACAGAAGCTCTGGCAGCGCTGGTGTCAGCTCAGAGCCATCTGTAGAAATTAGACTTCTTTAAGAAAGAGAAAGAAAAACTCGAGAGCGCATTATCTGCATTTACCTGGAGAGCGTTCAGCTGAGAAATGACTCTAACCCGACACCTCGCCAGCTTTGTAGCTCACCCCGCCATTTAAATCACGTTCCACCGTGGCTGTTGGGCTTTGATAAAACTATCCAACCGGACAAATACAGCTTTCATAAAATTGTGCAAATGATTTCTTTCAACTGGGATCGCGTCGGTATTGTTCCCCCATCCCTGACCCCCCCACTGCGTCTTTCCTCTCTCCTCACGGCACAAAGAGCTAATCTGAGACGAACACTCGCACCAGCTCTGACACATTGTCAAACCAAAACCGGGGTGATTTTATTTTCTTTAAATCATGTAAGTGAAGCATGAGGTAAAAGCCATCATCCATGGAGGACAACAGAGGGGTTAGAGAAATAGCTGCGTATTTTCTCCCCATACACGCTGCGGGGATTATATATTATGCTCCCTTTTACCCATCTATCCCTTCAGCTGTTCTTCCACATGTACAGTATCAGAGAGGGACCAGATAGATGCAGAAACGTTGTGGTTTCTCCCATTTACAGATGGAATCAGTCTGCGACGGGTGCCAGTAGGAGGGATATCCGTCAAGTCGAGCAGCCCTGGGGCCGAACAACCTTTCCTGCAAGGCCCCGCTCCCTTATCTGATTCCAGCAGACGGGGCGAGATGATGGCCATGCCAGCCAGAGCCTTTGATTTTTTAAGTATATCCCTCTGCTTTCACACTGCTTTATTGATCGCCGACAGACCTCATTGTGTTCCTCTGCTAAAAGAGCGCTTCGAGAATGCTCTATTTGTAATGTGATCACCCAGATGAGGATGGCAGAGAGGTGGACGGACACTAATCCTCTTTTTGCCCCAGTATATAGCATCGTCTATGGTGATTCTTGTGGATGGCCCCTGTCAAGTTTCTCATCGCCTGAGGGTCAGATGACTCCCCCTCTTTCTGACTTTTTTATTTTTTTTTTATCGGAGAGGGTCGGGGTACAATCCACACTTGAGCATCACTTTGTATGTAGAACAATAGCTAAGGCTGGTGACCTAAAGTGGCAGTCAAATTCAACCTCCACTCATTTATTCACCCATTTGCAATGGGGTTAAACGAATTTAAACACGAAAGCAGTGTGGTCGATGCTTACTGTATTTCTACAGGACCTTTCAGCATCATCGATTTCCAGTTCATTCATGATTGTTTTTGACCACAGGCTAAATGTTAAATGCGCCCATTGACCTCCGTGGACCTGACACATTCCTCTGTGTTGAACAGCACAAAGCAACAGTACAGAGTAGGAAGCATCTGCCTCGTCACTCCACCCAGATGGCAGCAGCAAGTATGTAAATTGGTTCATTAACCTTACAGTGCTTTAACCAGTGGGCCATGCAGAGGGCTCGTTCCATCCGGGTTTTCTTGAATTTTATTAATGCCCATTAATGGCATCGGGAAACTTTTTGCTAATGGCCTGAGGTGGTTCGCTGTGGTGTTATCAAACACTGTAGTAATTATACATGACATCCCTCTGATTAACACTCCTGTGATTATTGCACCATGTCAGATCATCTTTTTTTCCCCCCTTTAAAGACAGTCATCCATTTTCTCAGCGAGAACATAAGGAAGAAAAAAGAGAGGCCTTGTATTATCACAGCGCTCCCCCACCCCAACAAGTAGCCTTGGATCTTTAACCCCTGACAATAGAATGGCATGAAGAAAGCAGGGGGGGTAGAAATGTTCAGAGGATCTGCGTTTTCATACGGCGTTTCCCCCCCAGTGCTTGGAGAGTGTGTGAAAAATTAGCTTGCAGTGTGTGTCTGCGTGCGAGCTGCCAGCAGTGAGGGCTTGCACCTGGAGCAGGGAGGAGCATGCGAAGGGGTCAAGGGTCACCTCGTGGGCTAAACAGGATTGGAGTTCTCCATCTTCCTAGGAAGGCCAGACGACCCCTGCGGCTGCATCGCACAACATGGGCCTTTCACACACCCCTTCCTTCCCTTTTTCCTTCTCTCCTTCCTCTCTCGTTCACCTCCTTTTCTTTTCTCCTTTGGAAAGGCGCAGTAATCCATAATCCACTCAACTATCAGCGGCTCAATTATCCCTCCCGTTCGCCCATTTTCTCCCCTCGGATGGAGATTCAAAAACAATTAACCTCTTCACGGCTGGGGACTTTTCCCAGGAAAGGGCATGGTGGTAATTGAATGACTCCGCCATTTACATTCCTGACCATGACTTCACTCCTTCACGCATAAATCTGGTTACCGTAAATCCTAATCTGTGGCTTTGTGATTGTCCAATGTCATTAACATGGATGTTGCATTATCACGCTATGAAGACAGTATTTTACTTAAAGCAGGATTTACCAGGACAATTTGTTAATGTTTACATAACACCCTTCTGACCTACATAAACCTTAATAGATTAACATCATTTGTACTCAAACATGTTGACAGATTAGAGAGTTAGAAAATGATGCCTTCACAAAACCCAAAAAATAACAATAACTCTCATTTCAGACTCAGTAGACGGTGCTATCCTGTAAACTAGTACAACTGGACTATTTCACACCAAGTGTCTATAAGCTATGGCGCATCCCCCCACATCCTCAGCCTTCAATAAAATGTTGTCTTCTCCCCCTTCGTTATGGAGGGGCCTCCTATTCATCTCCAGGTAGAAAGCCTCAAAGTGTAGGAGGGAAGAACAGCTTGTTGCACCCATTGAGCTTTTTATTACTTCCCCCTTCAAAGGCTAGTGGCAGAGGAAGAGACATCCTCAATCTCCTTGATGCCATGATACACAGAAAACACACAAAAACAAGTGGCGGGATTTCGGTTGAAGCTCTGTGCAAATTTCACCAACACTTGTTCTTCAAAGCATCATATCTGAGAAGATTACAAGGTTGCGGGTACAGAGAGAGCCCATTCCAGCTGTCAGGGGATAATCTTCTAACAAACAAGTTTATCAAAAATGGACATTGTTGACAAAAATAACTCCGAAATTATTAGGCCCGTCCGACTGGAAACAGGAAAACATCGCATGCAGCTGCACTTGTTCGGATTCTCATTGTGTTGTCAAGCGAAGATGCCAAACAAAGACTCCACTCCAACCAGCCATTTTCCATAAAGCAAGCTAGCTTCTTATCTAGCTAACCCAGCAGCAGCCAAATGATGTAATCCCTAACCAACACACATCGAGAAAACAAAGACATGTACTCATCAAACGGAATACACTCTTGAAAATGAATTTGTCTGTCAAAGAAATCCACGTATCGAAGCAGTTTTTTTTTTTATCATCTCCCACGTCTAATTAGCGTTTTCTCTTTCTTTTTGCTTGACTTCAGAAGCCACTTCGGCTTAAGCCCCAACTCAAAGACGCCCACCGTCAAGAGTCGAGGTGCGACAGACAGCGTCTGAGGGCCTCATTTAAAACCTACAGTAAAAAATGGAATCTTCCGAGCAGGAAATATATTTTAATCTTCAGTTTTGCAGCTCAAAAGATTCAACTCCCGTTCATTAATAATGGAATAATTACTGTAGTGACCCCATTTCTTTTGAATTCCGAGACTGAGCTTTAACGTCATCGTGCTGGAAAAACTTAAAACAGGAAAACATCAAGCTTCCAAGCCTCCTGTATGCGCCACAGAAAAATTCTGAGCAGTGATATCGCACAATTAATGTAACACTTTTAAAAAGTATCACCGCGTATAAACCCCAGCTAATTGAACAAAACAGAAAAAAAGAGATAACTAAAGGCACCATAGCCATAACTATATTCTCGCCAGAAAGAACAGCATAGCTGAAATCTCACTCTCTCACACACACACACACACACACACACACAGAAGAAGTCTTTGATGTTTCCTCATGAGTGTGTGTATTGCAGCTGTGTGAGTCACCCACACTTCATCCAAGATCCATATAGACTACACAGTGGCAGCAATAGTAGCAGTAGCGATGAAACTACAACCCTTTACCACACACACAAACACACACACACACACACACACACACACACACACAAACTCAAAAACAACATAGCGTGTCTTGATTGTGGATGGAGAAAGGGGAAAGAGGCAGAGGCACGAGCAGCGCCAGCCAAGCACACGAGGACAAAAAAAAAAAAAAAAAAGAGGAGAAGAAGAAAACCTCAAACAACTGGCTGTGCTCCAGACAGACTGGAACTTCTCTTGATCATTATGTCTAGCCTTCAGGTGTCTGGGGTCGGGCCGACTGTAGGTGGTAGTTAGGTTGAGGGTGGTGGGAGGATTGAGGGGGGTGAGTGTAGATAACACAGCAGCCAGACAAAGAGGGAATAAGAGGGCTGCCTACATACCACCAGCATCAAGGAGGGGAGGGTGGGAGGCGAGGGAGGGAGCAACGAGAAGAAAAAGGAAGGTTATAAAAATTTCATTAGACAATCCTTTGCCGAAGTGACTTTCTGTATCGGTTTTCTTTTCTTTCTTTTTTTTTTGTCATCTCCCCTCCCTTCTTGCTCCTCCAGAGCGCCGCCTCAGAGAATGGGGCAGACAGATTTTATAGGTCCTAATTAAAGCCATCTGAAGCCTTTCAAAACATCAAATGGCCCCGGTCCCCCGCTCTTTCCCTCTGATTGTGCAGAAATCACGGAAAATCAGAGGGCACCCATTTTTTTGCTTTGCCCCTGAAATGTACATGCATTTTGCAACAGCCCCCTTTCCTCCTCCCCTGACCCCGCTACCCCCTAATTTCCAATCAATAAAAAGGTTCAGTGAATGACATGACCTCATTGAGTGTCTGTCAAATCCACTGGAAATTGACATAAACGCTTGTTTGGGTGGAACAACTCCATTCTGGGGGAGGAAAAAACAAGTATTTCAGTCGTTAATGTGAGTCTGACCTGAGTCTAAACTTAAGGAAGGTTTTTTTTTTGTTTTTTTTTTATCATATCCTGCATTGGAAGTGTCACAAAAGGTTAGTGAAGATCCACCCTTATCCTGCCTGGCGGGTTGAAGTGAAGTGCAGCCCTGTTTTAGTGCGCTTCAAGTACTCCATTTTTTTCTCTCTCTCTCTCTCGCTCTTGTCCCCCCCTAATTGTCCTCATTGAGCCGTGTGGACCGGTTGCACAGCCTGCCTGGCTAGGGTCATCGGGTTTACCGTGTGCTTTCTATCTATATTTCATGCTATGGCGCTGTGCGCAGACAGCCACACATCCACAATGAGAAAAATTCACAGAGACGCTCAAAGAATGTGGACAGCACAAAATGAACTTAGAGAGCAGTCGAGCAGCAAGTGAAGTCATATTAAAGCCTTTAAAGCATTTTAAAATGTTTAAATATAGATAAAAAGGACAGAAAGCATACGGTGCAAAAGTGACACATGCAGTCATAAATGTAAAACTGAAGTCGACTTGCGTAGAAGTAGAACCAGAGGATAGATATAACTACAAGTTTCCGGAATTGTAGCAATAAATAAGCGATTAGAAGAGGAAAATATTCAACGTCGCCTACTTACGATTCATTTCAATAACTTCTGGGCGTTATTGTCTCGCCCCTGCGCCTCTCCGCTCGTTTGGAGACGGAAAAAAGTCTGCTCCTCCACCGAAGCGCGCTCATCCTCATCGCCGGGATGGTCATCTTCATCTGACGGCGATAAAGTTTGCATAAGATAACACCTGGTTAATTCTGCCGAGGACAGTGGACGTCCGATTCCGCCGGTGTCAGGTCTTCAGTGATGCCTGCACTCGCCGGGATTGAGCGCTGAGAGGAGAGGGAGCGCACAGAAAGGCGTCATGTGAGCAGGGGAGAGGTGCGCCATTGGCCAGCCGGGGATAAGTATAATAAGGCTGCTCTGTGCGCCATTGGCCCAGGACGGGAGCGGAGGCGCCTCCTCACTTGGCTGTGCGCAAGAATGTGAGTGCGGCTCACTGTTCATAATTTTCAGCAGCCGGGGGGGGGGGGGGTTGGTGAGGAGGTGGGTGGGTGGGGAAGGGGGGGGCAGTAAGTAACAAATTGTTCCAAAGATCTGTTTTTTGTCATCGACGCACAGAGTTACACGGAGGGCAGCGTGGGGAAATGCACGCATTCCATTTCCTCTCTCTCGCTTCCAAAAAAAAAAAAAAAAGAGGAATTAATGAAAATGTTTGGTGAGTCTATACGCATCAACTTTTGAGCAGCTGTCAACTTGACGATGTGGGCACTTTAATCTAAGTGAGGCACAATTTGAACTTGACGTTTTCGGCATTATCACGAGTAAAAGGATGACTAAAAAAATAATCTATAAAGTCAGCAAGGGAGCTGTAACTGCACCCATTAGGGTGGCAGTTTGATATACTGGCAGAAATTATCATACTGTCTGTCAGAAAGTCGACCTTCATCCCTTATGTGGCTCATACAAGACTTTTTTCAGTGGTTTGAAGTTGCACTGATAACATTTTTACTCTTTTACTTTGGAGAAGAGTTCTGTTTCTCCAACACGTGTATACTTGTGTCTGATTTCGTGTCATGTAATGTAACCTCAATTACATACTCAAATACAAGAACAGAAACTCATCATCTAATTTGTGGCTCGTGTAGTTTGATTGGTTGCATCGTCTTCCTGGATGATTTGCTGGATAATGAACCGGTGCAGGTGGATCAGGAATTGTACTAATAAGACATTTAACAAAGCAATCATCGTGGCTCAAATCCAAGAAACAGGATTGTGTCATTTCCATAAGCTGATAATAAAAAACGATGGAAAAGATGTTAAAATACACAAAAACCTGAGAAGTCTTTGACACTTAAATGACTCTACTATGAGAACAAACACATTCACCTTCAGCTTCTGAAATGTGGTGGCTTCATGCTGTCCTGGCGCTTTCTAGCTAGTGTTGCCAAGACCTAAACCAGCCTTTACAATAAATTTTTGATCCTAACAAGTTCCGAAGCTAATTTATTATTTAGGAGAAGGGGAGCTAATTGAAAGGAAGGGTAACCTATGCAGGAGGTGCTGTGGTGGGAGGTTAGAGCGAGAAGATCCCTTGATATTCTCTTCTACATGTATAGAAACAAAGGGAGCGTAATATGATTAACATATTTTTGCTGCTCTCCTCTTTTTAATATTTCCATATTGATTTTCTACACAGTTGGACTTCACAGAGGGCAACAACACTTAAAAGAACATCGTCTCTCTGTCTCTCCCTGGTTCTCTGGAGTGTGGAGGCAGAGGAACTCAAGGTTCTGTATGAGTGGGAAATAGAGCGCATGTAATCTGGAGCGCGCATCTTCCCCCTGCTCAGGCTGCGGCATTAAATCAATATTCCGCAAAGCTTTCTCTTGTTTTCACATTCACTTGACTGCTGCCGTGATGCGCCGCGAGGGTCGAGCAGCCGCTCCCTGATTTTTGTGGCACTTGCCCCCCTCCCTCTTCTACCTCCTCCTCCTCCTTCACTTCACTTCACTTCACTTCACGGCAGACACCCTCATTTGGATGGCTCCAAGGCGATGCGCCCATTCCATTTGTCTCGTGCGTTAACGGGAGGCGGCAGGAATAAGGCAACGCGTTATCTCGACACAAAACATTATCTCCGCCTCGCTCCTCCAACACCGTGAAACAATGATTATTAACTGCTTGAGGAGCATGTTCAGGGGTTTTCGAGGCTTGTCGCCACACTTAAGGAACATGAAATATATTTCACAACACACCCCCTGAACTAGATTTTTGAATTTTTTTAAACTCAAGATAATGCTTCCCCTTTTTCGTGCGACTTGTGGGTACTTTCAGTACTGGCTTGCCTGTCGCCCCGGGGGAGTATGGCTAACGGCATTATGACTGGACGTGTGACAGTAGCATTTTTACCAGAAACCAGCCTAGCACTTCCTTTTCAAGATTTAAAAGCCTGTCGTGCTGCATCATCCCGGTGTAAGATACTGGTTGTGCATTCAAACACACACGCGTTCACTCACACCCCATCGTTATGAAAGCAAAACCCTGCCTCTGCAAAATGGGTCATACACTGCAGTCACTTTATCTCAGCAAATGTATTGTGCCTGTGTGAGTGTGTGAGTGGTAGACATGCGCATGTGTGATTACACATCAAAGGCAAGTCTCCAGTATTGGAGCATGGGTGTCTTCGTTGAAACAGGACTCGAGCAAGTCGAACCGTGCGATGTTTTCGGGGGGTTGCGAGCCTGTGTGATATAGTTAGCCCCAAGAGCCAAAGTGTCAGTCTTTCTTTAATGCCTTTTAACAGCCAGGAGGAAGGTGCTCTCGCTCTAAAATAAACTCCAGTAGCGTCATTTTCATTCTACCGCAGTGCCCTGTATGCCTTACACGTCAGCGATTTAAAGCAAACAGTTGAACACATAGGATTTGCTCTGAACACAGAAAAACCATTCACCCTTGGTTAGTGCATGAAGATACACACCCACACACACACACACCCACGCAGATATTTATCCACTGTGGAGTGAATTTGAGCGCTGGGGTTCAAAGCCGTGCCAGTCAAAAAAAGGAAGACAGCTCTGCACCGCCGTCTTATAGACCCATCACTGTGCAAGCTAATCTGCGACGCGTTCCAGCCCTATATTTAGACCAATGTTTTGTGAACACTTAGCATAATTCGCTGAGACGAAAGGAGCTTTTCGAAGCTGTTAACCTCGTCTCTTTAAAATTCATTTGGAGTTTTTCAGCGACGCATTCCAGAAACACCTGTTCTCGCCTTTGTCGTCCTATGAAATACTCTCCATTTCAATGGGGAAATAGTTTGTTATGAACGGAAATGATGGTGCAGTGTGACTGTGAGAACATGCTGTAGATGTGAGGAGGTGGCTGATTCTCTCAGCTGCTCGTGAGAATTGGTTTTATCTGAAATCAGTTTAAAAAACGGCGTGAATTTAGGTTTAAGAAGTGCCCTCACTGTTGCACACAGCATCGCCCGATTTATCTCTGTAGTCATCATCTTCATTATACTCATCTCCATCTTCACATGGTTTAACACCACATCCCACTGATCATGGCCATATGAATATAAAGGAAGCAAATATTCCTGGAATAACACTACACCTGGTAATAATTCAGTCCCATTTATTATTACCCAGGGAGTACAGCCGGTTTAAGTCCATGTGTCAATATGTGTGTGTGTGTGTATGTGTGTGTGAGTACCAAATGCTCTGATCTGGTCCAGGTGGGCCAGAGGGAGTTGGTCATACTAAAAGCCTTTACCTCCATCTGCTATGTGGCCCACACAAACACTCACATTTCCACACAGACACACAGGAAAGATGGACTGTCTAGTTCAAAAGCTTGTCCCTTAAGCATTAAACGCTATACGCTTTGGCCACAGAAACACGCCACACTGGGGGCCTGCATGGCATCTGCCTCCCAGCTCCCGGAGCCAAGGCATGGGGCCGAGGGAGGGGCCTGGGGCCGAGATAAGCTCTTCCTTCCCTGGTCACCGCTACGCCGTGGGGACCGGACAGGCCTGGAGCCTCAGCTGAGCACCGCTGATAATATCCACATGAGTGTACGTGTGTGTGTGGTTGGATGGATGGGTGTGTGTTGAGAAGAAGAGGCTTCGTTAAGGGGATGTGAGTGTGTGTGTGTGTGTGTGTGTGTGTGGGTGGGGTGGGAGCATGCAGGGATGCACACTCTTGCATGTTTGCCCAAATAGTCAAATATCACAGCTAAGACAAAAATGCCTATCCCTGAAGTATTTAAAGTTGTGCACTGTGGTGCCAAATGTTAACAGAAGTGTGTGCAGATATGTTTGCTCATGAGAAATGCCTTCGCTCTCCGGAATCATAAATGGTACAAGTGCAAAACTTACAAAGGCACAAATAAATTGCAATTCTTCAAAAAAAAAAAACAAAAACGTCTGTATGAATAACCAATTGAATCCAGAACTGAACTCTGACATCTTGATTTTTTCCTGAAATTATTTTTCCAAAGTGAGAAACACATCTTGAATTGAGTGGCATTATGCTAATGGACTTATCTGCCTCATTACAATGTTGATATTCTCACAAAAACCTGCGGAAGAAACAAATTAAATTATCCAATTTGCAGATTGTCGTACCTCTTTTAAGGAAATAAAATTTGAAGACAAAGTATGAACCCTCCGTTAGGCAGGCAAAGACAAAGTGTGTAATAAGGACAGTGCATTACACTCACTATATTCGACAATACCATGTAACAATGCTGCTTTCACAATGGTGCTCATTGTATTTTTTTTCATTCTTTGTATTTTGCTCCGTACCCTCATTTGCGGTGTAAGATTAATTGCCATGCCGCTAACAGCAAATCAATCTGTTCTTGTTCACTCGCTCTAATTCATTGTTTATTTAACATGACTGTAATCTAGTCCTTTGTAGAATGACAGAAAATGGTCCCTCTTTGTTCAGCAGCACTGACCTTATCATTTTAACTTGTCATATTGGAATATTCATTTACTCATCACGTTAAGAGTCGCCTCACGTAACGAGCCAGTGAGGCAAATTAAATTAATTCTGGGCTACTTTTAATCGTGTTGATGTTTCAAATAACAGTGTTTGACAAAAAGGTCTGAATGATGATAGAAACGCTAATTGGTAAAAAGATGTTTTTGAGATGGAGGGATAATTCTTTATTTTAAAACAGAATAATATTATGATATTGCACAATGTGAGGAGCAGGAGGTGGTCTTATATAATGTTTGACAGTCTCTTTAACCACCTCACCAAATGAGCAGTGCTCCTTAAATGTGTTATGCGTTAGCACCAGCTAATCACTATGACATTGATAATTAGTTTAATTAACCATGGATAATTAAAATCACTGTTCAGGAGGTCAGCAGCTCCTACGTTAAGTTTTACATTTTGTTTTATTGGTCAAGTTTAGTGGGAAAATTTGGGGTTCTTTTCCATCACCAAACAGGAAGAGGCCGCTTTTATTCCTTTGCAAAAAAGAGCTGAAGCTTTGTGTTTTGGAGTGAAGTCACTCAGCATATTTATCCTCTTAGCAAAGCCAAAGAGACAAACACTGACTGTGGAAGCTCTTTTCTCTTTGTGGTAGGAAGCAACAGAGTTTATGTGAGATGTGGTTTTAGTTTCGGGAAACATCACCTCCAACAATACCAGTGAGAAATACAGAGATATTAATTTAGTTCGGGCTGTCTATTAAGTCTCGTACCATGAGTGTCTTCTCTATAAGGTTTATGTCTCAGCAGCAGTTGCATCAAGTAAAATTCCTACACACTGATCATGTTAGTGATTCTTTGGTGTCCAGTCAGGAGGTCCAGTTTGTTTATTTACAATGTCCTGGATGTGAAGACGTCATTTATGGCATCCTGTATGTTGCTCTCTAGGGCTGGGTATCAGTACTCGATACCTTTAACTGAAATAACCCAGCACTATGTAGTATAGAAACATTCCCAGTCAAACGATCGAGAAAAAAAAAAAAAAAAAATACTTGTATGGTTTTGCTGGCAGCCGACCACCCCAAGTGTTGATTTAATGCAACCAGTGTGAATTTCGTTGACAAAAATGATGATGAAAAATTTTCGGCAACGTCATTTTCCATGACGAAAACAAGACGATGACGAGCTATAAATAGATCTTGCTTCATTTTCGTTGAGACGTGTGACATTAGTGGTGGACTATTGGACTTTGAAAGCCGAGAATTGCCATGCTTATAGTTATCTTCAAATACCGCATGAGTGACAGGCTGGTAAACTCCAGTTAATAGACTGCACCAGGACGTTTTGCTAGCCAGCAAAAACACTCACACCGGAGCAGCGTCAGCCATCGGTGTGAGTTATGAGCTGTAGTTCAGCAGTAAATAAGCAGCCCTCTGTACCTGACTGTGGATGGCGGAGCTGTTGAATGGAATTGGGGAGTTCGTTGGTTGCAGCTCCGATTGTTAGCTGCTGAATGGCAGCGGAGCAAGCAGCCACTGGCCACAGGACTTCGCAACTGATCCACGCAGGACTCCACTCAGAGTTAGACTGTCTTATGAAGGCTTTTGAGTTGATGCTGTTTGACAGGGAGGTATAGGTGGCTCAGTTATCAATGAGTGTAGCTGTGCTGTTAGTAAAAAGTCTAAACTCAGCAAAGTTTTCTCTAACAGAGATGAAATTTTAGTTTTAATTACCAACTCTGTGACAGGCCATGAGTTTAAACCTCCAGACTAACATGTTGCAGATTAAGAAAGAATTCAGTGAGATTACATATTATTTCAGTGAGATCAGTAAGAGTTTTCAGTGAATCTGGGTACAAATCCTACTTTTCTCAGATTGTGGTGTCAAAGTTTTTGAGAGCATAAACAGAGAAATGTTGAGCTTTTCAAATGATGATCAGTAGGTGCGTGCTCGTAAATCACCCCTTAAACCTAAACCTAAAATTTTCATACAACCTGTCACCTTGATTTTAATTTCTGATACATGAATTGGCCTAACTGCATTAGTTGATAGATAAAACATAGAAAACATATAGACTAAAAGTAATCACTAAAATGTCATGAATTTTTGTCGACTAAAACGTTTTGAGTTTTCATTAACTAAAGGTAGACCCCAATACCCCCCCTTGTCCACTTTCCCAGCCCTTGCCCCCTACCCCTTGGCCCTCAAAATGAAGCAACGAGGGGTTAGGGTTGAAAACTTTCCCTAGGAATTGGGACACCACTCACTATGTCACTGTGTTGGTTACGTTCATGCATATGTAACTATTTTAAACAGGAAGCTGTGAGCCATCTACATTTCCAACCGGCATCTACAATGGAGTCTCCAGTTGAGTTCATCCTACCGATCACGTTTGCATTATTCATCATGCTTCATTTGATGAACAACAGACGACAGGGGACTTCTGCTAGCTAGCTAATCAGCTAACAGTACGAGGCAGCATAGTTATACTAGCTGGCGTGTTCCGAAATCATCATGATGCCCTGTGGTTAAGGTCTGGTTAGGTTTAGGCACAAAAACCACTTGGTTAGGATTAGGAAAAGATCATGGTGTGGGTTAAAATGAAAAAGAAAGTGGCAAACACATAAGCCGTGAGCCTGCTTCGCCTCAAGCCTTTCCCAGCTGACCCAGAGCCGGTCGCAGCGCACCATCAAGGCAGAAATACGCCCGCCGGGAGCCGTTCAGCACCACGGAGAGCTCCCCACACAACCCTGACCCCAGAGTTAATAACAGGAGGTTATGGTGTTTCATTCTCTCCTCTCTATGACACTTGTATCTCGACCAGTAGCCTACTTTTGTTGTGTTGCTGATCCTCTATGGTACACAAATACAGTATAGCCTAGTATAATCACATATTGGAATAACAGGACGTCGGACTAATGAGAGGTTGGAACAATGCTACGGCACCAGATAGTGCGAGCTAGCTAGCTAGCTAGCTAACAACCAACGACGGTAACGTTAGCTATGTATGAACTTTTTTCCCCGTCTCTTGCTCAGTGGTAGCCATGGCAACGTCTACCCCTCACTTGCAAGTCAGCATCTGAAATCCCTCGCTCCTAAGGGCTAATTTCATACCAACTGCCCCTCGTTATGCCCCCTATCCCTACACGCAAAAGGAATTGGGGCACCACTATCCCTCGTGGGAACGCGCAAAAGTAGGGGTAGGGCCAAGGGGTAGGGCTAAGGGGGGATATTGGGATGGGCCCTAAGACTAAATTGAAAAAAACTGTCAAAATGAACACTGAATGCGACATGTGATTGGCCCTCTACCGCAGAAGCTACAACCCAAACAGTCAGTGGTGTGGTGGAGCATGGTCTTTTTGACGGAGCTGTTTGTACAGTCATTTAATACATATTTTAATAATTTCACCCATTGCAAAATGTATACTTGCATAAACACATTTGCCTGTAGAGGAGTGGTGGTGACATTTTGTGCAATGGAATGCTTCCACTGAAGCATAATGGGTTTCAAATGACGTACTGTGTTAGTATTGGTGTGACTGTAAGGGCAGTGGTATTGGTACTAGTAAAGTAATTTTTTAAACAATACCCATTGCCTACCATTGTTTACCGAGGCAAAAATGAAAAAACGTCTCTTTGTTTTTGCTCAGACAGTTGCTTCCATGAGACATACAGATCCAACCACTGCAGAAGACCCACTTTCTACCACTGTGGATGCTTGCTCGCTGCATTGTGTGTGATCCTTAGAGGAATTGCTCTGAGGGAAAAAACAATGGTTTAGTCACTTCCTGCTTGTGGTAGGCTAACTGCCTTGTTGAGTGTCGGTGTACTCCACTGTGCGCTTCCACTGTGTCAGCCAAGTTATAATAATTAGCTGCTATAAGATGTAGGATGAAGGGAGACTTTTCTAGCGTTTAACAAAGGGTGGTCGTTTTTAACCCCAGGCGCTTGTGTGATGAATTGTGGCCGCGCTTCAGTCTGGTTGGGAGACTTGCCGTATTAAATGAAAAGTAGCGAACATGGTGTAACATACCGTAGCTTGTCGTGTGCGTAACCCTCAGAGTTAAAGCATGTGTTTTGACAGGGGGAGAGAGAGAGAGCACGAGAGAGACATAGGCGTAGAGAGAAATATCCAGAGATCCAGGTCAGCTGTGAGGCCTCAGCTGGAGTAGAGGGCTACACCTGTCAGCGCCCGGGGGCCTCTCTCCCTCTCTCTCTTTTTCTCTATGTCGTCTTTCTGTCTCTCTCTTTCTGTCCAGCTGGACGTGCAGGAGCCTCTCAACCCCCCACCCAACCTCCACCTCCCGGATCCAGGCCAGTTCAGCCCAGCCATGCGTGGCCATCTCTGGGAATTCATTCCGGATGCTTCCTGTTCATTGCATCCACTCCTCTCTCACTCTCTTTTCTTTCTCTATCTGTCACTCCACCCCCACAACCTCCCATCTACATGTCTTCCTCTTAACTATCTGTCCCATAAACCATCTGTATTTTCTCACGCACATGCTGAAACCCTCTCCCGTTCCCTCTCATTTTTCGACATTGTAATAACAAAATAATGCTTTTTGCAAACCCAGCTAAATTCCATTAAAAGGCCAAATTTAAACACATTTTTTATTTACCACTCTGATATTATCTAATCACCACCAGAAAAAAAGGTACAATATTCTGTTTTTGGAGGTCACGTGTGGTGTTAAATTCCCATAAAGTTCTTCCTGCCAATGTCTGACCTGAATTTAAACACCTAAGAGTGGAGTTACATCCCACATACCATAGGCAAAGTCTCACTTTTTTTTTTCACTGTCACTGACTGGCAGCTTTCTTTGTTGGGAAAGATGATGGCACGGATATCCAAAGTTTTCCTTTCATTCTAAAGTTTCAGTGGGAACCACTGAGGAGTGCACAACACATTCCCACCACTCCTGACTCCTGCTGTGCATCCAAAGCCTCCTTTCAACACAGTCAGTGGAGACAGCAGCTGGAAACATTAAAACGCGACTACAAGTAACCTCTTTATTCTGATATTGTGCCGGTAGCCTATTTTTCCAAATAGTGCCTGTACTGTAAAATTATGACACTTGTATTGCAGCGGTGTTGACTGCGTTTGATGTGTCAGAAGAGCAGGAGAAAACGGCACTTATGATCAACCTATTAGTATAAACAATACATTCAGTACACTGGCAACATCAGAACATGAAAAGTTGTCACATGCAGGCACTTTCTTATGTCAAAGTATCCTTCTTAGACCCACATATTCCCAGTTGTGTCTTTTTTTTGGGTGTGACAGGGGATCTTTTAGGGGATATAGCAAGTCAACAGTATGTGCCACATAGAAGTGATATTCATCACCTGAAAGCTGGGAACCTGAAGTTTAATTTGAGATGCAGCTCAGCCTGTCGAGCCTTTCTAGTCATAAATCTGTCATAAACATTTTGTTTTGGTTAGGTGCCAGTTCAAATGTTAAAGGTTTAGAGTGTATATGATGGCCATTCCCATGCTCATTTATGTCTCAGGAGTTGTTGCAGCAATATTTGTTGCACTGTTTTGGTGCTAAATTAAGCTTAAAAATTGATAAAAACAAATGATCAAAAATCCCTCCAGAATACCACATTAAGACACCAATGCCTCGAGGAACACCATAGAAAAATCCAAGCTGTGATTCGGAATCAAAAACTTTTGATATTTGGAGATTTCTGTAAGAACTGCATTTTTCTGCGATTGGATGGCGAGCACTTCTGTTCTGGAAACTGCTGAGAAAGCCCCTTATTTTCAATACACCTATGAAAGCCACACATCCTCTGAATACTTCAGGTCTCGAGTTTGTGGTTGTAAAGTTTCATGAGACTGTGATTCTCCCAGAGGTTACCCTAGGTCATTTTATACAATGATGTCCGTTTCCAAGAAATGGTCTCACTACAATGAAATGACTGCTTTAGGGGCTAACATTATCACAAAGGAAAAAAAATTGGGCTCATTGAATCTCACGAGAGTCTCTCTGTTTTTCCCTTTCCAAAATTTAGCCCTACTTTGAAGCGTTATTCAGCCCCCATCCTGAGAAGCAGAACATAGTACTACTAGATTCCATAGGTCTTCTAGTTTTCTATGATATTAGTACCATTACTCTGCCTAAAACACAGCCCTCTATAGCCTCTGAAATAATGTCGGCCGAGCGACCCCGCAGATCTCAGAGTTGAAGAGCAGCAAATAAAACATTGATGGGACCCAGGTAACCAAAATGACCTGGCACAGAATCATCCTGAACTCGACATGCCGGATGAAATTAGCCAGGCCGTGTCCAGTGACCTAACTCGGCTGAGATTCGGCATGAATGACGTCCCGGAATCGGGCCAAATCAGCTGGCCCAATTCTGGCTGCCAACACTGCCATCACTAGGCCATTATCAGAAATGACCAGGCCCAGCATCGGTCCAAACTCGGCACGCTGGATAAAATTAGCCTGGTGATATTCGATTGCTTGACTCGGCTAATAATCGGTATGAATGACGCCCCAGAATCGGGCCAAATCAGCTGGCCCAGTTCCGGCTGCCAACACTGCCATCGGGGATACATGTTGTTTATCATTAATGTCTTTGCATAGCTTAGTTTACATTAATATGTATTGAACACACGATTGACAAAATATCTAATAATAAGAAGGGGAGGAAAAATCAAGACTGGTGTCAAAGGTCATATCTGATTTCCGTTCTTATCTCAACATGTGTCTCAAATGGTAGAAAACAGACAAACTATTGGATACCTTTAGCTCAGACACAGTGCTGAATGTTTTGCAATTTATGAAAACAAAACATTCATCAAAGTACATTTTTAGAACAATCTTTGTCCCAGTCAATTCACAGCAATAAAATTTGGATTTGATAAAAATATGAAAACACAACAGTTACCAATTTACCACAAATGGAGGACTCCACGAAGAGGAGCTCTGTCATCAGCTCTGAGGATCCAGACAAACTCAATAAAGTTGGCCAAAAATGAAAGACGCTGCTTTCTGTTGGGGCTCACTTTGGCACAGTGCGGAAATGCCATGGCAAATTATGCCTCAGTTATAACTTATTGTTCATTTAAAAAGGGAACTCAACAAAGAGTATCCAACCTGTCCATTGGCCATTGTGCAAAAACATTGGATTTTTATTGTGATCCCGGTTTACTCCCCAAATGGACTGTGTTTCTCATGCATACTCACGTGCGTTTCTCCTCATGTTAGCTTTTATTGGCATTAAGTCTTTCATGATACATAGAGGAAGCCCTGGATTACATCACTTCTCTGTGCCATTTCATTCAGGTCATTCCAGAGACCATTAATTTCTGCTATAAACAGAAATGCAAAAAATGAGCGTGTTCTCTCACCCTCCTTGTAACATCTCTTCTTTTATTTCTTTTTATTTATAGCTCCACCTGCAATTTGCTCTCTCATAACAGAGAAAGTGTAAAAATATACTGGGCACACAGGATAAAAGACGGATAACAGTAATGGGTTTGGTTGAGGGTGATAGCTGTCAACTGTCAACCTGCAGTAAACTGTGGCGTGTAAAAACATGAGCATGGTTTAATGCTCTATAGCTTGTTCTGTGTTACAATTGATTTTTGGATAAATGGCTTGCCAATGACTTGCACCGACATTAAAAATATAACAGCAGCAGGCAGCTGCTGTCAGTCTCTCGTAAACTATAACACTGGTATTTTTCTGTTGGATACCTGAAAGGTGTCCCGGCTGGTTTATGCCTTGTACAAGCTTATAAAAATCTGCCATTTAACCTCGCTGAATCTCCATTTTGTCCCGCAGCAAGATGGAGCTGAGGGTTGAATAACAGTAAGCTTATTCTCCTGCTGCACTCACACCACATCCTATCCTACACGCCGGCTACTGAATTATTCAACTGTTTGTACCTGTGAGGCAAGCAGGCCCTGTTAAGGGCTGCCCCGGTATGATCTATAATTAAATATAATGCAACATGAAAGTGCATAAGACATGAGACTAGGGTTTGGACAAGTCACTCAGACTTCCTCCTAGTTATCCATTTTGTGTCGGTTCATATGCTGACTGCAGCTGTTTTTATTTTCGAGTATTTATTTTACAAGCTTTTTCAGCCTTGTGCACACTGCACTGTTTTTTTTCCTCTCTCCTTTGCTTGGCTACTCTCTGACTCAGTGGTCTTGAATGTTTGCTATCAGCAGTTGACATTTGGAGGGCAATAAGATCATGTCATGTTTGATTATGCTATTATTGTCTTGATGTTCTCTAAGTACACAGTATTACACTCAATAGGGCCCTTGTCTCTTGCAGTATGTTTGTTTTGTTCCCCCCCTAGCAGCTCAATCATAAAGCCTTTCAAAGCTCACGCTCAGAAATAATCCTGCTGTGCATTTACAAATATGACCATAACAAAACTGTTTACAGGCTCTCTAAATTGACCATTTGGGATACATAAAACCCAGCATCCGTTCATTGTTCCCAGCGAGCGTCCAACTCTCCCGGAGGTAGATGCAAGCAGTTACCTCAACCACAACCGCACAGAAACTGACACGCTTCCCAAAGTTTCAGATGTTTCCAGATTCAATGCTGATATCACTGTTGTCTTAAAGACTGAGGGCAGAAAAAACAATATTACATAGCAAAATCGTAGTAGATATTTAGTATATGAGGAAATCTGCAACAGTTGAAGGCCTTTACCTTGCACACACACACACCAACACACCACAGTGGGATCCTCGCATCTGTCCAAATGTGAACGGTAATATCTCCACCTTGCAGGCGGCTGCGGGGAGGAAAGGCTTAGCGGCTCGCTCACTTTCTTCCTTCACTGGCTGTGAAGTGGAGTCTGAGGTGTCAGGAGTTTTTTTTTCCATCCCCCTCTGTCCCTCTCTCTCTCTCTCTCTCTCTCTCTCACTGTCTTTTCACAGCGAGTACGTCTCTATAGTGATTGAGTCTGTGCTTTACAGGGAACACTGTGAGCGACTGATAAGAAGCTGAAAGCAGATATATACATCCTGGAGTGAGCTACAGATACGCAGTCAGGGAGACAGTAAACAGATCACATGCATTATGTTTCTAGGATTTACATGTGGCATATGATACAGAGGTGTTAGCGTAGGGTGTTCGGGAACGGCTGGCTAACTTCTATCTTTGCACCTAAAAGTGTTAGCCAGGGCACATTAGCCAAAAAAAAAAAAAAAACAAGATGCCATGCCATGTCTCATTTTGCTCCCAGAGAAATTGAATTGACCCTTCCATCACTGTTGTGCCAAAAAAGAATTTATATAAATAATAACTGTCAACAGGCAATATAAACGGAGTGAGTGTTTACTCCCTGCAGCCATGCTCTGGGAGTATTTAGAGAGCTGCACCCCCCAGACAAGCTTTTACCTCTTCCCCTTTATAAGACCTAGCAATTACTCTGGTTTGCTGACACCCTGAATACCAACACAACAATGCTTCTTCTTTCTCCGCAAGACCCCCCCCATACACACACACACACATCTCACTACCGCCCTCCCCACCCAAACATCCCACTACCCCCCTCCTTATTCCCCTCCTCAAATACAAAGTTGCCCATGGTTGCCATGGCTACCGCAGGAGTTCATAAATCCAAGCGCAGAGGGACTCTTCATTCCTTGAAAATTATCAGGAGGATTTTGGGGGGTGGGAAGTGAAGAGGTGGGGTGGGTGGGTGGGGGGCTGATCGACGGGACATTGGATGGAGGATTTGGATGAAGGAGGTAGAGGGGATAGAGTGGGTGAGGCAGGGAGGAAGCCCGTCCCTCTCCTCCACCACGTGCCCCCGCTGAAGCAGATGGTGCCGTGCGGCGCTGCCATGCCACCGTGCTCTCCTTCTGAGGGCTGCTGCCATAAGGAGGCAGGTTAGTAGGAGATTTGGGGTGACAGTATTTGGCATGGGCTACAAAGTGAAGATGTAGGGAGGGAGAGAGCGCTCGGTGCCTTGGGCTGACACAAAGGTAAGCTGCTGTTATGTTCCTGTCTCTGTGATTTAGTGCCCATGTGGCGCAAAAAGTGGGAAGCAAAGGTAGCTTTCAGGTTCAGGGTTTCAGCACCATGCCGAGTCGCATCACGCTGGGTGTTTTAGTTCTGCTGATAAACCACTTCAGTGGCTATGTCAGTGATCAAAGACTGTTTGTCCGTAGTTTTACTCCTCACTATATTTTTCCCCAAGAACCAAAAACGCATCTCGATAAATAGCAGTTTTACGCCTGTGCTCAGCTCTTAAACTTTGAATTTTGTTGCTGTTGCATTTGCGATCAAAATCGATAACGATGGAAATTGTGCAAAAAAATGTACCATTGTCAAGACAAGCACAAGATTATACATTGAGTGCCGTTTCACTCTCCCTGTCCCAACACCAATTCTTCCCTTAAACTAATAAAGTTATTTTATATTATTTTGCCACCACTCAGCCATAAGTAAAAAATCTAATTTGAGCCTGACCCTGACCAATTACATCCATCCTGAAATCCTGTGCCAGGAGATGACAGGCCAGCCTCGGTGAGAACATCGTGTACAGGCCCTGAGCATGGCGGGGTGGGGATGTGGATAGGGTGGATGGGTTTGTGGGAGGGGGGCACACGGTGGAGGGATGGGGGGTTGGATTGGAGGGGTAAGAGAGGGGTGTACGGGGGTCATCTGCCTGAATACTCCTGCACACATCCTGACATGCTGTATCCGTCTGCCTCCGTCCCTCTCGCTGTCACATGCAAACACTCATGCACACATTAGCCTCCCACATGCATTAAACCCATCTGCAGTCTGTGCCTTTTGCACACACGTTAGCAAATCACCCCAAAAAAACATGAAAACACACACAGCACAAGCACACACGCACACACACTGGCCTTCCAGGACACTCTATGCACTGTATGCACCAATACACCCTTAAACACTCACACACAAATGCACACACACACACACCAGCCCCTCTCAATCCGTGGCCTGGAAGAATGGAACCAGTGTGCAGCGAGGCAGCCAGCAGACAAGGGCAGGGCCGGGGTTTTGCAGGGATATGTGTGTGTGTGAGAGTGTGTGTTGGGGGTGCAGAGGGCTTGGAAATGTGGGTAGGTTTTGGGAGGGGCCCTGGCCTATACGTCTGAAAAGCATTTAAGTAAATAGACAGAGTCACAAATAGAATCTGAGACATTCAGGGAGTTGTATTATGACATACTGGGAGATCTGTGGTAGCATCTACAGTACAAAGCCCTTGAAGGATGTGAGAGTTGATCCTTACAGGCCAGTTTGGGAATAAATTATTAAAATCATGGATGTTTCCAGGCTAAATTTAGCAGCTTGTCTAAAAGCAGCACTCAAAGGATTCGAGCGGAAAAAAGAAAAACCTGCCTTCAAGAAATACTGAATGCAAAGTGAAAACTCTGTCATTGTCTGCTCACCTGCTTGTCAGCTAAAACTCCACTGAACTTTATAGAACCAGCAAACATGGAAAGTTAATACCCATAGGTCTGTCTCAGCCTTGGGGAAAATATAGGAAATGCATAATTATTGGAATTCTTGGCATGTACTGCAAAGTTGTTTGTAGAAGTACCTGGACAATATTAATTTGGAGCACTGTTTTCGTCGCTGGTAGCTAGCTGTAAAAAAAAAAAAAAAAGATGTGCCGTTCAATCTAGTACGGGAAGACAAAGTGATTAGTTCTGAAGTCTTACAAACTTAACCAAAGTATACGATGAAGTTTTGGTGAACTATGCCTTTAAAATCTCTTTTTCTCCCTTGCACTAATTTTTGAAGGTACTTTAGAGTCAGCCTCTTAACCTGTCACATTTGTACTTCTACTCCGTTTAACTGTGAGTAAGATTATGAAACTAAATCTGACTTCACTATGTCAGTGTTTCTTTTAACTTTTAAGCCATTTAGCTGACACTTTTATCCGAAGCTGCTTACACGGAGCGAGCAGGTAGAGTGCTACTGTGCTTGGCTCAAGGACACTTCAGCAGGACACTCTACTGTTTCTCTCACAGGGGCCAAAATGTGATGTTCACGCTGTTATATCTGTGGCCTTTTTCTATCCATGTGCCCCGTTCTGAACTCTTTAAAAAGTATAATTAATAGGCCTTTAATGCTGTAATCAGTGGTGGGAAGCTACTTCTGAAGCGCAGCTTTGGAAGCTATCAATTACTTCACACTGGAAGAAGCTGAACTACAGTGAAGCTATCCTAGGGAGAAAACTAGTTTGGTTAATGAAATTTAGCTACCTTAACTACCTTATAAAAAATGATCAAACTGACCTACATGTGATACAAAACTCAAGTCATACACCACCCCCCAAAATTAAAATACCTCAGTATTCATGGGAAAGTGCAATGAATGTCAGATGCCTGCTTTCAGAAACTAAAGTCCGGGGGTGGGTATTGCACCACGCAGGATTACTTATTTAGCCAGGTAACTGAGGTGTAGGCATAAGAGTAGGTGCAGCTCCACTAAATTTGTGCCAAATTTGGGCTCTTATGTCTATTTTGGAAGTCTTGGTGCTACTTCTGTGGTTGGCTTGGATAGTGGTGCTGTGTGGCTGCGAGTCGCTCATCGTGATGAGAAAATCACCTGTACTTCCGCCAGCTTGTAGCTAGCTAGCTGCTAGCTAGCTAGGTCGAGGTCAAATGTAAACATTAGTGGACACAGAGGAAAGATGAAGACGATGGGCACTAGCTGAATGAGCATCCTGCAAGCCATTGTCCAGGCATTAAAAACAAACTGGATGACCTCCCTGCCAGATCAGATTCCAATAGGATATCAGGAACTGTAATATACTCTGATTTGCTGAAACTTGGCTAAATTCTGGACAGCAGCCAATCACCCAGGTGACTCTTTTTCTGTATACTAATCTGACAGAGCAGAGGACTGTTGAAAGATGAGGACTGTGCTTTACAGTGACTAAGGACTGATGTGATGGTAGGGTGCTCACCACCATCCAGCTGTGGACCGCTGCCTGTGTTGCGGCAGGAGCAATCATGCAGCCATCTTGTTGAGTTCAGGATGTGTGGACAGTGAGATCATTCCACAAACAGAAACCATGGGTTAGCAGAACCATCCAGAATCATGGACAATTATAAAGCAGCAGCCGACATTGTGAGAAGATGGACAAAAATTATAGTGCACAAAGTCAAGGAGATGATAGGATCACAATTCACTGGAGTTGTATGTATTATAATTCCATGTGTAAGCTACTCCAACCAGTAAGCTACTGCTGTAATGTTTACAATGTAGTTCTGATCATTAATCCCCATCAAAATAACCTATAATACTAATTTCCCCAGTGCAATCTGTTGTAATGTATACATTCATCATTAGACATCTTCCATTCATCTGCATTCATGCATGATGGGAGCAGCAGAGACAGTTTATCACAACTGTTGATAAAAAAAAACACTACAAAATTTTGAAGAAATACAACCACACTACATATTCCCATGTAGATATGCATTACAGAGTTCACTGGGTTTTCAATGTAGTGCAAAGCTTCAAAGTTCATGAAACTAAGGTTCCAATTCAAGACAGAAAACCACCGAACTGCAGGTGTTCTCCACACAACAGCCATGTGCGACATTTATGCAGCATAAATGGATATTTTGTATGAGTCATGTTGAGCTTGTTAGCATCGCCCGTGTTCACATTTCATTGTTCAAGTTCGATTTTTTGAGGAATGAAGACACACAGTCTGTGGAGGGCAGTTGTTTCCTCAAAGGGAGGGGCCAGGACTGTCTGTGTGGGAAAATTTTGGGTCAACCAATAAAGCCGGATTTTCCAACTTGTACCAACCACTCAGAGAATGACGTGGTTGTTGTTTTTTTGTCTCCCAAAATGGGTGTACCATCACTCCCATATGGCACTGTGTCGCCAGAACAATTTGTTGTATGAAAGGATTTGACTAAACCCCGCAGATGTGTCTGTGTGGAAAGAAAAAGGAAACACGGTCACCTTTTAATAATGTCGATCCAGAGTTGTTAATGTGTCACTGACAGTAAATTTGTTTTAGGATATAGATATAAACTCGGAGGCTCTGTGCTATTTATGTTTTATGGCTTTGAATGTACACCTTTGTACCAAGGCTGATGTCAGATGAATGTGCACTGCTGCATCCAATCATTCTGCCATTATGCCTCATCGTTTCACTCACTGCTCTTTTCTTTTCTTCCTATTCACTCATCATTTTCTTTTCAGAGAAGCAGATGTGAATGAGTCTGCGTGTGTGCATACAGTGTTTGTGGTTGAAAGTGTGTGTGTGTGTGAGTGTGTGTATGTGAGAGAGAGAGCAAGAGAGAGAGAGAGAGAGAGAGAGAGAGAGGGAAGTTAGCCAACTAGCCCTCTCTTTTGAAACCCAGAGGGCCTGGCTGACTCCAGTCTCCAACATGGCTGCCGTAAATCAGTGGGAGAAGGAGCTAAGTTAATTGCACAGGCGTTTATGAAGGAGAAAGCCTTGATTTACTCCAAAAGCTTTACATCTCCCCTGTGGATGTGGAGTGATGAAAGGAGTGGAGCAAGGGAAAAGGGAGGAGGGGTATGGCGGTGGGGACAGGGATCGCACATGCGGGATGTGAACAAAGTTCACTTGCAGCATATTAGATAAGCTGATTGGTAAACTAGATTGTGGACAGATATGCATCTATTGCCTTGGGAATAATTATTAAAAGTTGATAGAAGTCAGGATGACTTTGGTTTAGAAGGGCCATTTTCATTATGGAGTCAAATATAGAAACAGCACAAAGACATGGGTAGAGTATGTACACATTAGCATATATTTGCATAATGTAAATACTGTGAAACAAACTCTTTGCATGTAGCAATTAGGCACAGTGTATGTATCTGGCCTTCCAGCCTCAAAAGGTTTACATTTAAATTGCTTAAAGAAAACACACCAGAGAAAACACTAGAGGTGGACAGTAACGTATATTTCTTCAGGCACATTTTATTGTACTGGTACTTTATTAGGTATTCCTATGTTAAGAGTATTAGCAGCCTCAGTTCACTACATTTCAGAGGGGAATTTTTAATTACATTTACCTGACATGTGGTTTCTATTTACTTCGCTTTTTTCCATTTAAAAGATACAATAACCTTATGAAATTATGACACATTTTTGTAGTTTAATTTACATTGCACTGTATGAGTGAGTTATATTAGGTTCTGGTGTCATCTGGACCCCCTGCATTATTACAATATGTCACTTGACTATATCATGGCAGTAAAAATGTTTAAATTTGACTTCCAACTTGTTTTGGTTCTTATTTTGATACATGAATATATTTAAGTTTCACTATTTCAATAGAAGATGAAATGCTAAATGAAATATTTTTTACATTTACATGTTGTGTTGTGCATCATATTGCCACCCCTCCAGGATGCTGCAATGTTTGATTTCAACAATTCCCTGAATGCTGCATGATCTTGCCATTTTTGTCCAGTCACCGCAACTTTACCGCCAGTTTGGCTATTTAAAATGGATAAAATCTCATTTCATTGTAGAGCTGTGCACAGCATATTGGTTCGCTCAGCCCCTCCTTGGCTCAATCTCTCTCTGTTTATCATGAGACCACTGCTGTTGGAGTCTTAACTCTGTGCCTGGGACAGAGTTACTAACACAGTGACAGGGCTAGTTGTTAGCATCACATGAGTAACATTACCCAACAATTATTAATGGGTTTAAAGACAAAGTCGAGCTGTTTTTGTGTTGGTCTGATTGTTGGGACCTTTTAGCAGCTTGCTGTTGGATGTTAGCCGCTGCTGCTGTGTTAGCTCATGTTAACCAGACAGAGAGAGCAGAAAGTAAGTGGCTCATGGAGACGGTCCTTCAGCATTGTGTTGAACAGCAGCAACAGCTGTCCCCACCACCACTATCACATCACTAATTCTGTGGGAAACACTGAATGCTCGTGATTTTAGGCTCCAAATGCAAGGCAGCACTGCATCTAGTTTTGCAATTTTCAAATTTTCACCAGTTTTATTGCAAAAAAAACAAAAAAGCATTGCATTGCAGTTTGTTTTGTTTTTTTGAAAAACTGTGATACTAAGGATTTCAGGTTGCAACAATCCCCCCAAAAAAGCCTGAAATCCTGGAGAGACTGATGTTGCTATCTTTGATGTTCTTGAGCACTCTTTGTGTACATTTTGTGATTTTTTAGTTGTAACCATCTTATCCCAGACCTGACTCACCTACTGCTACTTAGGGTGATTTTTTTTAACGTCAAATATCTCCAGAGACAACCCGGTCTCACTCCGAACTTTTTGGAATCTGGCACTGTGGCAGTGACTTGCAGTGTGAGACACCGACAAAAAAAGCCGTCTTTCAACATTGGCATGATACGCCACCAATCGCCATTATAGCTTAATAGCGCCCGGTGGTGTCGGGGGGAAATGCAGCAGGACAAGAACGAAAGGTAAGGTAGCAAGTCCGAGTGGGATGGGCTGAAGGTTGGGTTGAAGGGTTCAGCAAACACCGACTTTTACCTGGGAGGGCGGTGTTTGCGTCCCGTATGATTATAAAGCCAAACCCTGTCCTTTTTTCCTAAACCTAACTGCATGCATTTGTTGTTGAAGGAAAAAAACCCTAACTCGCGGTGTTGTACCGATATAGTGCGTTTATTTTGAAAGAGACTGTATGCAAACTGTAAATTCCCTGTGTATTTTGAAAAAAGACGTGTATATAACAGGCAGAACTTGGCACGGTGTCCGAGAACATCACCAACCAACGCACCCAGGGTACCTTGCTTGTTGTATGTCCATAAGGTCCATGACCAAATGTCAATATGTGACGAGGTCGAAGTGAGAATGTGTTGCCAGAGACCAAGTTTCAATCTGTGAGTAAGCTAGCCAAAGTGTGTGAACACCAGAGCTTGATCATGGTCACACCCCTTATTCAGTATGCAGCAGTAGTGTGGGTGTGTTTCTTCTACAGATTGGTGCAACTTCGTAGCCCTAGACAGAAGATCCTTGCCCTTTTGCTGCTATTTTACTGTACAGACTGACTCCACAAAATTTGACATCTACCACTGATGATTTAGACTGCTAAAAAAACTACCATTATCAAACTTAAATCTAGCTACACTGGAGGTATCTTGGCATGACGTCACACTGTCAATAAATTATGTGCAGGACTAAAATTAAAAAAGAAAAGAGCTCATAGATGCAAGGTGTATCACAGAAAGCTATTTTAAACAGTGTGAAAGTGTTTTGGGTGGATGTCTGACTCTTACTGTAACTTCATCTTCTCTTTGATAGCTGCCTAAAGCTTATGTGTGAACGTTTGGTTACACACACTGTGCATCCATCTTAGCTAATTAGTAGTGGTAACAAACTTTGGGTAAGGACACGCTGCTATCCTGACCTCCACAAAGACGCCGCAGTGAAGAAGTTTGAAGAGTTCCCATGCTTTCTGAACATCTGTTTTATCCACAAAGAGACAGATTAGCACTTAACCCCACTTCTCTCCTTTCCTCCACATTTAGCAGTGCCAGCTAGCGTCTAGCTCACCCGCTTCTTTCCTGTGTGATGATGCTATCAAGGTTTCGACTGCCTTTTTGGCAGCTGTGTGCTGCATGCAGCGCTCACACACATGCGCGTACATAGTTAACAAGGAGGTGGAAGCGGTAAGAAACCGTTGAGGCCGTGGTTTTGAAGGTAGGCCTCTGCGGCTGGTGATGGGAAACATTCGTTACAGTAGGGTAGAGGAGCTGTAGCCACGACAGAGGAAGACAGAGAGGTGGAGAAACAAGAAGGCATAGGATATGCAGAGCAAGACAAAGGAAGAAGAGTAAAAATGTGAAAGAGAAAGCTTTATTATTATGATGGTTTACTTGTGGCTTGTATCAGTAACAATCTGTTTGGTTCTTCTGGTTTTACAGTTAAATGTCACATACCATGAGTACAATTACAATTTTACATTGTACTTGTCTCTCTAAGCATTTATATCATGAGCCACATAAAAACATTATTCTACAGCTTGAGAGACGTTTGACATTTCTTAACACAGTTGCCTCATTTGTTTAGCTAGACCTTAAGAAAGTAACAGAGAAAACACAGAGATAGAAACCATCACAAGTCTGAGCAAACATTATTTGTATTTGGTTACGACTGCAGCAGTTCTCATGCAAGTCAGAGGTTTAATCAAACTGGACTTCAGATACATGATTTTGACTGATGATGGAGAAAAAATGGCACTTGACAAAAACAAAACTAAAGCACTAACATTTTGACATATATGCCTTTTTGCTGTTTTACCCAGAATCCCATGTTGAGATATACATCGTCTTACATAGATATGCCAGGTGCTCTGTTTTGCCCATAGTTAAACATCCTGCTAACAAGCTTACCTCGGATAGATTTGACACTGTGGGAACAGGAGATTATTTTCTGACTTGATTTTAAATTTTTTTTTTAGCAATGTCTGCCACCAGCATACCTTATGAATATATTTCTGACATTACACATTATGACTCAGTGTTTCTCGGATGCTGTTTGGCATGTCAGAGACGGGCAGCCACCACATGCTATTGTGTGCTCAACCTTTTTCTCTGATAACTTAGGTCCCGTTTATATGACGATTTCACCTGAAAACGGTAAACTTTAGTTGCATTTTGGCTGATTGTTTACGTGACGGCGGCATTTTGGGTGCCTGAAAACGCAATGTTTTGAAAACGGGTTCCAGAGTGCAGCACGGTCTCTGTTGTCATGTAAACTTGGAATATGCAGTTCCTCTTAAAACGGAGACTTTTCGCTCATGCGCATTACGGTTCCAGTCACTAGGCATGCGTGAGAAAGTCGACCATCACAACAACAATGGCGGACTGCCGAGCTCTGCTTGTGCTGCTCACCCTGTTGAATTTATCAACGCTTCTCCAGCAATGTGTAGATTTACTGTAGCAACTCCACCCCGTCGTCCGTTCAGACAAACATTCATGCGGTTGCCATTTTGTTCATTTATACATCACTGCTCTGTAGAAGGAAGCGCATGTGTGCAGGCGCGTGTTGTTTCATTGCGATGTCACACCGCCAACTACTGGCCTGGCAAGTATACTGCAGCGTTTTTGGTCATTTTTGTGGATCCGTGTGCACAGCAATTGTTATCAAAATGTTGTCGTCTGAACACTGAACTTTTTTCAAAATGAAAATGAGAAATGATTCCGTTTTCAGCAGATTGTTTTTGTGTAAACATGGCTTTAATGTGTTCTCACCTTTTTTCTGACCCAGACATTCACAACGTTTTTACTGGGAGCTGCAGAGGTCTCCATCTCTAAAACAAACGGACCCGGTCATTTAAACCAATAAAAATACTGAATAAAGCAGTTTTACGTTACAAAGCAGTGTTTTTCTGACGCTCCTGGGCCAGATGGGCCTCATACTACGGTGGAAACCACGAAAACGTGAATGTATCTATCTGAAGCCAATGTTTAGTTTGTCTGTTCTGGCTACTTTACATGACCCACTCCCTGTGCAGATATAAATGGCTCATTCTGATGTAAGGAAAACACAGTGATTCACATTTTAAATCTACTTTTTATGTTATGTCTGCCAATATATCCCCCTAAATCCTACACACTGGACCTTTAATATTTTGCTAATGCAGTGAGAGGGAATAGACTGTCTTTCAGCTGAAGTATAACATTTTTTTAAATGTATAATTCAAGAATTCACAGCCCTGCTCCTCTGTGCTGTTCTCATTTTCCTGTTCACCACTGGTCTTCAGCAGTGTTGCCACACATGGCGAGTGGAGAGAGAAAAAAAAAAGCCTAATCCATGGGATCCATCAGACTCAATCCATATAGGAGACCTATGCTATTTATAAACGCTTAAGACAACCTCCTCACTCAAGTAATAAACCCAGAAATGCTCCGTGTGCCACGTGAAAAAGACGCTTGCATCATTTCTGAGACCTGAAACTTGAAACTACCAGTGACCTTCTGTGTGTCAGCTGCACCATAGAAAAATCATTCACATCACGATCGGCAGAGAGCTACAGAAAATAAAACAAGTGATTTTATTTCATAAAGTGGTTCATTTAAAAGTCTGTTGTTAAATATGAATGAATATGGATGATGGTGTCTGTGAAATGATTATTATTTTGTCAAAGCAACATGTTACATCACCTCCCGTCATTTTAAAGATACCCCAATTTGTTCTCATTATGTGCATTCAATCAGTGATTGAGAAGAGTTGTCACTTTGTTGCCATGGTGGATATCTCTTTGTGGGAAAAAAAAAACTCTTTCATACGGCGCTGTGACCTCAATAGAGAAATCCGCAATCCTTCCTCCTCCGCTAAGCGCTCCGTGTTCTCAGGTGCTTGAATCCCTTTAGTTTTACTCCAGAGGGGATTTGAACAGCATGAATATGGATGTGACGATGATGAACTCGATGATGAAGGTAGTTTGGTCTTCCTTCAGATAAGCGCTAATCGCATTTGGAGACCGTGGCGGCAGAGCTAGGTGTAAACTTGGCCAACGGCATTATGCGGATGGGGGGTGCAGAGCAGAGTGAGTGAAGGTGCTTTTGTGTGTGTGTGAGAGTGTAGATGGGTTAGGGAATCACTCAGTGCAGCCTTGAAACACTCACCCAGAAAGAAAGCAGTGGGTGGGGTGGAGGATGTTATCTGAGCACACGTAATCCCAAACTAGGGATTGATCTCTTGACTCCTCCCTTCTCGCTCCTTTCTTTCTCTCTCCTCTTCCTTCCATCCTCCTCCTCCTCCTCCCCTCATCCTGGAGTTTTTTGATTCCATTGAATGTCGCTTAGTGCTGACGAGGCAGCGGGATGAGGGGTTATAATTAGCCCAGATATCCTTATTCATATTCAAATTTAATATCTAATCTCAGCACGGATTTCTAACAAGGAAACGGGATTGGCTTGTCCATTCCTATCAAAAGATGTGATAGGTCACATCACCTAGCAACAGAGTAAACCACATCTCCCTTGTTATGTTTAATTCGACTGTTGGCGCTGTGGGTTCCACATTGGTGAAGGTACTTCTACCTGCCCTGAGTCACTCTTGGCACTCCAAACTGGTTAAAATATTCTGCCTTTCAAGGGCTTCATTTCATTTTCTCACTTTTCATAGCCCACATGATTGTTACATTACATTTGACATTTAACATTAAGTTCTATTTCAAGTTGAGATGTCCATGGTTTGGAGCTAAGTTCCCCTGTACCATGGTTACTCTTGGTCAAAGCTGAACTGAAATTTTTGTTCTCCTCACTCTTTAAAATAAATGAAAAGACATTTGTAAAGGCAACACATTCTCACTCCGACCTCGTCACATATCGACGTTGGGTCATGGACTTTCCACGTCTAGATAGGACTTGTAAGGTACCCTGGGTGCAATGGTTGTTGATGTTCTGGGACACCAGTTCTGCCTGTTACATGCAATGTCTTCTTTCAAAATGCACTTCCATTTTCACAAGAAATGTACAATGTACATAATGTCTTTTTCAAGATAAACGCTCTACATCCAACATACATACAACAACAAAAGCACGTGGTTGGGTTAAGGAAAAAAGAACAGGGTTTGACTTTAGAATCTTATGGGACGCGAACATCACTCTCCTGGGTGAAGGTTGGTGTTTGTTAAACCCATCCACCACCCCTCTTGCCCTCCCCATACGGCCTTTCGCCACCTTAACTTTAGTTCTTGTCCCCCTGCGGTTCCCCAACGTGCCGACACGTATCATGCTGACGTTAAAAGGCGGCCAATATATCCCCCTAAATCCTACACACTGGACCTTTAATATTTTGCTAATGCAGTGAGAGGGAATAGACTGTCTTTCAGCTTTTCAGCTTTTTTCGTCAGTGTCTGATGCTGCAAGTCACTGCCCAAGCTCTGCATTTTGACAACTTCGGAGTGAGATCGGGTTGGTAAAGGAATATGGGCAATACTATATGCAATAGCTATTGTGCATATTTTCTCATTTGCCAAAAGAGGATACAGCTGTGTTTTGACATATTTTTGGAAAGAGCGTCTAAGTTTAAAGCCCCTGGATTTATGTTTCCCATGCTGACAGGCTAGGCAAACTGGTGTGGTGCGTTACTGACTGGATTGTTGGTACAAGACATTTTCTGTGTGTAACCCACATGGCGTTGTTATGTAATGTTCGTACCCGTTTGCACCCAGACACAAAAACATGGGAAAACAGGGTCCAGGTTGAAAAGGTTGTTTGTTTAATCTTTTTGGGGTCACATTTCATTTAACCTCACGCCATTGTTACCCTTGTTGCAAGTCCATCTACTTGCAAAAACTGAGGTGTAAGTATGTCCTTGAATGATAATATGAATGTGTTATGAAAACAACAAATCCTAATTCACTATAAACAATTTAAATAATTTCAAAATTCCAAATGACAACATTTCAAGGCTATCTACCAACACATTGCACACTTATTAAAATTTGTTGAAATAAAATCAGATCAGCACAAACACCTCCACACCCAAGTTTATCTTTATCCCTTAGAATTTACCATATTCCGTGCTGATATCAGGCCTATTTTATTCAGCACAGGGCTGACTCCTCTCTGAGGCAGGGGTTGTGTCACAAGGATGCAGTGAAGCTTGCTTGACGTGTATATAAAAAAAAAAAAAAAAAAGAAGAAAAAAAAACGCTCAGCCCCACTCACCTCAGGGTGTGTGGTGCATCCATGGCGTATGGCCTACATGCTCGCTCAAGCATAAGCCGATGTAGCCTCTGCCTCCCTGGCACTGCAACCCAGAGTTTGTCATTTATCTCAGATGGGTTTTTATAATGTGCTGGAAGAAAATTCAATGTTTTCAGACTGAGGGTCATACAGTGGCGATCTTGATAGATATTTGTATGTATTACATGTATCAGAGTTAACTACTGTGTTATGCATTTAGATTCAAAGCCTTCAGATGAGGCTCTTAAGTTGAGCAACTTTGGACGAGTGCTTGAATTAGCTTTATTTCTAGCTCTCCAACTCTAAACACAACCACTACTGCGGACTGTGTCAGAGCCAGAACAGCCAGACAATAGATTTAACAACATATGTGTTGCTATAATGTTGAATTATATAAGGAAGTGGTAGGTAAGAAAATAAGAGCTCTACATAAAGGTTAAACAGTTTTTTATTCCAACACAGGAACAAGTAGAGAAGGAACATATGGGGGAGCAGGTTCAGAAGGGAGCACAGGACATGAATTATTTCTTGCAGAGCTGAGTCTACTGGTTATGACTCTTATTTTGAGAATGATGAAAAATAAGCAGCAAGAATTTTAAATGACCTTAGTATTCTGTTCTTTACTTCTATCTAATTACTTTCTAAAAAAGAATGCCTTATTCGCAGGATTTTCTGTAATTTTCTGCAAATAGTAATGTGGACTGTTTTTCTATGGTACTGTGGAAACAGAGAAGGTTACTGGTAGTTCAAAGCGCAGTGCTTGGCAACGGTATCACATCACAGAGGCATTTTTGTCCCTTTTGAGAAAGTTTAAATGCACCATTAAACAATATTATATCTTTACATATTGACAAATATACAGCTCATTTGTAAAGCTAAGATCTGTGTTGTTTTATTTTCCCACACAGTCTGTGCAACTCCTTCATCTCTCTGCCCCCTAGATTATTTTATCTAGTTAATTTACTAAATTCTAATGGTTATCAAAGTTCAAGGTCATATACCGGGCATCATCAAATGGCCGACTGCAGTCCAGACCTTGGCTGAGTGATGATTCTATCTGGACCCATGACAAATTTCTGATGAATGCATAAAAATAAATAATAATCTTTCCGGAGCATTGCTTTTTTCTGAGCTATAGACCACAGGCGCAGCTAATCCAGTTAATAAAAAAGTTTCAGTCAACTGAGCCAGTGTAATCAATAGTTTACCATGCGTAGACGGTTTGTCAGAGACAACAAGAAAAGATGTGAGAGAGATGACAGCATGGAGCATGAAGCAACTGACATTTTCTGGCTACAGAATGTGTCTGAAACTCTTTTCGTTGGTCTGACCAAAGTAGCACTGCACACCTTGACCTTGTTTAGATGGACTTACAGCTTTCTTTGCTATGAACATTATTATAACCAAGTACCATTCCAGGCTCACCACTGAGCATCTACATGTGTGAAAGAGAGTAACACTTCATTCCAGTCAAGAACAAAACTATTGCCAGAACAGTCACAGGCCCATTTCTAACAATATTCTGAGAAAAAACTTGGATCATCTCGAAGATTAAAGTGGTAAATTCAGGAGAAAAATAACTCAGATATACGTTGAGATTAAAGTGGTAAATCTAACCCACAAATTACGTAGTCTAAAGGCCAACAGAGTCCATGTGGGGAGAAAGCTGAGGTGAATGAATAGATCAAGCACAGGACTTACACCCAGGAAACCAGGGTTTGTGTCCCATGTGAGTCAGTGTTGGTATGTTACTTTTAGACTTAATTGACTTATTATTGGCGGCACAGTGGTGCAGTGGTTAGCATAGTCACCTCATGGCAGGGGGGTTCCTGGTACTCCGGGGTGGAGGAGCCCTTCTGTGTGAGTTTGCATGTTCTCCCTGTGCCAGTGTGGGTTTTCTCCGGGTACTCCGGCTTCCTCCCACAGTCCAAAGAGATGCAGGTTAATTGGTGACTCTAAATTGTCCATAGGTGTGAATGTGAGTGTGAATGGTTGTCCGTCTCTATGTGTCAGCCCTGTGATAGTTTGGTGACCTGTCCAAAGGTGTACCCCGCATCTCACCCAATGACAGCTGGGATAGGCTCCAGCCCCCCTCATGACCCTCAACAGGAAAAGCGGTTACAGAAAATAAATGACTTATTATTTTCAATTTTTTAGGATGCATAAAGCTGCCGAATGCACCCTGTGCACATTAAGGTGGTAAAGCAAATAACTTTGTTGGTTTAAAGGACATTGTTTAAAAGCCTAATCAAGGCTTCCCGTTTTGCTTCAAAACTAGTTCCAAAATTAAAGTTGTGCCGACACCCAGCATGTTACCTGGAAAATTTTTTCTTGTAAATGTATTACTTTAATCTCTAAAATTCTGAATTTTTCCTTGGGATATAACCCCCATACTCTGTCTCCATATTGTAATTTTTTTTTTTTTTTTTGCATACAAAGGCCCTAACACACCATCATACATTTTTGTTACATGGGGGAAAAAAAGTCAAAAAATTAAATTTAAAATAAATTTCAAAAAAAGATAGAGAAAGGGGGCTGCTTAAACCTCCGTCTGCACTTTTTTAAAGCTAAAAGATGCACTTTTTATTATTTTATTCAGAAGATAATGTCTTGTTTTATTTTACTTGTAGATAATGTGGGTTGGGTTAATTATGCTAGGACAGATTATATCTATGGTAAAGATAGCTCTTTGTTTTTCATACAAGTAAGTATCCTACTTTGAATATTGACCACATTGTTATTATATGGAAATGTACCACGTTGTTTTTACTTAACTGACTTACTAGTAGGCTACAGGACACAATGTTGACATTATGTGGTTCAGATGCTTTGCTGGGAGGAAACATTAGTAACTGGACCTCTTTGAATTTTAATTAAATACCCCTGATGTACACCATCAGACTATTCTGATGCAAAAACTCCACCCATCCAGTCCTCCAAGTAGGTCAAACCATCCACTAGGAATGATTTACAAATGCTGATTGGCCGATGTGTGATGAAAGCATGACAGCAAGTCAGCCAAGCTTAATTGGTATAGAGGCTTTTCTATAATCACACAGTCACATGTTTATTTTCCATCCTTTGCTCCAGTTTATTTGAGCAATAGAACTCCACACCTGCGCAAGCACTGAGACGTCACTCTGAACAACATCATGTAAACTTACATACAAAAAGACATATCATACTGCTATGATTCCCTCAACACCATCTCATATATTCAGTTTGTCATGTAGAGGCTAATACAATTTGAGCGATTGTTATTTGAACCGTATAGTCTGTCACAGTGTTCACTATTTGTTTGTGTTTGAGGCAGCATAATGAAAACTCCACAAAGACAGAAGCCACCTTGTGACATGGCCAGTGCCAGTTTAAATCTCATTCACTCACTGATTGACAGCAATGACATTTCATGGTTGGGAGGCATTCATTCTGAGTGCTTTGTCTCAAGCTTGACCTATCACCGTGTCCTTCCCCCATGAAGTGTTTGAACATCTTTCTTGATGTTTCATGTCATCTGAGGGTTTCGACTTTAGACATTCTTGCTTTATGTGGATTTTCTGACTGTCCATCACTGGAACGGATCAGAAAAGACACTGTGGCTCGTCTAGGCCAAAGGTAGTTGGCACCACAAGCGATAAGGTCAGTGGTTTGATTTCCAGTTGACCTCAAATGGTATAGCAAGGCGCGCAGCCATAGTGTGTTATGTCCTCTTGGTGGCTTGTTAGCTCGCTCTGCTCACAGTCTCAAACCAGAAATGTGTCCCAGTCAGTCACTTAGCAAATATGCATTTTGAAAAAAAAAAGCAATTCTTCAGCTACACACACTGAGATTTAACTCAACCAGTTGAGCTACATTAGAGAAATGTTTGGTGTATGCACCCAAGGGTAGCAAGCAGGGGCCGTGCTGAAGTGTCCTTGAACAAGACACACTTTCTCAGCCTTCAGCAGAGCAACATCACTAACATAAGTGGCAAAAGAAGATTTAAGTTCTTGGTAGAACTGCACTCTATCCACCTTCTCCTCCTCACAAACACAACTAGCAGCAGAGTTCAAACAATCCATTGAAGCTACAACAGTTGTCTTATTTTTGGTGTTGCTGGAGAAACATGGACATTATCATTATCCCTTTCTTGTTTTAAAATAGAGACGGTATCTCTCTAATCCTGATGCTAAGGAACAAACTTAAAGACAGAAGATGCACTTGTTCTGGAAAAGTAAAACAGCAATCCACTATTTTAACAATTCACCTGTATACACCTGTATATCACAGGGAACTTTTACATGCACACTTATATTCCCCTGTTACTCTGAATATAACAATGTGATGCGGGTCATGTAAACAGCATATTCCGCTTGGATTTCTGAATGTGGCATTTTCCATTTAAGACATGTGGGATATACCGGTATTATTCAGGTTTTAGTAGCATTATTTGGACATGTTTACAGCACGTTCGGAATATGCGTCTCAACTAAAACTGACAGACAGCCTCTTGTCTGTTTACACTTAGCTTTGTGCGTCATCAGGGAGACATTGTACACAAACCCATAAGTCAACAGTTTGCAAGGCTAAAGCAGAGATGCATGCAAAAAAGTAGCCAACAGCCAACTGGTTGGAAGAAGAAACACATCTACTTTTGAACTGTACTAAAGACTTGAATATTCGTAGGTTTTTGGATACGCACGAATATCGCAACACCAAGGAATGAAAGATGGAGCCAGTGTTCGGGCAGTCCAACAAGTCTGCCATTGGTAGAAACTTTGAAAAAACCTATTTTGATGCAAAAGAGCAAAATGGCACAAGCAACTCCAGCCGTTCCACTTTTATATTTTGGCATTATGAACATGTTAGGGAACCTTAATTGGAGCATGTATGACTGCATGTAAACAGGAATATTAGTGGAATATATATATATTGTTAGCCATGTAAACAACTTTGCACAAATATTGTCTTTTTTGACATACAGGCAAAAAACGGAATATTTTGTACATGTGAATACAGTGACTGTCCACAGGTACTAGATGTCTTGATATGCAGTGCTGGGGCTTATTCTCTGCTATGCTGACAATGACATGACTCTTATGTAACAGCTATTTGTTTCACTGCTCCACTGCTTTATAGAAGCTTGAGCATGAATAGTCACAGTTGTAACTGACTGCTAAACAACTGCTGTTTCTCTACAATTGATGGTGTAACGTAAGCTAACACTTGTTGCCAGTGAATTCTCTTTCTGTGCTGAATTGTAATGTTGCTGTTTAAAAGAGTATGAAAACAATTTCCCATCTTTGTTATATTTGCCCTTTTCTGCCAGTTGTACAGCCCTATTTCATCCGAGCGGTTTGACCTGCCAGCGACACATCTGTGATTCATACCCTAGCCTTCCTGATTACAGATTCATTTTCAGTCAGATCTCCTGTACACGGATCACAGGATAATTGGGCACTGCCAATTATTTTGATGCATCGCATGTGATGAGGAAGAGGCAGACTCTGCCGCTGTCCCTTCTGTAAAATAGCACAAATCAATATCCACACAACTCTGGTCATTATGAAGATGCTGTGTGTACTCCTGCATGACAATACGGGTTCAAAACACACCAAAGATAGGGGTGTGTAAAGTGGAGGAGGTGGTGAAAGTATTGGAATTTACGAAAGATCAAACTTTTACATTAAATGGATAAGGGAGGAATATTTTGAGAGACCAGCATCAACAACGCCTGTTTTGTCAACATCATAGAAATCTGGTGACAGCAAAATGACATGTATTTTATTCAACATTTAAAGAGTGCACAGCCAACACTCGAAACCGCACGGACCACAATAATGCAATTAGCTACAGAGATGGGCGACGCCAAGCCTTCAGTCAGAATTAGAGGATAAATCTCATCTCTTCACTCTAAGAAGCCAGAAATAAGCAAACAATTCTTATGTGCTGATTTCCTCATACTGCAGTTATTTCAGATGTGACTGTGGCTGTGAGTGTTTGTCATAATGTTGACACATACACATCTGAATGTAACATGTTTTCAATAAGCCTTGATGTTATGCAAATGCAAATTTTTTGTAGGAATTCAGTTACAGAATGAGCATTCACATGAAACTTTGTTCTGTAATGCAAACATACAGAAATGAACACAGAAGCAAACACGTGGCGTCTTTTCTTTTTCTCTCAACACATGCATTAATGCACAGCCCGCTGTCTTTCATTCTCGACGTGCATGCACACACTAACACTTTCACACCTTCTCTCTCTCTCGTCTACCAACATGCCATACATACCTCGTTGCATTCTTTCTTTCCACTGTAAGAGTACAGTTCACTATACTGTACTAACACAGGCATCTACACACTGTTTCTCATCTATGGTGATAATTGAGTTTCATGAAGTCTGTATGAAAAAGACAGTGTTTCCTCTGAGCTGGGTGTTTTCTCTTTAATTTTTTTTCTTGTTCCTCGTCATGTATCTGAGCAGTGTCTGGGTCCTGCAGGAGAGTTAATGGAGTGTGTCTTTTCCAGGCTTTGGGAGTCGACTCCCCGCTGTTAATGCAGTGAGAGAGGAGCAGAGGCGCGGCCGGGCGAGCAAAGGCAGCCGTCGCCTCACACCGGGTGACTGACTGCACGAACTCCATCCTGCGCAGTAATAACACGGCATCAGTGACTCTTGGTGCTGGGCTTGCAGAACAGTGGCATTGGTAATGCTATTTTGTGTTCAAATTCATACGGTATTTCTAATCTGGAGAACTTGAGGGTCCTATTTTCTTACTCCATGCCTGCTGAACTGTTGCTGCGCCTTCATTCTCTCTGGTGACACTGTTCAGAAATTTCAGCTTTGCACTCTTCTAAGTAGCATTTGCAAAGAATGGTTTGAAAACCAAATGTTTGTTTAAAAATGTACTAGATCGGTTTGATTTTATGACACTCTAAAGGTGTGTCCGTTAGAGGACAGATACTTGTAAGTGCATAAAAGGGGAGCATTGGTCTCCAGATTTAATTTGCCAGTGTCTCAGTATCTAAAAGTATGTTTCCTGCCAATTGGGCCAACTTGTTGTTTGTTTTTGTTTTTTAATTATTATGATTAATTTATTGTTTTTTCCTGTGGACAACTGTGGTGTGTTCCTCAAACAGGCTATTTGAATTAAACTAGTAAAATGCCGGTGTATTAATTAACTGAACGTTGAAGACTATTTCGCTTGGTAAAATCCTCAAGCAATAATAATGACGAGAACTCAGTCTCAGTCCTGAATTGGTCATAGAGCTGACTTGGACTAAAGAAGTCTTGACTACATGCATCAAATCCAAACCATAAGGAATCCTGAAACAGTGCACTAGTGGTGCACTTCACAAGGTGATACAATTGACAGACAAGATGTGTGGATAGCACTGGGGGCATTTTTGAAAAGAGCAGGAAAAGTAAGTGCAAGAAAACCAGTTTGGTATCTGTGGTGCATATATTCATGTTATCAGCTAAAATCAACATGAGACATACTGACAAGCAAATTAGTTTTAGAGAAAGACTGTCCTCACCAGCATAGTTTATATGCTGAGGTGGCTTAAAATAACTGATTTATTGTGTTTATTTTTTGACTGTCCTCTCAGGAAAACAATATTTGCAAATGTAACATATCCTCAACACATACAAAGGTTCATATGATATCACACGAAAATGCACATTTTGATTTAGTTTAATTTTATATAGTTTTATTAATCCCTGAGGGGGAATTAATTTTGCAGTTGAAAACAACACTTTGCATGACATTAAACAAATTATCACCCCATGAATGACCTTATTTATTTATGTATTTATTGGATCTCCGTTAGCACCAGCACATTAGTGTAGCTATTCTTCCTGGAGTCCAAACACCAAGTCAAATTGTCCATTCATCCGAGTCCACCAAAAGAACATGAACAGTAAACAAAAAACTGATATAATCACAGCACATACATACAGTCATAGGCACAGACATAAAACACAAGACATGATAACAAACACCTGTACATTACCAATTAAAATTCATAACTATATGCAAGGGAAAACAATATACCAAAACGTAGAAACAAACATATAAAAATAACAATATCACAGAATGTCTAGGACAGGGAAGAAAACAGGCACTACATCATACCATATATTAATATACAACAACATACACTTGCAATAAGTCAAGGTGAATCAATCCATAACCTCAGTATGCACCTACTCCTTACATACTTATTTAAAGTTACATAGACTAAGTTTAGGAAAAGAAACATGGCAACGGCACCTTAAAATATTTCAAAGTTCACTTGGTTTCACATGGTTCTCTCTGGCCTCCTGGGGGAAAGTCCTGTAATGTTTGACCCATCCATCACCCCAGACTTTCGGTCTTTATACTACTTTCTTCTTTATTCGCGTCACTGCATTGGTCATGTGATTGCAGCCTTCCTGAAAACATAGGTTATACACAAGTTACTGGCTCATGATAACTTTGATTAAATATGAATTTGGGTGCATCACTTTTTTTTTTTTTAGGAGAATGTCTGAACAGTTTATGAAAACAGCCTGAAGCATAATGTGATTTAGCTGTTGGTGACATACATATTGTGGTGCATTATTTTTTATAAGTACATGTATGACCACTGCATGAACAGCCTGGTAAATGCCATACATCTTTGTCCATTAGCAATGACGGCAGTACCGCACCATTTATATACGGTATGGTTTGGGTTACAGAGCACTGAGAAATTTCTTATTGTGTCATTTACATATACTAACTGGTTGATAGGTCAATATAACCTCAGCTGCAGATGTAGAATAGACATAAGACTAGATGCATCATTCATTTTGATGTTGGTCAAATGCAGGGCATGTCAAATATATATCTATAAATATCTTGATTTATATCAAATCATTTCCAGCAAATGAAAGAGCTCACTTGTAATTGGAGGAGACCACTTTGACTTTGTTTTAAGTTAATCAAGCGCTACATTTTGGATTGTAGCAAACATTCTTTGACTAATCGTCTTATTTTGCACAGACATGCATTCATCAGCACAGATTACTATAGTTTGCCATGTTCTGGTGGTCTTATTGGCTGTAAGTGGACCAAAGCCAGCTACTAAAACATTGTTCTTGGGGAAGATGTCAATAGTGAGAAACTAACAAGACGTCTTGGCCAAAATCCAAGCCTTGTTATAACTTTATGGGAACATCAAATGAAATTCTTAGCATGCTGGGGTAGGCTCCGGCCACAGAAAATGTATGGAATTTATTTATAGTCTCAACCGGCTTTCCACCCAAGCTGGGCTGTGCCTGGTCTCTCCAGATGTTTAATTGAAGCCCCGTCAGTTCCCATGTAAAGTTTTTCATTTGAGTCGACAGTTTCAGGCGGTGGGAGCGAGCTCAAAAAAAAAAAAATTGCCTACACATGAAGACTCTATCAAAGCGGGCAGACAAGATATAGCACAACGCCTCTGGGATGATCACTGTCTGAATTAGATAGAGGTACATTCTGTGAAAACTTACAGCCTAATTCCAAACCAGTCCCTCAGCCACCATTTCAAAGCTTTAAGTTGATTTGATATAGTTGATTCTGAAAGGCAAGAAAGAGATGGGAGAACAAAACCAGTTAACCAAGAGGCTAAAAAAAAAAAAATAAACAATGGATTTAACTCATCCAAACTACAGCCCCTATGCAGCAATTGGAAGTCAACAAGGCCCAGGGGAAAAGGGTCTAGGGATCCATTTGGATGTGGGCCCACAGTACCTTTGTATCTTGTTGGCAGGGAGAAGTTGCCCTCCGGCTATGAGGCGAAACCACTCTTGCCTTTCCTCAGAGATGCTGCCTGGTGTTGCTGTCTATTTGTGTGGGTAGAGGAGCATGCTAGTGACTCAGGCAGACAGTTGTAATTAAGGCCAGCTTCTCAGCCGGATGAGCAGCAAGAGATAATACGGATGTGTACAAACTAACCCCACACCCCCCCACCTCTCACACACACACACACACACCCGAAGCATGGACATCTTATGTGACACACAAGGTTTGTAGTCATACACAGAGGCATGTGCACAAGATGAAAGCGTCAGAAAATCTCTGTAATGAATTGAACAAGTAGGACACTACTCATTAGAGATGCATTTGTGTACGTGAGGCATGGGCAATTCATTATTTTCAGTCTCACAAATTCTGGTGCAAGCCGGCGGAATCGGAAAGATATTTTAATATGTTTTCAGCTCAGAAAATCTGTTTAGCGGTTAGTCAGGATGGGTGCACACCCAAACTGGATAATAAACATTTGCTTTAAATGGCTGCTGCTGTCTTCGTGTTCTTGTTTTTTCTGCAGTGGCACGCAAAGATGAAAAGAACTGGAAACGTATTATGTTTAAATTTCAAGGGTGAGGGTGAGGGCAGAATAAATGCATTTCTGTCCCGTTGTGCTCAGAGTCAGAAGAGATATAAATGGATCAGTAGTGTAAAGATGGATTAACACAGCACAGACGATGCCGAAACTGTTCAAAATCAAATCCTTAAATGTATTTTGGGTCTTTTAACACATTTCAATTGCAGCCATGTCATATGTGGTGTTTGATTAATATATTTGTTCATGTCTACTGTAAACAAACTGGTAAGTGTAACGCTAGTAGGTAGCCTAAAGAAATACAGTAGCAACTGCAGCAAGTCAGCTGTACCCTACAGCAACCCCAAAAGCCTGTATGCTGTAAATCTGTCATAACTCAATTCCTCCTCTGCTGCCACCTTCCTGCTGCTAAACCCCAGTCCACCCCAGTGCCCAGATTGCATCGTTGCTTGGCTGCCTGAGGCTTCACTGAATAGACACTTCCTGTAGTTTAGGGCCGTGATTAACCAGCCCCTTTATGCTCCCAAGCACCCGGCGCTTTTGTCATCAGTACGCCTCACTTCCCCCTCACCGGGAGTGCAGCAGAAAAGACAACAGTGAGTTCCCAGGCCTAGTCAAACACACAAGCACAATCATGTTAACCCACCATTGTTTCCCACTCTCTTCCATTGTATTTTTAAAGAGTAGTAGACTGAGGACCTCATTGCAATAAACCTCTCAACATGTTTAGAGCCCCATGGCCCCTTTCTGGGCTGGGGCGTTGCCTCCAATTACGATGCTATTGAGACCCCTCTTCTGTAATTACGCACAAGCCCTCTTCCACATGGCTCTGAAAGAGCTCCTTCTGTTTTGCATGTGAATCACCCGAGCCACGTTGTTAAAGTCAGCTTTTGTTTAGCTATATGAACCCAATAAACGATGGTCCCTCTAAAAATTAGATGGATGCAAAATAAATTGCTTTTAGCCTTACGAAGGCGTCTGCTCTACCACTCAAGGACATGTAAATAAAGACTGCAGGGCTAGAAGATGTTTTGAATAATGGTTTAATATTTAGGATTTGCAGTTTGTTCCATGTCACATTAACAATACAAGCTAGAATAATTTTTACAGGTGCTAGCAAAGGGGCAGCCCAGTCGCCAAAAAACACCCCACAGATACATTACATTAGCACATTTGATAGGTTTCACATCAGTGTTTCTAAAGGGAAGTAGCTCTGATTATTAAATAAGCTGACTTTGTCATTAGGAAGTACAGGGGATGGTGGATGTGACACCTGGGCAAGATGGCTGCCAATGGACAGACCACTGTTCGAGATCCACAAACAATAAAACCAGTTGTTCTTTAGTCAGACATTATAGTATTTCCAGCTGTTGCTTTGCTGCCAAAACTGTTTGTTTTTGCCAAAGCTCGAGGCATTTCAAGCCATGACCGAGGTACCAAAATAACCTAGTGTGCTAGCATTTAATGGGTTGGGAGTGAGTTGGGTTAGATCTCCTCCACACTGTAACCAAGTGCTTGTTATGCCTAAACATAACCACAAGTCAACCACAGCAATGTTGAAATGTAAAGAAACATAAAGTTTTGACATGTCTGCAACATAATATGTACAAATAGAACATATTCGTGGTTTGCAGGAACTATACAATGCCAACATTTATTTTGGCGATTGGGCTGCATTGGGACATCTTGCTCTCTTTTAAATACGACTGGGAAAGAAGACTAGAATTTACGTTACTGAAATGATTGTATTTCCTATAAATTATATGTATACTGATATTATTCCAGACTCAATAGTGCATATAAACGCACATGCAATATTTACAAATGATCATGTCCATTTACGCTGTAGTAACAATGTCTTTATTAACAGAGGTAGTCATGCGGTCAGATGGCAAATTTATGATCCAGTGACTTCACAGTAATATGAACTCTCGCCTCAACTTTTCCAACTGTGTTCAGTTCACTTCAGCTGCTTCAGGAAAACCTGTTGTTGACTTTGTATCACCCTGCCCACTTAAAATTACCACCCTGCCATGACATTTAAGAGACAGGTGGGAGGCTCAAAGCTATTTTTCACATATTGTCTGGTTTGCTCCGCATGGGGGGGCATGACACACTCTACCCGACCCACAACTATAGATGCCATGAGCACCCTCAGATGTGACTTCCAAAAGCTATAAAACGTCTCAGGGTGGACTCCAGTGGAAATAAACCTCAGCTTTATTGTGTGTTTGTGGTTTTGAGAACTGTATGTGAATAAAGTTTGTCTTTCTGAATCCTTTTCATTATCTTGATGATTTATGATTATCCCATAAATAAAAATGAATCAATCCTGTAAACACTTGTGAGATTGCGTAGAATATATAAGGAGGAGTTTCTGGTCTGAGAAGTTTTTTTTATTTGTAATTTTGAGTCATGTTGTTTTAAATTATATAATAGATCATGTCTGGGCCGTTCGCCTTCCCAACCTTTGTTATGCATTCACTGTATGAGTCAAGTAATTTGTGTTTGCGTATAACCAATGTGACTCATCAATCCCTTGATTCTCAAAGCACAACACTACTCATGTCACCGCTGCCTTACTTAATAAATGCCTCAAAAAAACCCAAAAAAACCCAAAACATTCAGATAAACAACAACCTCTAATATGATCTCCACTGCAGTCTCATCTCAGCAGGTGTTTTCCAGAGTGGCTGTCACGCTTATGAAATTGCTGCTTTACACATTTTATATATGGATAGAATTTTCTTTAAAAAGCAGACATACTTATGAATAGAAAAAAGGATCATATCAAAGAACAAAGCTCTTGTATTTGTTGTTTCCGTTCTATTTCTAGGTTGAATTGAGGGATGACTCATACGGACTTTTTGACACACAATATCACAGCTGAACACCTTCAAGTGACCACATAGGACATTGTTATTATAAACAAAGCTGAATTCTATGTTGATGGAGAAAATAATTTTAAAAGAAAAGTTTCTGTAAACAAATGCATTTTTGAAACTTTATGAAAATCTACTATGCGAGCAGAAAACTAAATATTAAAGTAGTCAGAAGCAGATTTTGACCCAGGGCTCCTCAACAAGGAAGGGACACAAGATTATGTAATGACGCAGGACCCAGTTGGTAAAGTAAATAATCATATTACTGAAAAGCAGCTGACAGACAAGGAAACTGGGGAGTCGATTTATTGCTTATCAGAGATCTCACTTTCTTGCAAAAATTGCATGCTTGGATAGTAAAGTGTCTTCAAACATCATTAATGAGTCAAGGAATTGAAACCAGTGTCCCTGGTTTGAATCCTGCTGTTGTCCACTTATGGCTCTGTCTATGTTTCCTGTTGATTTCGTAACTATATACTTTAAATAAAGGGCAAAAATGCATGAAAACACAAGCCCTGTCTGAAGTCCACACAGCATCCTAGCAAGCACTACTGTCATTTGGAATAAGAAAGTGACTCAAGAAAACATGAAAGTGTAAACTTTTAGCGAGACTTGAGGTGCACAAGTGCCGATTCTGTATGCACATTTTGTTACTGCTGCTCGTGCATGTCTGTTTGACTGTGGAATCATTTTAGTTACAGATTACAGCCACATGTTGATTAAGACTGTCAATTCAGATTTAAGGATGAGGAGTTAAAATGTCAACTTTTGAAAGTTCTTACAACCACGTGAAAACAAAATGCAACCATATTACAAGATCAGCTGACTTTTGTAAGATATATATAAAAGATCACAGAAGGACAATACTCTCAAATGTTACCTGAGATGGGGCCTCCAGTAACTCAGTGGGTGGAGCGGGCGTCCCATGTGCAGGGGCAATGTCCTTGCTGCAGCGGTCGTGGGCTCAAATCCAGCCTGCAGCCCCTTGCTGCATGCCATTCTCTCTCTCCCCCCCTTTCACACTTAAAACTGTCCTAAAGATTAAAGGCAAAAGCCCCCCAAAATATCAAAGATGAAAGACATCATCACTTCCTGATTGTCTTTCATTAAGAACACAAACAGAATGTTACATGCCTGTTGGCTCTGGGTCAATTTATGAAGCCATTTCCCAGATTCCCACTAAGGTTCAACTGCAGCATATCAATATCAAAATGCAGTTTTCACCCCAAAGGCCAGGGAGCCCCCTCTCACCTCCCATGGGCCCCTCCATAGATGCCTCACACACACACACACACACACACACACACACACACACACACACATGGTCTTAAGAATGAAAGGGGTTTGTACAAGGATGGAGAATGAGAAGGACAAAGGTGATAGGAGGTGGTTGGTGGATGATTGTGTGTGTGTGTTTAGTGTGTGCGTGTGTGTGTGTGTGTGTGTGCGTGTGTGTGTGTGTGTGTGTGTGTGTGTGCACGTGCAAGGGGACGAGGGTGCTGCTTGCTCACAGCACCCTTTGTCTTGGACTAATTCCACAATCTTGTCCCTAAGAAAAGGGCTCCCACTCACCATGTTTACAAAGGGCCCCTCAAGCGTGACCCCTCATTATGTGCGGCCCCTCCCCTTACAACTGACAGGGCCCCTCAGGGCATCAAGCACCAGCAACAGAAAAAAAAATTCACACAAACCACATTTGCATTTGATTTGATTATCCTTCATGGTTGATTCATGGCCCTCTGAGCTTCTGTTAGGGGACCGTTTAGACAAGCCCTCAGCTTGACACACTAACTTGCGCATCACTTTTTTTTTTGCTTCTGAAAAAAACCAAATTCCTTTAGTGTCAGCAAAGCAAGAGCGATTTTCATCAGCAGGTACTGTTTGAAAACAGTCTGAGTTTGCTTCATTTTGCAGTATAGAGAAAGATACCTGTAATGTAAAACAAGGGAAATGAGATGAGATGCAAGAAACATAAGTGCAAGACGATAACAAATCGGGGTCCTCTCAGTTTATTTGACATCTATTATCCTTCCCTTATGAAACACTGAAACAAAATATTGTGGTATTTTTATGGAAATTCCAAGCTAAATGGGTAACAGACTGTAAAATTTTGAAAACCTTGTCATTTTTATCAATTTATATAAACGTTATTTCGGCAAGAGCTGAGCTATACCCATATTAAAACCTCAATTTGTATTTTAGATTTCATACTCTGGCTTTAGATTGTGGTTTGGTGTCATTAGCACTGGCTTTTACCATCTGAGGTCACTTGCAAAAACATTTCCCGCCCGTCAAAGATTTCGAGATTTAAGCCCACACTTTTATTTCTTCACTTATAGACTATTGCAGTTCCCTCTATGTAGGAATCAGTCAGTCAGCTCCATGCCGCCTGCAGTTTGCTCAAAATGCAGCAGCAAGACTCCCCACTAGAACCAGGAAAGAGAGACCATATCACAGTGGTACTGGCCTCTCTTCACTGGTTACCAGTGAAGTACAGAATTGATTTTAAACTCTTTCATTTGTTTTTAAAACGCTGCATGGACATGCACCTGCTTACATCTCTGAACTGCTCATCCCCTATAGTCCACCTCCCGACCCTTCAGATCTGGTGACCAATCACTGCTCTCTTTTCCACGTACCCAGTTAAAAGCTAAAGGTGATCGAGCATTTTCTATTGTTGGACCTAAATTGTGGAATAGTCTCCCACTTACAGTTAGATCTTCCCCCTCTATTGGTACATTTAAAACCCGTCTTAAGACCTTCTTTTTTCTTCAGCCTTTTAATCATCTTTAGGATGACGTACTGTACCTGCTCTGTGTATGCTCTTATTAATACTACTTATATTCTTCTATTTATGACTGTTTGTATTTGATGGTTCCTGTGTTTTATATTTCTTTGTGAAGCACTTTGGTCATCGTTTGTTGTTTTTAAATGTGCTCTATAAATAAATCTGACTTGACGTAACTTGACTAAATGATAAAATATGCACCCTATGCTTCCACATATTTGTCCGTTGTATCTAAACAGAGAGCAAGACAAGCAGACACATACACACAGTCATACACACACATAAGCAAACAGAGACCGAGCTCTACATGTGATTTAAACAGTGCAGAGGAGCAGAATCACTCGCTGACCTTCTGGTGTGAACGGCCAGGCGAATGCTGACAGGCAGTTGCACAACAACTGACATATCGGGGCGCTTTGTTGTCTAGTGTGAACACGATGATGAAGCTTGGTGCACCGGGTCTTTTTCCTCCTTTGCTCTCTACTGCTACTAAACCTGTGATTAGTCTGCCAGTCGGCCACTTCTTTATTTAGCTTCTTTTTTTTAGTTTTATTGCTGTTTAAAGGGAGGCTATTATATGTCTATTTAAAACATATAGCCGGCAGTTGTTTTATACGGCCAGAATTCTGGAATATTAACGGCCATATTGGCTGTTAAAGAAAATAAAAAAAAATCTAAAACCCTGATATTGACTGACTGGAAAAAACAACCCGGTCTTACTCCGAAGTCTTCGAAATCCAGCGCTTGGGCAGTGACTTGCGGTGTCAGACACTAACGAAAAAAGCTATCTTTTAAAGCCGGCATGATATGTGACCGGTTGCCATTATGGTTTAATGGCGCTCGGCAGCATCGGGGGGAAACATGGTGGGATGAGAACAAAAGTTAGGGTGACAAAAGTCTGAGTAGGGCAGGTGAGAGAAGTGGTGGATGGGTCCAACAAACACAGACTTTCACCCGAGAGAGCAGTGTTTGCATCCTGTAAGATTCCCTGTACTTTTTCCTAAACCTAACCATGTGCTTTTTGTTGTTGAAGGGGAAAAAAAGTCAATTTGTGGTGTTTTTCTAATGTAGTGCGTTTATTTTGAAAGAGACTGTATGTAAATGGCAAATTTCCTGTGAAAACGGAAGTGTATTTTGAAAGAGGACAATACATGTAACAGGCAGAACTTGACACGGCATCCCAGAACGTCAAAAACCAACACACCTCCGGTACCTGTCACATCATATCTGGACGTGGAAAGTCCATGACCAAATGTCGATATATGACGAGGTGAGTGAGAATGTGTTGGATGACGAGAACATGTTATTCTAGAGGAGCTACACAAGCAGCACATTATGAATATATATTATTAGTTTCACATTTAACCTCTGACTTGATATGGACTGCAGGGACAATCCTGTCTTGCATTTTGATTAATCTGCTCCCTCTGTTTCTGTTGCTACGGTCACACTGTTTCATTAAATAAACTGAAAATTGGCCACCTAATAGAGAACTACTGCATTTTACTACTTATAGCAAGTGTTAGAGTAGTCATATGTCGAATTAACCTCACTAACACTGCCCAGTGTAAGTACTTACAACATTAGACCTCATGGTTTCAGTGATTTAAACATTTCTTTTAATCTATACCCGAATGATGGTGAGCTTTGCATAATCTCCTTGCTGCACTGGCACAGTACAAAGACAAGCGAAATTAGGTCTGGCATGTGAAGACTGTCTATGGTATATGCATATGCAATAGCAACCTTACGAGCAGCAACAGCAAGCCAATGAAATTACACCGTATTTTCCTGGTTTCAGCATTGCTTGTTTAATTAGTAACACTTGACCACAGCATGAACCAGTCCGAGGGTCTGGTCCGTGATCAGTCAGAATATATGAGAGTTCCTTGTGTTATTTAGACTGGGCCTTGTTGTTGTGACTGACACCACACAATTTATTTCGAGTAAAAACTGTTCCTCAGGCAACAGTTTGAAACATGCTGACATGTTTAGCAGCCAAGGAGATTATCACAAATTCAGAAATACTGCTGGTAATTGTGGGCAAACTGAGAGACAAAGCCGGTCATGTTTTGAACACATCACTTTAAAAAGGGATAATTTTCTCTCCTAAGTTGAAGATTTTCACTGGCATTTATGGTCCTTTGAAAGCTCTCCTTTGAAACCTCTAGTAAAGTACAAAATGTATCTAAAACACATGGGATCAATGGGAAATAAGCGCTCTTTTGTTCTTTGCTGAAATATCCTTTAGCAGATACATGGTTTTTGCCAGACAACAGAATTGTGGTCATATGTTTCTGCTCCGAGGCTGTTCAGATGCTCTGCTTTCCTGTTCCTGTTCGCCTGGTGCATGGGAGTGTGTGTGTGTGTGTGTGTGTGTGTGTGTGTGCGTGTGTGTGTGAGAGCACATGTCTGCAGGGCAGCTGTGTCCCCGATATGTGGGGACCTGACCCAGCTGTCACTAACCATACTGTGGGAGGTCTCTCTGAGAGCACGGAAATAAAAATGTATGTTCGTCTCTCAGCAGGAACTGGCAGGGTATTGTCAGCAGTTAATATAAACAAATGAGTCTCTTCTGAGCACATCTCAACCTTAATTTCTCACATTATATCGGTGACTTTAATTGAGTATTCATGCGAGACTCGGAGGAGCAGCAAAGCTTGTCTTTATACCTCTTTGCAATGCGCTGCATTTAGGCCTGCTGGTTGGGAAAGCATTGTTGTACATATAAGATCAAAGGTCTCCTTGTCATGTTTCCTTTGGGCAAGACACTGAATGTCCTACCTGCTCGCTCATTGTAGTAGCATGTAAAGACATTTTTCTGTGTTATGAATGATGGTTAAAAGATGCAATGTGACATATTGTCATGTGTCCACAGCTACATACTTTTGCTACACATGCCGTTGTAATTACTGCGCAGTGACTGACACAGTGTTTATGAAGTGAGGTCACAAACATGTCACATTAGACATAAACACAATCAACCTTAGTGCACGTCACACCAAGAGAATCTATAGTCTGTTTTCATACACGCTACGTGTTGTAGAACTCTGCATAAATTGTGTATCCTCTATCTGTTTCCCTCATTGTCCACAGTGCGCACAGTGCTCTGGGGTTAAATATAATGCGGGCGAACCCTTTAAAGCAAATGCGATCTGAAAGGCTGGCAAAGGCGAGGGGACGCAGCTGTCGGCGAAGCATGTCTTTTTTAAGGGCTGCCCCTAATGATTGGAGACAGTTGGCAATTATGTAAGTATTCACTTTTAGGCCACTGGGCTGTACACTGTGCCGAGCCCCCCGGACCCTGGCACACATGCAAAATGGGAAGAAGAAGAGGAGGAGGATGAGGAGGAGGAAGGTGGGGGTTGGGGTGGGTGAACAAGAGCGAGAACAGAAGAGTGGGGGAGCTGGCCAAGAACCAACAGGGGAACAGCGATGCACGTGCCAGCATAGCGAGAGCAACATATACAGATGGACAGAAAGAGAGGGGGATGGAGGAATGGGAGGAAGGAAATGGAGAGAAGTGAGCAAGAACAAAGGAAGAGTAATCACAGATGAAGGGGTTGATAAGAAGAGGTGGAAATGAAAGACGCGGAGGAATGAAAGCAGAAAAAAATTACAAGGACAATCTGCACCCTGCCACATTTTACGTATGGTGACACGCAGGCGGAAGAAGTTTGAAATCAGCTTGAGAGCGAACATTTCACCATGTAGCATTGTACCGCATTAAAAAAACAAAAAACAAAACACATTCATTATCTGTGAACAGTTTTGAACAAATACCATCAAGATATTTAGGCCTTCACGAAATGCTAAAATCAGAAGGTATGGATGACAGCAGACGCTGCTGGAATTTTTATTCCGTTGCCATATTTACACAGGTGTCAGCAAATGAGCACGGTCTTGTAAAGCTATCAGCTTGTTTCAACAACTATTTATTCAATGTCAAAATACTTGCTTGGTAAAGTGGAGCAGAGAAGACAGCAGCTCTAAAGGGAAGAAAAAGATGCTTTTACCTGCAGCCGCCGAATACAGTAGGACAGCTCGATTTTTACTCGTGTGTAACGTGGCAGTAAATGAAATCTACAGTACACAAAACATACTAAATCACCCCATCAGGCAATGTTTAGTGCATTATTAGCAACATGTCAGCTATTACACTGTTTTGGTGTTTCCTCCGAGCCAAGAGCGTGTGTTTGGCCCCACCACCTGTTTCTCATTCAAACCTGGAAGGTTAACAGCTGCCTGGGAAGAAGACTGATGCACACACACACACACACACATTACATTACATTATTCAGTGGGGACTCTGTGACTATCCACAGGGTGACCATCAGAATCATATTTTATTTGTGATAAATATGTCTCAAGTATGGCAGCAAATTCTGGGAGATCATTCGGTGGCTCAGTGTTGCTCACACACACAATAATTATTGAAATCACTGTTGGTCACAAAGCATCTAATTGCTTTTTCATTTGCCCTGTTATTGATTGTGTCGACTGGCTCACACACTCTGAACAGTCTCTCAGTAGCTCCCCTCACTTGTTGATGATGTGTGCTGACATGCTGAGCAGTGCATATGTGTGCATTGGTGTTAATGTGTAAGTGTAAACGCGTGTATGTGTGTGTGAGGGGCCGAGTTTGCGAGGGGTGCCTGCAAGTGTGCGCATCAGCAGGGGTGTGCATGTTTTCACTGCTATCTCGGCCACTTGATATCGAGTGCAGTCTTCAACGCAGGAACCGCTTATGGCCTTTGCTTTATTAGCAGGCTTGTCGGTGGTGCTTGGAGTGGCGTCCCACGGAGCCACTCATCTGTTGTCAAATATTTATAAATGTCACGGAGCCGAGGCCTCCAAATGATGCCAACATATTCTGTAAGGGTCCCAGCTATAATGAGCCAGTTGGTTTATTGATATCCTTTAGGGTGAGTGTGGCTATGAAAATGATTTCCAACCTACCTTGACCTTTTTTTTTTTTTGCCCATTCCCTTGCTCTACTAAATTAATTTAGCTGTTGTAATTAAAATTAATCTGAGATGATTTAGTGACTGTCATTATAACATATTAGATATATAGATAATTAACATTAACATCAAAGTGACACTTTGATATTTATCTGGAAAACAGTAATAAAAACAAATTCTATTTTTTCTCGAATTTGTAATTTAGTTGTTTTTGTACACACACGCTTTTAGAGTGTTTCAATTGCATGCATTAGTACTGACAAAATGGAGGGGCTCATCATACCATATAGAACAGGACTTATAATACAGAATATGATGCATGTATCCCGATGATTCCTCCTTCCTTCCTCTTTTTTAAATTTTAATGAACTTAAAAAACTCTGTCATCGTGTTTATAAAGTAAGCAACCTTTCACTTTTACTTATTCACATTTATACAGCATCACTTTCATTTTACATCAAGTTAAAGTTCAACAAATCCTTTACTAGAAATGTATATTTCATGCACGCTGGCAAACATTATTTATCATATATTGACTGTGAGCTTGCATATATTTTATTTCCTAAAAGATTTTTTTTTCTTTTGCATCGCAGAGGGAAGTACTTATTCTATTGCAATTTGCAGTAAGAGGTCCCAGTGGTGACTGGTATTCACTTGCACGCTTTGTTTGTCTGTTTAAAACACTGTCCCAGTGAGGAAGCTGCAACAAAGGAGCTGTGTTTATTCCCTCAGACAGTCCTTGTCACATTCTGTTTGTTTAAGCGGGAAGATTATCTTAATAGATTAAGTCTTAGTCAAGAGAGAAAACACTATGCAGAGTGTGTTCAATTCGATGCTGGTCCTGGTCATGAGTTGCTCTTTTTGCATTTTTCATGAAGTCTTTAATTTACAAGCACTTTTACTATCGGTCGTTAAATCTTTGTTGGACCCTGTGTTAACATGCAGACACCAGTGAACATTTAAATGAACTGTTTTTTAAAAAATATAAGTCTATATTTATGTCCGCAAATACATATCTAAACAATACCAAACCATACGTTGAAAGAGCCTCCCATCAACTCACAATCAAAGATCATGTGTAATCATAAATCACAATATTTGTACTCCTAATGGGCCCCTGCAATGAAAGCCTTCATCCATCATAGGCAAACAATGCCAGAGAGCGGCAATCAAACAGACAGCTGCTTTAAAGCCTGCAGACCTCATTTGCATATTCCACTTCCTGCATCCTCGGTACTCTGTGACACGCTGGCGAGTTTGTCTCCTGTCTCATCACTCGTAAATTCTAAACGGATTACCCCCTGTCTCTGACATGTTAGTAAGAAACGGCTTCGATTTTCAAAAAATTAAATAAATAATAACTTGCAGGGCGGCTTGTCAAGCTGCGATTGCTAATCTATGAGGGAGGATTTGAATAAGTCCTTGGTGGCTCTGCGCTCTCTCTCCACTCCTCAATCTCTCTCTCATCCCTCGCTCGGCGGCCGACTCAGAAGGAGGGCCCCTCTTCGAGAGCCCATCGCGCTAAGTGAGATTAATTTCAACATCATAAATAACTCGAAGCAGGTCGCCGCGGGGAGCGCAGAGACTGTGCCGTGTTAGAGTAACAGATGTATTTGACTGTGGTTTACCATTTCAATCCATGCTCTTAATCCTGTCTTTGTTTCAGCAAAGCACTAAAAAGCCTAGATGGGACCTATCACAATGACATGCTGCATTGTCTTCACCGCGCTCGTCTAAATGGGTCCTTCAGAAACGACTGATAGCGTTTAATGAATGGAGATCTCATATATAACCTGTCCAGCATTGTGACAATTGCCATTATCCTTGCATGTGGCATATTTCAAACCAAGACACCTCGTCCAATAGAGACACGCTGTAAATTTGTAGCGCTGAGAGGTGACAGATGAATTTGTCAAATGGCTTATAAAAATACTGCTTTGTCTCTGACTGCAGTTCAGCTTTTGCATGGTGCTGTTATGAGGACAGTCCAACTCCTTAGTACAATCAGAACACCCCTATATACATAATTCAACAGTGGTATACATACTGTCTCATAAGTTGGCATGCGTGCACCTATTTGCTGAGAACGGTCAGCAGAGAAAAAAAAAAAAGTTTTACATTGTTCAGTTGTGTAAATTTAATAGTGCATTTTACTTGAGCATAAACTAAGTTCGGCTCCCGAAAACAGTTAACAGTGAGACACTCGTAATCTAAATTGAGCTGCCTGTGAGAGTGAAGTTGAAGAGTAGCTTGTTTTAACAGCTGCATGACCTACTAAAGAATATAGGATACGGATTCAGTCATTGTAACAGCTTGGATATGGAGTGGATGGATATGGATGCAAGGTCAACTGACACTTGGAACAGCTGTCAGTTTCTTGAGCAAGTCTTAAAATCCCCAGATTGACCCAAGCCGAAGCTCAGATGATTTAATATATAACAAATATAGATGCTCTGAAGACTAGCACTTGGGTATGACAGAAGCAATCCTATCCACACATATCCCCATAAATTTAGATATACAGTACATTGTATATTTCCACCAACAAGCTTCTGCACCTCTATTTATATGTGACTGCATCCACTGTGCTGAATCCTTTGTACGTCGCCCACCCCCCCCCAACTCCAAACGCACACACTTCACCGTACAAACCAGTCCTACAACACAAGTAAACACAGTCACATTCATTACAACATCAGATTTCAGAATACATGAATACATGATTTGCCTCGCAGAAAAGCTCAACAAACAAAACGCATGAAAAAAAAAGAAAAGAAAATCGGCCCACGACCAGTGCAATCTAAACAGGATTGACCTTAACTCAAACAACCCTCCTCGGTTCCCCGCTGCAGCTGAATTTGCGTGTGTTGGTCTCCATTTATTTGAGGGTGTCAGGGCCTGTTCCGCCTTGTTTACTGTTAAGAGGATGAAAATGAACAACCAAATAGTGCTCCATTTATAAGCCTGTTTATACATGCTAATACCGGAGGCTGTTTTGCACCCACAGCAGCACTGCTGGATGTGACTCAATCAACACAACGGTGCCCCCCACACACACGTCTTCATAACCAAGTATGAAAGTACATTTAAAGGTACAGCAAAATGTTGATAGTGGCCGTGACTGACAAAATGGCTCCTTGGCATTGAGGAGGAAATCAGCTGCTGTGATCCTTTATTTGAAGACTTTAGGAATACACATACTTTATATTGCATTTACATGGCCAATTCAATACTGGTGTTGATGAACAACTATCTCCCATAGCCAGCGCCCGTGAAGTACTGTATGTCACTCCGTCTTAAGTCACTTAATCTGCTGCAGCAGCTTCAGAGGAGGCATATTTCTCATATGGAAAAACCACAGGATGATTAAAGAGTGTTTTGTGCTTTGCTGGCTTTTATGGAGGTGAGCTTATTACAACAACCTACTTATGTCAGATGATATCTCCTCTGCATTTTTTTTTCTTCCTTAACTATATATATGCATCCACATCCTATCATGAATGTTGTACATAATGTTTTAAAGAAATATAAACTATACACTAAATTATTATTTATTAGCAAGTAAATACATGCAATAAGGAATTCTCCACTTCATTCTCCACCAAATATGAGGCCTTTGTACAAGCAGCTCATTACAATCCATATATTTACAGTTGGCAACCTGTAGTGGTCATCATAATTATTACGGTAGCTGAGGACAAAATCAGGTGACATAGTATAAAGAGCAACAAACTCCACGTAGGGAGGAGTTCAAGGTAGATGGATGGGTCAAACAAACACATAACTCTGACCCTGGAGACTGCTGCTTGTGTCCTTTGTGAATTAAAATGTCAACATTAAGTTATTTTAAGACACGTTAATTGATGCAATGTCACTGTATGGAATGTTACATTTGTGATGTCAGTTTTGTTATATAATGTACGTGACAGCAGTTTTGTAACAAATGTACCCACAGTAATTTTGTTGCCTAAACTGAATGAAATTGCTACTGTTTCACAGCATAAACAAGGTGTTAACTGTTAATGGTCTTACATGCAGCATCACAGCCACAGGAACATGCATCACGCACTGTGCGTAGGGCATGAGTGCTGGAGAGGTCACCAAAACAGCCCAACACAATCATCATTAATTATAAACACACATATTGCTTTAACTGTAACAGTTAAGACCCTCTCAGCCACAACGTAGTCAGTTCTGTGCACAAGCTTGCCAAGCAGATGCATCTGCACTTAGAGGTTATTATGACAGTTACTAATATAGTCAGTTGCCTCTGCTGAGTGTAGTTTTTCTGAACTTAAGTCCGTTAATACATAACTGCATTCAACAATGAGATGGGAATGTCTAAGTGGTCTTGCTCTCATCAACATCATGCAAAACTTGCCCAGAGGCTGTAATATAATGACCTAATTAACAACGTTGCAGCTAGGTAATGCAGATGTGTGCCTCTGTAGGTTCCCGCAACTGCTAAAATAAATTAAAAAAATTCTATAACTCTTCTATACAGTCCTGTGAGTGAAATATATACTGCCTTTGCAGAGTTTATACAGTTGACTTTTCCTCTGTTACATAAGACTAATTGGACAGTTCTGTTTTTTTTAAATATATTTTTTTATATTTATATGTATTTAAAAAATAGTGGTAACACTGATGATAAAAAAAAAAATCATTCTTCAGTTTGTTTTACTGAAGCATGAGCACAAAGCACAAGTGCTAAAGGCACCCAAATGGCGGCCCTACTTAAGGCCCATTTATGCTCCCTTTACGTACGAAAATGTATACGTCAGTTTCAAACGATGTTACTGTCACTGCCCACAAACTTCCATGCGTCCTTTGCGTTGGCATGGATGTTAACCAACATATCCACCAGGGGGCAGCCCAGAGTCAAAAGTTTATGACAACAACAAACTCAAAACCAAACATGCCGACTGTGGAGGAGATATTGATAATGTACCTCTTGCATAAAAGACAAAAACAGAGGCAGCGTTGTAGGAGGTGGTGGTCGGTGAGGCCATTAAATATATTGCGATTTCTTCTTCGTGTCTCACTAGAGCTACGTATCGGGTAGTGACAGCAACACTGCCCCCACGGTTCCCGGTGGCACTGCTCCGTTTGGCCCGTATCCGTAAGCTTTGTGGAAAAGTGCAGAAATACGGACGAAATGAACGCGGAGCAGGGACAGAAGGCTCCGTCCGTACCCGGATCCGTATTTAGCCTCGAGCATAAATGGGACTTAACATGTAATTTCTGTGCCACCAGTAGGGGTGCTAATTTGGGAAGCACTCCTGCCTCTTATGGACTGTGAGATTCTGCAATCTTATAAGTTTATTGCAAACTACACTGTGCAACATGGATCTAATTAACTTGGGTACAACATCAAGCTTGATGTATGCAGACTGTACAATGACAGCACCTACTGAATCGCAGGTTTCGATGTACGATGCTATAGCTTCCCATACTGAGTGCACAAGGATGCTGCACGGGTTATTATGTCTCCAACTGTGAAGCACATCATAGAGAGTCACATTATAAATAACCTAAAGTTTTGTGGGTACTATATACTGTGGTGTGTCCGTGTCCGTGTGTGTGTGTGTGTGTGTTTGCCAGCTGCTCGGTTGCTCACCTGGCAGCTGCAACTCAGCCACTATTTCCTTCTATGCTTCATCCTTCTTCACGCGATCATGGTAAGAGCTAGAGGACACATCGTATAGGCAAGGCTTCTGCTGCCACAATTCGACATGGTTTTCCTCATTGCTGGAGTCCAACACATTTCTTTTATTTTGCTTCCATGGTGAGCTGCTATCCATCTGTTTGTTTGGGTTTACTGCCAGTGCGTCATTTCATGCTACATTTCTACCAGTTGGTTTGTAGACATAGGTCAGCAGTCACACGGTGAGATGGTCCTTGAGCCTCTCTCACTGTGCGATGCAGGGCCGCTGTTATAGAGCCACAGCCAAAAGATATCACTGCATTTCTTGATGCTCATCTTTGGTCTGGGATTGCCCAAGAATGCACAGTGTATACCAGGCTTTAAAGAGTACAAGCAAATGACCTCTGAGTTGTATGGGTTGAAGGACTAGTTGTAAATAATACTTTCATTTTCAAGCTTCTTCTTTGCACCCCACCAAAGTTTAAGAACATCTTCAACAGATTTGGTTTGAAAGCATCCTCAGGGGCATTGCTTCAACATGGGAAACTCAATTAAAATTGAATGCTTGTTTTGAAAAGAGGACTCAGTTCTGGCAATAAAAAATATCAGTGAGAAGGTCGGTAGTGCCCTGAAAATACTGCTGCCGTGGTGCTGGTCATATTGGAGAGAAGTGTAAGGAAAAGGAAGAGCTGAGCAGAGACTCTGAAGGGATTTTCTGTAATAACTATACAGCTGTCAGCAGCGGACTCATTTCTCATTTGTACATTGGGTGGCAGAATAAACTGTTGTTTTGAGCTCAAACCTTGAAAGCACAGAAACATAAAATGCTATTAGAAGGGAAACTGCTACCAGGATATTGTAAGGATACTGAGGTCCTGATTTGACAAGATGAAGCTATAGACGACTATAGATGTCGCTTCAGCTTTCATCGTAGATGTAAACTGTTTCTATTAGCTACTTTTCAGTGTTAGAAACTTTGGCGAATATTGGCAAGACCCAGATGGAGCTATCTTAAGGCATGGGAATATATCTGCATATTTCAGAGCTGAAATGTGGTCAAACTAAATCTATTCTTGGCGAGTCAAATGTTGTTTGTGTCTGACGTTATTGACGTGGACAGCGCTGATGTGTCGGGTAGGTGCTTTGGGTGTCTGTGATGTCTGAGTGGGAAAAACTCCTTGGCTTCCTCCACTGCCCTCACTCCCCGGGACACATAAGGAGACTATTCAACACCTCTTGACAAGAAGAACACAAGTTAAAGCAATGACAAAGTCAGTGTTCCTACACCTGCCCTACATCCCCTCCAGGAGATCTCCACACTTTGGTGACACAGACATGACAGAACGGGTTAGGCAAACACTCGCCTTCGCAGTAGACTTTGTGCATTGCCTGACTTATTTACTTGAGTGACTGTCTGCAAGTTTTGTTGAATTTTTTGGCAGGGTAGATTATTGCCAGGTTCTATAAAAAACCTGATCATGATCAGTGCCAACAGGAATGACAGAAACAAATTAACACATTTTTGAGGAGGATTCTGCTATCGTTTAATACAGAGTGCAACCAAACAAACAATCAGAAAGGTTTGCAGACAGTTTACGTACAACCTACAAAAATCACCAGTGTTTTAAATTAAGATAAACCATTTGGCTGTCTGGTTGTTCCTGTTTCTTGCACTCTAGGCCCGTTGGTTGTAAAGCCATGGCTACTGGTGTCACTGCATTCTCCCTATGAGCTACAATAAGTAATTTCTAATGCAGCTCATAGGAATTTCAAAAATACATATCAAAATAAGACCCTTTAAAAAAAAAAAAAACGTGTAAATTCATTGCTTATTTTCATACATAAAGAACAGGAACAGCTCATCCAGTTGGCCTGAATCTAAATGTCAAAATTTAAATAGGACAAAAACTTTGAAACTCAGGTACCTACATACCATACATTTTATTTTCATTCATTCATTCATTTTCCATAACTGCTTATCCTGTTGGAGGTCGCGGGAGGGCTGGAGGCTATCCCAGCTGACACTGGGCGAGAGGTGGGGTACACCCTGGACAGGTCACTGACACATAGAGACAGACAACCAATCACACTCACATTCACACCTACGGGCAATTTAGAGTCACCAATTAACCTGCATGTCTTTGGAATGGGGTCCATGTCATTGGTTTGACAGCCCATTGGTTCGACATCCCATTATTCCGACTGTCCACGGTGCTGAACGGCTCGTGGCGGGCGTATGGTGCGCCGCAACCGGCTTGAGGCGGAGCAGGCTCATGGCTTATGTGTTTGTCACTTTCTTTTTCATTTTAACCCACACCATGATCTTTTCCTGACCCTAACCAAGTGGTTTTTGTGCCTAAACCTAACCAGACCTTAACCACAGGGCATCATGATGATTTCGGAACGGACTTCAGAACAATGAGTTTAATATGGTTGGAACAATGGGCTGTCGAACCAATGGGCAGTTCCCTTTGGAATGTGGGAGGAAGCCGGAGTACTTCCTATGCTGACACTGGGAGAAAATGCAAACTCCACACAGAAGGGCTCCCCCACCCTTGGGTTCGAACCCCCACACTGGGTTTGAACCAGGAACCCTCTTGCTGTTAGGTGACAAGGCTAACCACTGCAGTGCCATGCCGCCACATTTTGTGTCACCGAGCTTTAATTTCAACTTTGGCTAATGGTGCTTTTGAATTTTATTTTCAAAACTGTTTTAAATTTAAAACCCATCTCTTCAGTACTGTCCACCCAACCATCTCCATTTCATAGCTACATTATGTCATTGCATATTTAAATCTTCCTCAGGAATGCAGGAACTGGCCACCAACAAGGGAAAATAGCATATGACATGGAGGTGTCACGAACAATCTTGATCATTACATTTATGAAAAGAACTGACAATAATGAATCACCATTGACACTGAGTGAATCAGTAGCTTTTAACAGTGGAGCTCTGCATTTGTAACTAAAAGCGCTGTTGTTGACTCAGCTGCGATTCACATTAATATATTTTCTCATTAAAAGAGAAGAGAGTGTAAAAGCAACAGAAACAATCATACATATTGTAAACAAATCCAAGAGTATATGACTAGTTTTGTTCATGATGGACTGGAATAAACAGACTAAACATACTGACCTGAAGACTCAACACTGAATGTAAGTACTTTTGAACGGTGATGTGACTACTTGGTTTAAGAAATCAAAGATTCACAAATCTGTAAGGTGCATTGTGATTTTAAAAAAGAAATCATAAATGTTCTGGTGTAGCTCTGAATTTCTTATAAACTGAGGACAACTGCCTGCTGTGTATTTGTGTTCATGGTCACAGTCACAGATAATTTTGTGGCGTTTGTTGTAACGTTAGTAGACAAAAGCCGTTCACATAAGCTAACGTTACATTTAGCTTGCTTATAACTTCCATGTCGTCATATATTGAAGTGAAACAACGTCTAACAAGTTGCGGTATATTCTCTAAATAAAAACAAAAATTACATACCTGTCGATTAGGAAAAGGGCCAACTTGCGATCAGTTTTAAAACCTTTAAAATCTCTCAGCTCTCTCCACTTGGTGAATGCCCGACCAAGGTTTACACTCATTTGGGCTCGAGCCCTATCACTGTCCCGTTTAGTCTTCTTCTGTTCTTTTTCTTTTAGATGGTGCTCCTTCTTTATCCGCCATGGCATCGAAAGTACAACCAAGTCCTTATAGATACATCTGGTAAAACTGTTGTGTTCAGCAATGCCCGTTGCGTACTGCTTACTTGAAGAACACTCTCTGTAAACACGGCTCTTCTTCTTCTCTCAGTTTATTGGCGGATCGCAAACAACTTCCAGGTGCATACCACCACCTACTGTACAAGAGACTACTCCCTACTACATGTCATTTAGCCTGTTTCTTAAATCCTACTCATAAACACGTCTCCTTCTTCTTCTGTGGTTTAATGGCTGCTGGCCACTGCAGGCGTGCAGACTTACTTCTGCCTCCGGGTGCCGTATTCTGGTTTGCTGACTTCCACTGTGTCCGACTTGAGCCAGGCTACGCTAAATAGCCATATAGAGAAAGGCTTTTTTGTCGCTGTTGGGTTCAAATAAATATGCGGATCTTCAAGGGGAGGTGATACGAACTACGGACAGTTTTATAAATGGTAAAAAGTTCCGCACAACTGCTTTAAGGTGAAAATGAAAGTGAGAGCCAGATTCACTAGCTATATTTGTGTTTTTTCGGCACTGTGTCATAAAGGCCCGACCTCAGCTGCACACTGGGCCTGCATAAACATCCAAAAAAAAACCAGCAACATAACAGGCAAATGAGAAAATACTGTCAGAGGGCAAGATATCTGCAGATAAATACACCGTCAAACACCTTTAGTGGATCATAAGTGATGATTGAGAGCTGTACGAGTCTATACACTGTTTTATAGGAAAATCCTGCATAGTGTATCGTTAACTGACTGCAGTTTGATAGTAACAAAGACTGCTGACTTGTAAGGTGATATTTAGAAACGTGGGAAAAGTGTAACCTATATGTAGTAATATATAGGGCTAGTAGTAGTTTAGATTTTGGGATTGGAATTAGAGTCAGATGATAGAAGGGGTTAGAATTAAGAATTAATTATTTAGGGAAATCTTAATCTACAGTTAATAAAACATTGATATTCAACCACATGGTTCAATTTGATGGTTTAGCGTCAATATGGGACTGTGTTTGACACAAAACAGAAGCTATCTGAATCTGCACTGTAATTGTTCCGACCGGAAAATGAACAACATCAAGAGTGACAAGAGGGATTTTCTTGGGAAAAGTTTTGGAAAGAGATTAGTGTGATGAGTCAAAAAATAAATCTCTCTCTCAGTATCAAACATATCACAACTTCGCTCGAGCTATTAACTGTATTTTGCTTGTTTTTCATACATCAGTAAAGTCTGAGTCATATTTGCCTGCACTTTTTTAGCTTGAAAAACTAAACTTTGAGGCAAAAAAAAAATCCCTCTCTTCTAAGGGGAGGTAACATTCAATATAATATGGCTTAGTACTTCTTACCTCCACAAACACATAAGACCAATTCTGCAGCATCCAGCTTTAAAAATAGAACATTGTATTCCCTTCACATGAATGAATTCTGTCTCATAATGTTTCACACACTTCTAAGCAGCACAGTGCTCCAAACAAAACAGCTTGTCCAAATAGAGAGTAAATGTGGATGGATGGATGAAGCCAAATCTACAATACCTCCAAAGCATGCATGTTGTCATTCTTTTTGTCATCCATCTTGATTTGCTGCCGTCTTTCATTCGTACACAGTCACTGCGTTCTGTTGCTGATTGTTATAGCACTGCTGCTGTCCCTTTGGGAAAGATGGGGAGGCAGACAGACAGACAGACAGGCAGGCAGACAGACAGACGGACAGAAGGTTGAAGGAGAAACAGCCCAGCAGCCGCCCACTGCTCCCATACAGATTTATTATTTGTGCAGTCGCTCAGGACATTTCACAGCTGTGTTTACCTTGGACCCTGCCGTGAGTATTAGGTGGCAGGGCCCGACATTGCAGATGTGATTACCCATTCACAGATCCACCATCTCTCCGTCCGCAGACTCCCCTTTCCCCATTTTTTTAATATGTCCTCTGACACTATTAATAATAATAAAAAAAAATCCCAATAGGCTTTTCCAAATAGGTTTTTCCTCAAGACCATAAATCACAGCACGATTCAAAGTCAAAGCTTTATTTAAGGGGGGATTTAGCTGTAATGTCATGACAGTTCCCCAATTAGGTCGTCTCAGGGTGAAGTCATCACTAGCGGCCTTAGCCTACTGTAACTCTGGGAACGCTTCCAGCACTTCTCTGGATGGAAAGATCGACAGGGTTTGGAGTTTATGTACAGCCTTGCTGGCATTGGATAGACTGGCTTTGTCTACTCAGTCTGGCCCATACCTTCAAAGTAGTGCATATAGGAAATAAAAACCATACTGTACCAACCACACAAATGTCATGGCTTTGGTTTAACCACGCCTGAGGGAGGCTTTAGGTCCGCTTGATTTAGTAGTGTTTTTAAGTCAGGGTGAAATACCTGTCTTGGTCCGCATCGGCATCGCTGTTTTACAAATTATAAATTATTTCCCACCGGTGATTTTTTATCAACCCATAACACTTAACCACGCATATACACTTTTTTTTCCTTCCAGAAATTACCTGCTTCACACAGTGTAAGACACGTTCTCACCAAAGAGCTGCACAGTGCAACCACAGCCAGCCACGGACTAATGCCAGCCTTTTGACATCCATCACTGTCATCATCATTATCAGCTCAAAATAAATATCCTATTTGTAAAACCGTCTCCCTACTTTTTTTTCCCCTTGCTGCCTGTTTCTCATACCTTCTGCTCTCTCCCACCTCACCTCTAGATTGTCTATTACTTCATTCTAAATGCTGTGCTATCTGTCAGTCTCCAAATAAATGTGCCGCTGCTGCCGCTTTGAAAGGCGACCTCAGTGAAAGTATCAGCACATATAAATATTAAAGAAATACACAATATTATTAACAGGAAAGGAAAAAAAGAGTATTCCCTTTTCTCTCTCGTTCTTTCACCTTCTCTATTCATCATCGTCTTCAAAAGTTTTTCTTAAATTGTGTGCCGACGTCTCACCTTAACCTGTGGTAAGGACTCGGACTAACCCGGACTGATGAATGTAAAATGAGTGAAATAGTTAAATAAGGAAGCATCATGCCTACTCGTTCTAATGCTCTCTGTCATTCTCGCATTATAAAACCCACTCCATAATGATCCAATTTTGTGCACTCACTCACTGAAATAATCTGTGCTGAAAGCAAATAGCCTGGAACTGGTGATTGCCTTTGCCAGACATTTTCTCATTAAACTCCCAGTGTATCAGGCAATTACCAATTCACATACATAGCATTTGGGGGTAAGGGATAAAGAGAGAGCAAGGGGGAGACGGAGAAAGAAGAGGCCAGTTGCGACTGTGCTCTGCCATAAATTCACACTCTCGTCGAGCATAAGTCCACCCTGTTTATACTTATGCACTTGTCTGTGCCATATCCGACAGATAGTAATCCCATATGTGTATTATCTCCTGGCCAGCCCCATCCTGTGTAGCTCAACTCCAGATTTACAGCAAGCTAAAACCATTGCTGACATACCACCCCCACGCAAAGTGCCATAAAATGTAACAGCATGTGCTGTGCCCTCACAACCGGTGAGTTTAAATTATTTTTATCATACAGTGAAAATAAAAAAAGAAAGAAACATACATCTGGTTCAGCTGTGGAGACATTAAGGTGTTCAGCTCAAGGCTTGGATGGGTGGAGAGGACCCTACGTCCATCCAATCAGGACATATGTTGCAGGATGTTGCCTGTCTCGTTACGGTTCACATGTTTTATTCACGCTCGGCTGCTAGTTAACTATGTAAATTATGTGTCAGTTCACATGCGCAGGCACGACAAGCACATATGGATCCACTTTTACATGTTAATGAGGTCAAGTTGGAATAAAGCTGTTGCGGATAAAACGTGGTTATAATAAGGGGTAGTGTTGATCGGTCTGCTTCATTAGGACTTCTTCAGTAGCTCGGGAAGATGGTGGGGGGTTGTGGTGGTGCTGAGGCAGGTGAGTATCGCTCATTGTGTTTAAACATGTATTCAAAGAGCAATTTAAAGCTCATGGCGTCACAAGAAGTGCCACTGTAGAGAGCGCAGGACTTGGTGTGTAGGCACAGTAAGTCATGTGTGATGGGAAATGCATGCATGCATGCATAGGCACATGCTCACACATATGGAATGCCCATCCATAGGCATGCATAAAAATTAATTCAGATGCATGAGTGCACTGGCATGCACAAACAGACTTCAACCTAAATACAGTTGCTGCCAGTTAAAGTGGGTTTGATGGTCAGACAATGTTCATCATATCGTTGAACTGGTTTCCTTAATGTTTCTATAGCTGCATGCAGCATGTCTCAGCAATGACATAAATTTCCAGTGTAAATTTTGACTTTGTTCTTAAAATTTTAAATGGGTTACACTGTTTTGCATCTACACATTGTTCGACTTTGGTTTGCTTTATACTCTACTATTAGACTCACAAGTCAGTCTTTAGGCGCGTTGCTTAACTAAAGACTGATGACTTTCTCTCTGATTTTGTGTTTAGATGGGCGGATACAATTTCAGAGTTTAAAAAAACTCCCTACGTTGCAGAACCAATAGTAAATCTGCAGGGCGGTCCTTCGGTGGCTCACTGAACTCCTGTGCTCGTAAACATAGTCCGACTGCGTTAAAAGTTTTAAACAAAGTCGCTGTAAGTCCTTCATTTCCACAATCTTGTGGACTGAGCACACGTTTGATAAAACAGTTAAATCTCTCGGCATCCATTTTCAAGCTCTCTGTGTGTTTGTGTCCTTGCGGACGAGAGAAAGGGGAGCGCACATTTCCGGGAGGGCGTGTCCTTTTAAAAAATGCAAGAGGCGTTGCTTTGTTGCCGGCCGTTTTCGCCGGTGTGTAAACACACTTTAAAAGGAGTGTCCCCAGACTATCAGAAGGCGGAGATCTCTGATTGTCTGGTGGTGAGACTACTCTACTATAGATGTCTGGAGAAATAATACACCATATAAAATGTTGAAAACACAGAAAAAGAGAAAGTTTCAGTTTGTTAAAGGAGCAGAGTGTTAGGGGGATTTTGTTGCATCTAGCGGTAAGAATTGCAGATTGCAACCAGGTGAAACTTCTCCCAGTTAGAATTCCATCAGTGTTGATTCCTCTGGAGGTTTTTACCAGGAGTTGAATTATCTGCAGAGGTCCCTCAGAGGTGTTTAAAACAGGTTAAAACACTGAATAAAGCAGGTTCACATTACAAATCAGTGTTTCTCTGATGCTGTTTGGCTCTTCAGAGACTACAGCCCAGCACCTGTTATTGTGTGCTCACCTTTTTCTCTGATAACTTAAGATCCAGACATTTGGGAAGTTTTTACTGGGAGCCAAATTATCCACAGAAGTATCTTCATATCCCAAACAGATGGATAGGCCTACTCAATTAAGCTGTTTCACATTTAAACAATAGGCTGGGAGCCAGGTCCAGCCCTCATGATGCTTTCTGCTACTTTTTTTCATTATCATTTCCTGTTAGCCTTTACCTTGGGCCATCATAAGTTGATAATGAGCACCCCCAACTCGAGGCCGTTTGGTTTCAGGGGGCCTAAAACCCCCTTTTTGGGACATGTGTCTGGTGAAATGATGTATATGCAAATACACTTTGACGGCATAAATAGTCATGCAAGTATGAATTTTGACAAGGAGGATCCTTACATAAAGGAAAAGGTAGCAAAAAAGATTCTGGAGCTTGCTGCCATTTTATTTCAAAATTTCACACACAGAATCCACCCCCAAAAAATGACTGTGTCTGTCTGACAAATTCTCACCAAAAGTGATTATTGTTCATCACTTTGTGTTTAATATCACTGCTTCACATGTACATAGACAACTTCTCAAGATGATAAGCTTCAATTTGAGCCCAAGTTGACCTTTCTATCTCGAAAATTGCACTTGATTTGACCTAAATTTGTCGCTATACCTCAAATTAAAGAAAAAAGTGCTCTCCGACGCTGTTCGTCACAGAGGGGCTGCAAACTACTGAGATGTCTGTTTGGTTTGTCCGTTCTGGGCTACTGTAGAAACATGAGGACCTGCTCCCTATACAGAAATAAACGGCTCATTCTGAGTTAATGAAAACACAATGATGCTTATTTTAAGGTGACTAAACACTTAAGAAAAAGTACTTATTATAGCACATTCCCTTTCTGCCAATATATCCCTGTAAATCCTTCACACCGGATCTTTAAACAGACAAATATGTCAATGGGGTTTTCACAGTGTAACCTGCAATGGTGTAAAACTGATGGTTGGCCTATGGAGTATGTTTTTTGGACAAAAACAGATGGATACATTTCAGCAACTAATTTGAGGTTAAATTATTGTCAATAGAAACAGAGCTCTTTGCAAACACTTGCTAAAATGGCACGCACACAGTGAATCTGATCCGATCCCTCTGCTTGTAACATACAGTGCACGTGTGGCAGAATGAGTCACATCTGCGCCTCAGAAAAAACTGGCGCAGCAGCCTCAGCGAATCCAGCCCTCGTGTATGAATCTCAGATAAACAATGTCCGTGGACGTTAGACGCACCCTTAACCCTTGGCCCGTGATGGGGATTTTGCCTTTCCTCTTTCATCTCACGTGGCTTTGTTTCAAACACACTTTTTGATTTTGTCTCTTGTTGTTTTTACCACGACAATAAATGTCTCATGATGTGGCTCTCTTGACCCTGTCTCCTAGAATAGAAAGCTTTCTTATCTCACCGGGGCTACATGGTTAAATAAAGGTTAAATTAAAAGAAGACCAATACGGAAAAACACAGATTCCTACCACCTCGGACAGAGAGATCTGCATCATCCCTTGCCATCTGTTGTCTGCATACCAAAAAAGCTCCCATCACAATCATCCTCTCAGGATCAAATCAGAAACCGGCTCAAGATGCAAACAGCGAAGGAGACCGTGGCTCCAGCAGCCTGTCAGCTCCGCTCACGTCTTTATCTTTTCTCTGTGTCTTTCTACAGAGAAGACAAGTGGGAGAGGGCCCTGCCTGTGGCGTACGGAAGAAGGAAACGTCCATTCTAATATCCTGTCTGGGGCATATACTCTCTCCGTCAGCCTCACGTCTATCTGTGGATCTCGCTGGATCTGGTGTAGGGAGGACGCAGCGGCGCTGATATCTGATGTTCTCCTTGTTCTCTCTTCTTTTGCATTTAACATGGCAAGGACATGCAGAAAATTACTGGAGGAAGGAGACACACAGCTGATGTGGTTTATGAGGTGTGTGTAGAAATGAAATCATAGAACATGTGAGCATGTTTTAACAAAATAAAGAGTTTTGGGAAAAAAGAGGGATATTTTTTCAAATATTAAATGTCAGCAATATTCAGAATGAGTCCCCACTTTATGTTACATTTTTGTTTTGTGACTGCATAAAGGGGCACATGACCAACTTAAATGTATCACACAGATATTATTTCACTCGTTTAAACTATGGCATAATCCTGCTCTTTTAGTTCTTGTATAGAAATATAGTTTCTACCAAATAAAATGTATTTATATTAAACAAGTATAGACTAAATGACTTATTAGGACAGGTGATTTTGGCAGTGTGGTATCTGTGAAGTGAATCATTGCATATTTTTACCAAATAATATGTCAGCCTTCTGAAAATTCATGACTTTGACACCACTGATGCATGAATTTAACACAGAATAACTCATCTGCCTCAAGGTTTCAGCACACTGAATGATTATAAAACCATTATTTGCCTACTTTTGCCAGAGTCCTACTGTTGGCATACAGTAGCAACCACTAGAGCAATATTGACTCAGAACGGCAGTGAGCAAACAGCACACCTCCCATTTGTACCTCCATTTTTGCCAAAAAAACGACTGATTTAATGAAGAGTCCACAGTATTTTTGTGACAGCCAGCATGCTGGAGTATTTACTCCTGAGGAATTTGATACAGGAGTATCTGATTTCGAGGATTATAGCTTATAAATTTGGTCCGTTTCACAAGCAGTAAATCCACATATGCGCAGTTGGGGGTGATGGGGAAGCGAGGGAGTAAAAAGACACCAGCAGACCCTCTGAAACAAACTTGAGGAAGTGAGGAGAGGAAACAGAGGGAGAAAAAGACACAAAACGACAGCTCCACATCTGCCAGAACCTCATTCATGGCACCTCTCCATCTTGCCTTGCATGACCTTCTCTTAAAGTACAGGCTGTGAGGTTTTTCCCAGTGTAAAAATAGTCCTTGCTAAATTCTACACTTCATCGAATTATTTCGACAGTGGGGTATTTTTTTTTTTTTTTTTCGCTTTTTCTTTCCAGCTAACACTGGCACTTTTACCTCACCCTTCGTTGTATATTGTATGACAGAGTGCCAGAAATATGCCCAAAGCTGTGTACAGTACCAACCACCTAGCATGTTTACCCTTACCATGCTTCTGCGCCTCCAGAGTTTGTCTGTGGCTATACAAAGCTCCCATGCAAAGGCAAGCCACGGCACAGGGAGCACAAAGTTCTTCTCTCTCTGAGATTTATTGTTCCACAAAAATACATGTTAAGGGAACTGGCTGAACGCTCTTAGACAAGGTGTGAAATGATTATTCTCACACAGCGTCTTTTCTTATCACATTCCACTGTAGCATTACTTGTAAAAAGAAAAATGCTGACATTGTGTAAAAATAGCCAAAACTTGACAGAAGAGTAGTAGTTATAGTTTTAGAGTTTAACTGTTTATTGTGCACAAGCATTTTGGGAAAAGGAAAGCAAAAGAAATCAGTGTTTAATTAGAAGGAATGTTACAGGCGGCCACAATGTGTCAAAGCACAGAGTAGGAAAGTAGCAATGATTTAAGGAGTATTATGATATGATTTTGTTTTATTTTTCCTATCATCATGTACTGCTGTGAATGTTCTTTTAGGAGTGGGCTTTTTTTATCTGGTGAATATACTGTCTCTTGTAATAAAAGTAATTTTGCAACAGAATGAATGCACATGATAACCACCCTGTCAACACCTCACTGAGAACGTTTCAATTACAGCATATTTTTGGAACCGAAAGAAAACAGAAATCTTGCAGATATTGATGATTGCAAAATAACTGCATTCGGTTTCCTCTCTCCCCTGCAAAGTGTCCTCCTTTCGCCTGACTTATTGTTATTTAGCTTTGTGAGAAAACTGCACATGGTTATCGTTATGACACCAAGGGGGTGCTTTCACCAGCATTATGGGTGCGTCTTGAATTCAATCGGCACATACCTTAATGAATAAAATACTCAAAACACACATTACAAACAGTTGGCGTAGCAGCAACTGCTGCTCCTGCACTATGGGAATCCTCACAGATGGAACACCTACTGAAGCCTAAATCACAGCAACATGAATTTAATTAACTGGGTGTTTATTTGCATATATGATCTGAACCCTAACAATAACAAAAAAACATCATGTCCGCATTTGTTTATACACAGCGCAGTGAGGTTATGTGTACTTACGTGATAATTAATTGAGGCACACCAATCAGGTCATCCATTTGTCTCTTCCTGTTGTCGTGTCTCGGTGCACTCAACTCTAAACCAAGCCAAGCCGTGGCTGCCAAAATGATGACAGTCGTCTCAGGTGAATTTAAGGTTAATTTATTGTTACATGACAACGCTGACAAATTACAATTTAGGCATTCAAGTGTAAGTCACATGTTTTTTTGCTGTTCACACGGATTATAAAACATCACATCTGAGTTTCCTCCGAGGGGGAAAAATCAGGAGATGCGGTGTAAATGTGTTGTCACTATTCATATACTATGTGGCACTCTTTGCTCAGGTTGTTTGCCAATGAGCGTGCCACTATGTCTTTTTGGGGATGGATGGTGGGGAAGGAGATGGGCGGGGGGACTAGGTTTCTATTCGGGCCCCCAGTACAAAACCCAAAACAAAAAGAGAGCCCCAATCACCCGCTTGGGGTGCAAAGTGCAGCTGCCCTGCTAATGAGATTTTAAAATGGGCCATAATGCCCCCTTAAACGGCCCCTACATGGAGAATTATATGCTTCATGTGTTGATTTATTCAAAGGGGGAGGGGGGTTCGGCATATGTATGTGTGCATCTGTGTGTTGGTGTGTGTCTGTTATTAGACAACAATAGCCTGCAGCTAGGTCGACTGTATGCTCATAGGACAACTGTCCTTCACCTTCCCAATCTGACGTACTGTACAGTATGCAAAATGAACAAACACAATTTTAACTGTATGTCTATTTTTAAAACAAATACCTGTCTTGAATGACTGAATATCTGCAAGAGAGTTTCATCAGCTGCTCTCTTGTTTAATTCAGTTTTACCAATCATTTGGCAAATGTAAGAGAGATATTTCCAAAGGGTGGATATCTCTGTTTGTAAAACAACACATTAAATACTAATCAAGACATTAAACAGTGCAAACATGAAATGCAAACATATCACTGCCTCACTCATGCAGAGCATGCATATAATTGTAGTCTATTCCCAATACTAACAGATTCCCAAACCTCACTTACTTGGTTCAGTGCTTTTGCAAGTGAGCCGCACACAGCGCTAATTGCCGAGATAATGTTTTAATATATTGACTGTGTACTTGTCGTGAAAAGAACAAATCCAGGCAAGAATAAATGTTGTTTGTTGGTCGAAGGAGAAGGGAAGATAATGAAAGAACGAGACGGAATAAAAAAGACAAAAAGAGACATTTATCTCTTGATTGGGCTTCTTTGTTAACATGCTGAGAGGATGTGGTTATTTGGGGACCGAACAAGGACGGCCAGCTGAGAGAGGAGAGATAGAGCAATAAAGAGAGAAAGAGAGAAAGAAAGGAAGAACAAAGGAAAGAAAGGAAAAAGGTTGATTGTGACAGAATCGGTTATGGAAAGGCCTTTTAGTGCTGTACTGTGTGTTTGTGTGTGTGTGTGTGTGTGTGTATGTGTACCCATAAGTATCAGTGATAAGATCCACTTGCTCGCATTCAGAGGGGCGACCAGCTGTGAGGATGAGTACAAGCGTGTGCATTTGTGCATTAGTGTGTTTTCCTCTGCGAGTGTGTGTGAACGCATGCAGGGGTCGCGCTTGCGTATGTGCAGGCCCTGCAAGTGTGTGTCTCGCATGGTCTGTGCGTGGATCTCAATGCGTCAGTGTGTGCATCAGACAAGAAATGACTGTATCTGGCCACTGAAATGGGACTCTGTGTGTGTGTAGTGCGTTTGAGAGAGAGACAGAGACGGAGAGTTACAGGCCCGTCTGAAGCCATCTTTTGTATGAGCTATGTATGCTCTTTGTGAAGGGAAATTGAAAAACATTAGCATGATAAAGGCTGGCTAGGGCTGCCTCGCTGATCATGTGACACATTACTGAAAAAGCGCATAGATAGAAAATGACAGCCAGCTCATTCACACACACAGAAACCGATGGGTGTGCCAATAATATCGAGGAGAGGCAGCATTCATGGCATTTAGCGGTATCAAGCGGCATCAGTTCACCATACAAGAAAAAGAACAACACTTGCTACTTGTCATTTTTTTTGGAGGGGGTGTTGTAAATACACAAACTACTGTACTGTGTTCCTTTCTTTGATCTCTCCCGTCTTTCTGTAATTTGTGTGTGTGTGGTTTCTCTGTGTATGTGTGTGTGGGAGCATGCAGGCATCTGTGGGCCTCTCTAATTAGAGAGTGTGGCTGGGCCAAGCTCTTGTTTTTAAGATCCCATTTCAAAGCCGGAGACATAGAGGGCTTATTTTTGGGTTGGGAATGTGTTGGTTTATCCACAAACCTTACTTGCTCGACGATTGACAAAACAGGTCGACGACGATGCAGCGGGAGTGATTCGTGAGCTGGAATTGTGTTGTTAAACAGTGGGATTCAGACAAAGGCCGTGCTCTCATCTGTCGCTGTGTGACTCTTTAAATGCTGACGGTAACTGATTTGGTATGACGGTTGTGTGAGGCTTTATTTAATGAAGTGATGATTTAGAGAAGGGGGGGGAAAAAAGTGTCACAAATTTCCAAACTGAGCCCAACATCGCCCCTTTGTGGAAAGACAATGAATTGCACCAGCAGCTCATTAATGCCATCATGCATTCAGGAATTAGGCCTGTTTCGAAATCAGGTCAGCTGAGAGGAGATTTGAGCAGTAATTTGATGCAGCCTTCATATTGTTGTGTTGGGGATATGTCTTCCTTTGTGTCGATGCTTCAATATAAGAGTCCATCCGTGGTCTGTGCATGCGTAAATGTACACAGTTTACCCTTTTGATAACCGACATACCTCCGGCACCATCACCCTCCTTTGTTTCTTTTGACATCAAAGCCAGTCTTTCATGTTACCGCTCATCCTGGTGTGGCAGCACAAAAGGATAATTACATCAGATGTCTGTGCATTCATAAAGGAAAACCTGCCAAGCCAATAGTTTCATCTCACCTCTTTATCCAACAAATAAGAGTGCAGGCACATACCCTGTGTGAAATTATACACAATTACCTGAACATCCATATAAGCCTGGAAACCTCTTTCATGAGCATATGATTGGGATTTTAATTGTTTTATAATGGTGAGTATTAACCTGTTAAGTGTCCGTGAGCAAAGCCCTGCTGACTCATTCTAACCCACTCCAATATAAAGCATCATTTATGCTGAAACAGAGATGAGAATGTATCATCTGTGGAAGAGAGGCCCATGGATCGAGCCGCTTTTTCTTTTTCTTTTTTTTCAATGGAAACATCCACTCACAGGCGATGTGCGAAAGAGGAAAGCAGTCCAATGGCCTCTGACTGTAAGGGCGTTTCCTTCGGTCTGGTGGATGCTATTGAAGAGGAAGGTGCTGTCCTCTAGTGACAAAGCTCATCATAGCAGCTTACCTCTCAGTCCAAAGGGAATAAATCCAATTTTGGAAAATGTTGCAGCACGACATGAATCAGTCAGAAACTGCCTTGAGATTACTACTTTGATAGTAAGACATGATGTTCTTATCTTGGAAGCTAGATATCAGGAGGGGTCATCATTTGTTATTTTAATGGAGTTTTATTACCTAATATGAAATCCATCCAGCCCCATCTGAGAAACAGTCAAAGCTTCTTTCATAAAGTATCTGACAGCAGAAGCTTGAGATAGTTTTGAATTTCAAGACCAAAGAAAAAAGTCCTCTAATGAAGGAAAGGGAGGAGGCAGAGAGGGATAAATTATTATGGGATGAAAATATACATGTTTTTGTTTGGGAATTGATACATTTATGCTTGAACTTTGTGTTTGGACTTCTTGATTTTTAATTAATATATTTATTTTCAATCCTAGGATACTTTGTTTAGGTTTTCCTGTCTTCTCCTGTCTCCTGTGTAATGTCTATCTATGACATCATCATGTTCTAAACAGTGCTTAAACACATATTTTATCAAGAATTCATACTTTGATATATATCTGAGTAACGAGAAATATCCGCCGACAAAATGAATTCACAGCCTTTTTGAGATGTCAAGAAAAACAAGGAAATTAAAATGATGCGGTTTGGTGAAGTGGTGAAAGCCTCTGGGCAAATATTCACACAGAAGACAAAAAAGCAAAACAAGAAACTGTTAAGCAGTTGTTTGGAGGGAAAATATCAAAGCTGTTAACTCACTTCCTCGGCTTGTTTTATGTTATTTTTCAGCACCAACATTCTTAGTGCCTCTAGTACTATCTTTTAGTAATATTTTTATTAACAGTACTTGATGTACACTCAGAGTCCTGAATCCTGGGGTATTTTATGTTGTGTTATACTGTTGCTTTACCTTGAAGCTATAGTGGTCAGTGTATTATTCTGAATCACATCCTGAAAACAATTTGCCAATAGACTAAAGGGTCTAGCGCATTTATCAGAATACAGTGTTGGCATTGTGCATTTCTGCAAACCACAGATATGTTACATCTGATTCAGACACAGGACGTTGCTCAGATAACATGTATATGAGCTACACACCCAGGCGAGACAGCCGCCAAACAGCAGACAGCAGCAGCACTGTTCAAGACTGGCATCAGAGGGTGTTTTCAACAAGAATTCAGGACATTGCCAGCTGTGTTTGTGGTGACTAAAATGGCAATTTTAAGCCAAAATACGATCTTTTCCCAACCCTAACTGAGTAGTTTTTGTTCTTTAACATAATTACATGTTTGTCACAGCGGTGTCACAACAAAAATTCGAAAATTTAAATGTAAAGAAATGTAAAGTTTCAACATACATATGAAATGTACAAATTTAAAAGTCCACTGTGTGGATTTAGGGGGCATATTGGCAGAAATGGAATATAACAAGTATGTTTTCTGTTTTCTTTTAGTGTATAATGACCTGAAAATAAGAATTGTCTTGTTTTCGTAAGAATGAGTCATCTACATCCACATAGGGAGCAGGTCCTCGTCCATGGATTCTGCCATGTTGCACCTCCATGTTTCTACAGTAGCCCAGAACAGACAAACCAAACAGCTCTAGACAGGGCCATTTGTTTTTTTTTTTCCTGTCAGCCTCCATAGTTAGCAGCACCTCTGCTGCGAGAATGTTGAAAAAAAAACTGTTTTTTTTTTAACATGCAACTGCTTTATTCTGTGTTTTTTCTAGTTTAAATTTTGATGAGAACCTCTCTACGGGTTATTCAGCTCCAGGTAAAAACCTCATGAATGTCTGGATTAGAGATATTACAAGGGAAAATAGTTTAGCACACATTAGCATGTGCTGGGCTGGCAAGGAAGAGACCTCTGTGAATAATTTGGCTTCTGGTAAAACCCTCCTGAACAATGAACACTGAAAGATTTCTAACAAGGAGAAGTTTCAGCTGGTTGCAATCTGCAGTCCTCACCACTAGATGCCACTAAACCCCCATAAATCTTACACGCTGTTCCTATAACGTATGAAACATGGCTTGCAGAAACATATAGTGCCAGGCAGCATTTTTTCTGCCGATTGAGTTGAAGTGTCAGCAAATTTTAATTTCAAATAATCTGTGTTGTATCATACCTTCAAAAAATCTATCCACTGTATATACCCTAACTGAAAAGACCGAAGTTTTGTCTTAGCACTTTCACAGGTCTGTGAAGAACACAATTCTACTTTTGAAAAGCCTGAAGTCCCTGTATTGGGCATATATCCTGAGACCCCAGCTTTTGTTTGGTATGTATTTTTAATTTCTCCTAGCTATTTGGGATCAATAGGACCTACAGTACAGGCCAAAAGTTTGGACACACCTTCTCATTCAATGCGTTTTCTTTATTTTCATGACTATTTACATTGTAGATTCTCACTGAAGGCATCAAAACTATGAATGAACACATGTGGAGTTATGTACTTAACAAAAAAAGGTGAAATAACTGAAAACATGTTTTATATTCTAGTTTCTTCAAAATAGCCACCCTTTGCTCTGATTACTGCTTTGCACACTCTTGGCATTCTCTCCATGAGCTTCAAGAGGTAGTCACCTGAAATGGTTTCCACTTCACAGGTGTGCCTTATCAGGGTTAATTAGTGGAATTTCTTGCTTTATCAATGGGGTTGGGACCACCGTGTGTTATGGCAAGAACCAATCAGCTAACTAAAGAAAAACAAGTGGCCATCATTACTTTAAGAAATGAAGGTCAGTCAGTCCGGAAAATTGCAAAAACTTTAAATGTGTCCCCAAGTGGAGTCGCAAAAACCATCAAGCGCTACAACGAAACTGGCACACATGAGGACAGACCCAGGAAAGGAAGACCAAGAGTCACCTCTGCTTCTGAGGATAAGTTCATCCGAGTCACCAGCCTCAGAAATCGCAAGTTAACAGCAGCTCAGATCAGAGACCAGATGAATGCCACACAGAGTTCTAGCAGCAGACCCATCTCTAGAACAACTGTTAAGAGGAGACTGCGCGAATCAGGCCTTCATGGTCAAATAGCTGCTAGGAAACCACTGCTAAGGAGAGGCAACAAGCAGAAGAGATTTGTTTGGGCCAAGAAACACAAGGAATGGACATTAGACCAGTGGAAATCTGTGCTTTGGTCTGATGAGTCCAAATTTGAGATCTTTGGTTCCAACCGCTGTGTCTTTGTGAGACGCAGAAAAGGTGAACGGATGGATTCCACATGCCTGGTTCCCACTGTGAAGCATGGAGGAGGAGGTGTGATGGTGTGGGGGTGTTTTGCTGGTGACACTGTTGGGGATTTATTCAAAATTGAAGGCACACTGAACCAGCATGGCTACCACAGCATCCTGCAGCGACATGCCATCCCATCCGGTTTGCGTTTAGTTGGACGATCATTTATTTTTCAACAGGACAATGACCCCAAACACACCTCCAGGCTGTGTAAGGGCTATTTGACCAAGAAGGAGAGTGATGGAGTGCTGCGGCTGATGACCTGGCCTCCACAGTCACCGGACCTGAACCCAATCGAGATGGTTTGGGGTGAGCTGGACCGCAGAGTGAAGGCAAAGGGGCCAACAAGTGCTAAACACCTCTGGGAACTCCTTCAAGACTGTTGGAAAACCATTTCAGGTGACTACCTCTTGAAGCTCATGGAGAGAATGCCAAGAGTGTGCAAAGCAGTAATCAGAGCAAAGGGTGGCTATTTTGAAGAAACTAGAATATAAAACATGTTTTCAGTTATTTCACCTTTTTTTGTTAAGTACATAACTCCACATGTGTTCATTCATAGTTTTGATGCCTTCAGTGAGAATCTACAATGTAAATAGTCATGAAAATAAAGAAAATGCATTGAATGAGAAGGTGTGTCCAAACTTTTGGCCTGTACTGTATACAAAATAGGAAGTATAAAAAACAAAACACTGTCAACGACAATTAGGTCCCAATGTCCACAACATGGACATGCTAACATTTGGTATGCCAAAAATGTCATAGTATAGTATATAAAAAAAAAAGTCATAGTGTAGTATGCCAAAAAAATTCCTGGTATAGTATATGTAAAAAAAAATGTCATAGTGTAGTATGCCAAAAAAAGTCATAGTGTAGTATGCCAAAAAAAAAAAGCCATGGTGTAGTATGCCAAAAATAGTTATGGTATGGTATGGTATGCCATAACAATTTCATAGCATACTTAGTCAAAAAAGGCATGGTATAGTAAACAAAAAAAATCTCATGTCATAACAGTGCCTTAGCTTGTTACTGTTGCTAGAATTGGTCAAATTTGTTGCTGAATCAAATTACAAACATTATTAATAAACAAGTTTCAACCATAAAATGTGATCAGGTTTTGGACCTTGTCCACTTTTGTGTCCAGATCGGCTGCAGACTGACTTGGCAGAGATGGCTGCCATCTTGTTTTTCCTTGGATTAGTGTGTTGTGCTCTTACTACCACTAGATGACAGAAAAAGTGTCCACAAACAAGGACAACAGGTCTAAGTTAAGTAGAATAAAGTATAAGGTCAAGTAACCCCAAAATGTGATGTCCTCACATGAGGACACAGGGTCTCAGGAGGACACCAAACAACAAGCTGCAGGTAGTGATTGCAATAAATTTGGATTTTCACAGACACTAAAATTATGATTAATACTACTGCTTATATTTTTCATGGTGAAAGTCACTGTGTAGACTTATTTTCTTACATACTGAATTGGCAGCTAGACTAGAGGAACAACGGCATAGAGAAATATTTGTCCTGTTATCAGGGATTAAGAGGAGAGGTTAATCACTGACAGCAGGAGGGACAGAGGGAAGCCGCTCATGTCAGAGACACTACTCTGTAATTGACGGGTTCGAGGTTTGAGCACCCTAAAACCTGATCTGTGTCTCTCAGTATTTTAAGGTTTTTCTCCCTCATTGTTAGTAGTCAAAGCATAATGTAGTACCTAAACTGAGTTTTGGTTCCAATAGCAGTCACGTGTCTTATCACCTTATCCTTGAGCAAGGCACTGAACCACAACCTGCTCACTCATCGTAAGGAATAAGTCAGTCAATGATGTGCCTCGAAGGTAAAATGACATAGAACAATGCTCAGCCACAACAAAATAGATACACCCCACTGTAGCTGTAATATCTCCTCCTCCCACTCACCAGCCACCAGCCATTGTCTATGATAGGTGGGGGCAGGGGGAGAGACAGATGAGAGCCAGGGCACGCCACGCCACTTCACCTTCCCTCTCCTTCAGCCTGACAGGACCTGAATTACAGTAAATTATAGCCCTCCTCGGCCACAAAGCGATTTGACCTGCCACCGTCTCTCTCCCTGCTCCCCACCCACCCCCCAACCCCCCCTAATGGGTCCCCAATGGGTGGCCAAGCTCCCTTAGGACCCTGCTGGCAGACAGGGACAGTCTCTTTGGAGAAAAGAGGGATGGTGATGAGAGGATTGAGAAGGAGGCCAAGGGATGAGTTGCAGGAGTGTAGGAGAGCGGGCGCTGTTTGCAGCAAGCATACAGATATCAGCTGCACCGGAGAGCCACAAATAGTCGAGGGCTTTTCAGGGCAACAGGCTGTGATTCAGGGTGTACAGTACAACTTGTCAACAATTCCACCTCATACACAATACAGAAAACAACAAAAGCAAAACTATTTTACCAACAGAAGTACTGAAAACTGCAATAGAGTGTAGCCTATGTAGTTATTAAGTAATATAACACATATTTCAATACTACATTTGAGAAATTGTTACATTGTGAAGTCCTAAATTACGGTAAATGTAAATATAATACAAGATGGGGGATGAGCTGCTGCTGACATTGAAGCTTTTATGAGCCCCTTGATATTTTTTTTCAAATCACACCTTCATTCAGGTTTTTCTGTCACCTCATGACCTGTCTGTTTTATTACTGCAAATCTACATTTAATCACAGTGCAAATAAAAACGGTTGGATTTGATGAAAGCGGTGCGGAGATGAGTGTGAAGAGGAGGATGGTCCATTGAGTGGCTGACCTGCCAGCGACCCACAACTCGGGGTCAGCTGTGTCACTGTTCTCATTTGTTGTCAGCTGAGTGTGTGTGTGTGTGTGTGTTTGTGTGTGTGTGTCGTGTGTCCTTCCGTGTGTGAGTGTGTCGGCCTGATTAAATAATTTTTTATTAACAGGTTCACAGTGCGTGGGGGCAATTGGTTTGGGAGCTTGTCTGCATGTTTGTGTCTATCTTTGACTGGCTGTGTGTGCTTGTCAAAATCTAGAACTTGTAATAATATAGCAACATTTGCAAGGGCATAGGTTTTGTTAAAGGTGTTAAAGGTCCTCTCTTCAGCGTTAAAGGGAAATTTCGGTTTATTTCAATCCTCTCCTATAGTCCTAAATTTGTTTCAAGTCACTAGTGACATAGAAATAATAGTTAGCATGTTAGCCGTTAGCCTAGATACAGCTGTAGCGTCAGACCTGTTAAAATGTAATTGAACGGACATCCTTTCAAGTGCAAAGTTAGTCCACTAAACAAGCTTTTTCTCCACAAAGACCGCCTCATATCGTTAGGATAAATGTCAGAGAACATATAGAAAACGACATGTAAACGTGTTGTCTTACCTTACCGGTGTGCTGCCATGTTTGTTGTTTACCATTTAGCTAAGGCTGCAACCGGTCCCATTCCTTGCAACAGAGGTATTCCTCTTCTGTGGGCACTGGGACACAGCATTCATAGGTAACGTTACACCACCGATCTCCAGAGCTAAATCCTTCCAGCAGCCATTCCTCCTCTGTCGTCCTCTAACGTTACCTGTTGTGCCTCTCTCTCTCTTCGTCAGTGTATTCTGGCTCAAATAAATAAGGGCGGCCATCGCCTCTCGATGTGGAAAGCCTATATACTAACATTCCACATTTAGGTGATCTTCAGAGTTGTTGCCTTACCTTATGGTGTGTTTACCGTTTACCTCTGCTTTCCAAAGTGCGGCCGAAATATCGCGAGAACAAGCAGCGATCTCATACTGTGACTGAAATCTCGCGAGAACAAGCAGCAGCAGCTGGAAGGCAGAACCGGACAGTACCCTGAAAGGTTCATTCATTATTTTATGAAAGATTTATAGAATAATGGCTGACTTTTTGCCAGACTTCGACTTTGTGGAGGAGGAATTTGATTTTGCAGAGTTTGATGGCCGCCCTTATTTATTTGAGCCAGAATACACTGACGAAGAGCTTCGTGAAATTGAAGAACAGAGGAGGAGAGAGAGAGAGGCACAACAGGTAACGTTAGAGGACGACAGAGGAGGAATGGCTGCTGCAAGGCTTTAGCTCTGGAGATCGGTGGTGTAACGTTACCTGTGAATGCTGTGTCCCAGTGCCCACAGAAGAGGAATACCTCTGTTGCAAGGAATGGGACCAGTTGCAGCCTTAGCTAAATGGTAAACAACAAACATGGCAGCACACCGGTAAGGTAAGACAACACGTTTACATGTCGTTTTCTATATGTTCTCTGACATTTATCCTAACGATATGAGGCGGTCTTTGTGGAGAAAAAGCCTGTTTAGTGGACTAACTTTGCACTTGAAGGGATGCCCGCTCAATTACGTTTTAACAGGTCTGACGCTACGGCTGTATCTAGGCTAACGGCTAACATGCTAACTATTATTTCTATGTCACTAGTGACTTGAAACAAATTTAGGACAATAGGAGATGGGTTGAAATAAACCGAAATTTCCCTTTAAATAATTTCCTGCAATCTGGTAAATTTTGTATGGACAATTTTGTGCCTTTTCTGCATCAGTTTAAGGTGGAAATGTCTTTAATTTTGTCAAAATGAAAGCACTCTGCTACCTTTTTTCAACATAAATGTTCTAAATATTGAGGAGGACATATCCTTTGCATTCCCTGCGAAATCTACACCTACTAGTCCATATCCATTGAGTGCACAGTTGCCCACGTACAGTTTCACATGGTGTGTGTTTGGGATACAGGTCATAGGAAACTGCAGATTAAATAGTCAACTGAACCCATTAAGAAGAGCAATGTATTCAGATAGAGTTTTGTGAATTTGATAGTCTAATTGCTTTATTGAAAGTACAGTAGTACCATTGCCAATAGTGGAATAGTTAGTGGGCTAAAACTGAACACTAGTAGTTGAGGTAGCATGTTGAAAAGCAGATAGTTAAAGTGTTTAAAACAACTTTCGGCCACAGGGGGAGCCACAGCGATTGGTCGCATTTTAACCATTTTTAAGCATTTTTCTGTTGTTACAGCACCACCCAGTTGCCAATTAGAGTTCAATTTCTCCAGTCACCTTGAGGTGTCCTGTTCTACATATCTACCAAGTTTAGTAAAAATCGATATGACGGTTAGGCCTAGATAAGAAATTAGCTCTCTAGCGCCCCCATTTTGTTTGATGGGGTCAATAATGGAGGGGTCCCCTCAGATTATGTGTGGTCATATGCCTACAAAGTTGCGTGGTGATCGGTGAAACCCTTGAGATGTTATACACCTTTATGTGATGAGCCATGCCCTCCGCAATATTCATTGCCTTATAGAAGCTCAGTTTTAGTAAGTTTTCCAGCTTTTGCCAAGAGGGAACTTTAGATATTGGTCCCTAGATTATGTTCACCGAGTTTCATGCAGATCGGTCAAACTTCCTAGGAAGAGATCAATTTGAAGTGTTTTTCAAAAAATTCAAAAAGGCGGAAAATCTATATAACCAGAAGTTATGGGTTCTTGAGGCAAATTTGTTCCTCATGAGGAGAGACATCTCTGTGCAAAGTTTCATGTCTCTACGACATACGGGGCATGAGATATGCCCATTCAAAGTTTGCAATTTCAATCGGTTGCTATAGCGCCCCCCTTTGGCCAATTGATGTAATATTGCTTCATTCGCATCCTCCCATGACCCTCTACCACTGTGCCAAATTTCACATGGATTGACCGAGTCAGTGAGGAGAAAAACGTGGAACAGACACACCCACAGGCAGACAGAGTTTTCGTCATTATATAGTAAGAGAAGATGAACATTTGAGTTGCTAATGTTGGGGCATAAATCACAACCAACACAACCGTGTGGAAATCAAGGCTAAACATACGATAAGTGGTTATTTCCAGTAAATGCAACAGAGCAAGGCAATTCCTGAAAAACAGATCCAGGGTAGGAAAATAGGATGCAATAGAAGCTTGGATCCACAAAAGAACAAAGTCTGACAGCTGAAAGAAGGAATACTACATGTCTAAAACATTTTGACTCTTCTTCAGATTTTGCAATAGCAACAGACACCAATAGAGACTGACTGTGTGTTCTATTCAATATTTGGAGTAATTTTCATCTGTTGATCAACTCAAATGTTGCGGTGGTGTACTCAAATGACATGCAGGTAGATTTTTTGGAGGCAGCGCAAAATTCCTGCAATGCAGGAAACCCAAGTTTGTCAGATCCCTCAGCCCAGTGTTTGCCCTGTCCCACAGGGTCTGAATGCTGGCCAAGCTTTCAGCAGATCTGACGGAGGATCTACCAACCAGCTTGTCATCTACTGTGGCTCAAGTCAACACAGTGTCCCTGAATCTCTTTGCTGCCCAGCACATCTGAACTGCTACTCCTGCAGTCAACCACCCTGTCTCCCAGTTGGTTTACCCTGGTACCCAGTGTGTTCCAGCCAAACTGGATGAGTCAACGAAACACCAATCTGGAAATCCATCGGTAAAAAAAAAAAAAAAAAAAAAGCATTTTTTTCTTTCTTCTTTTACCTCTGGAGGCACTGCTTGTAGTTTTTTGACTAACAGAAGTGCAGGGGCCTTGGGGATCGCTCAACCCCTTCACTTCCGGCGGTGCCCCCAGGGAATCGCCTTGTTGTTTACAAATACTTCCAGGTAGAAAACCAGCAGAGTTTAGCTATATCTATATCTATATATATATATATATATATATATATATGTATATATATATATATATCACATTATTCACATCACTATATCACCGTTTAGACTAATCTGATGTTTGTAAAGTCTATAAACACAATGACTGAACAAACATTACTATTTTTGTGTGCACGTTTTGTAATTAATAACATGGTTATCGTAGATTAGCTGGGCTAACCGTTAGCTGTTAGCCCTGTTAGCAGTGTCTGTAGTAACTCAGTAACTCAATAAACAGTCCGTGAAAAAAATATTTTTTTCAGCGGATATCTTAGTTACAACATGATTGAGCTAGCAAAGCAGTTTTGTGTTGCTATGTGTGGTATTTATTCAGTTTTGGGAAATCACGATGTCTAGAGAGCATCAGTGGCTGCATCTGACAGGGACAGCTAACAGCAGCAGCAAAGCTAACATCAGGACGTCATCTGTTAAAAGCCTCCCGTTGTCGGATATGACATGAAACTACTCTAGTTAGCTCAATCATGTTGTAACTAAGACATCCGCTGGAAAAAATATTTTTTTCATGTTGACGAGACAGCGTTTTCGGTGGAGTGGTCGCCATGGACGCGGAGCTTGCTGTTTCTGAAGGTACACATTTCCTGGGGACACCTGCATGTCTTGGCCCTGCCCCCTCCATTGTGATTGGCTAAAGCACAGCATCGTTCAAACTCAAAGGCCCGCCCTTCCCCCCCTCTGTAGTCATCTTTCTCACACGGCTGCTGACAGATTCTACAATGTAAATTGCAGAATCTGTCTTGAGAGATTAACGAAACACTGGACTGCTGCTACTTTTTAAAGCATGACTACGATCATTCCCTACCCTTAACCAAGTATTTGTGACTGTAACCATGACGACGAAGGTGCTCTAATGCAAACTTGACCAAACCTTAACCACAGCATTGTCACATCATGAACCAAATTTATTTTTCAACACAGATTTTTCATGGTTTTGGGAGGCACTAACAAACAATGTTATCCTGCCAATTAGGGTGTGAGAATAAACACTTCTATGTGTAATCACAGTGAGTGTGGACAAACGACGTATTCATTTAATTTGGAGGACTTGGGTAAATTAAGTGTGGTTGAACTGTGCACTTCATGTCCTGCCTTCTGGTGAATGTTTCCTGCATCACGTTTTGGTGTAAGTGTCTTTAATTTTGTGAAAATAAAACTTCTTTGCTACTTTCATATTTTCATTGGGAGGGACGAACGCACATTGAGGCGTCCCACCTCCAAAACTGACACCTATACACTGCCATGCTGTCCTGTGGCCCCTGTGGCCCCACAGGTCCTCATCTAAATGTCTGTGTGGGTTTCCAAATCACATATACTGCCAGTTTGCACCAAAGTGTGCAATATCTAATCAAACCATCATATGCCACTTCCTTACCTGCTTTACTAGTCTTAAATCAGAGTAGTACAGTTAGTATAATAATGCAAAATTTAAATAGAAATTGTCAGAGAACAGGGCGGCACGGTGGTGTGGTGGTTAGCATTCTCGCCTCACAGCAAGAGGGTTGCCGGTTCGATCCCGGGCGTGGGAGCCCTTCTGTGCGGAGTTTGCATGTTCTCCCCGTGTCAGCGTGGGTTCTCTCCGGGCACTCCGGCTTCCTCCCACAGTCCAAAGACATGCAGATTGGGGACTAGGTTAATTGATAACTCTAAATTGTCCGTAGGTGTGAATGTGAGTGTGAATGGTTGTTTGTCTCTATGTGTCAGCCCTGCGATAGTCTGGCGACCTGTCCAGGGCGTACCCTGCCTCTCGCCCGATGTCAGCTGGGATAGGCTCCAGCCCCCCCGCCGTGACCCTCAAGAGGATGAAGCGGTTAGAAGAACAGTCGTGTGAGAGCTATTAAGGAGCTTCCATCTTTGGATCTCATGGAAAGAAGGAAGGATTGACGTAGGAGAGGAGACGAGAGTAAGGATGAACTCAGATCAGTGTGTGTGTAATCACTTGGGATGACACATGCCCTTCGCTAATAGCACCAACTGAGTCCCAAACATGACGAAATAAATAAATATGGAAAGGCGCAGCTGACTCCCCTCTCTCTGAGGATTATATCTGGGGAAGAGTCCCTTTTGTTGGCTGTGGGATCCAGGGAAATACACAGGAGTGACAGTTCACTACAGTAAAGGTCATGCTGTAAGAAGAGAAACATCATGGCTTTTTGCACCAAAGGATAAGTTTGACATGAAAGGTCATCACGTCAGTTCAATCTGCAGATGTGTGCCCCTTCAGATATTTAACAGCACTCTGATGTAATAATAAACATGGATATGTCTTTATAATGAACTTGTAATAATTGCAGTTGATGAGTGTTATGTCACAGTTATGAACAAAGCAACAATTTGTATAAATAAAACTGAGACAATGCAGCGTAACCATCAACATATAACAAAGTCTTCACATGATTCCTTGCAAAACTGAAATGCCATGGAGTGCCACTCAAACGCTGCACACCTTTTATCTCTCTACACACTGGTTAAAATAGAAAGTAATCACTTTAAAGATCATATCTGCACTACATTAAACACACTACCCAAAATATGAACCTTTGACATAAAATTCCCGTGTGAAATAAATTCCTAAAAGGAAATTCAGATCCCTAAAATACAGTTTGAAGCTGTAAAGAATTGCTTTACAACAGCAGGCTCTCTCTTTGCAGTCTGACCTGCGACCTCAGTCACACTAACACAGAGAGCTTCTTTGTGAGGAAACCATCTGTCTCTGCCTTGAGAATGAATGTGTGTGCATGTGTGTGTTTTTAAATATGAATAAAACACAGTGTGCATTCTGCAGTCTATGTGGTCTCTCCGTCATTAGATGGCAGTATTGTGTTGGAAAAAGGCAGGCTGGTTATCAGTCTCTCTGACATCAGTTTGTGAATGTCTCATGATTTTGTCATTAGATTTTCTGTGTGTTTATCAGACACACGTTTCACGATAAGAAATAAATCTACTAATCTGAACTCCTAATGTCATAATGAGTGTAATTCTAAACTCCATTAATGGCTGCAGTATCAGAGAAATGGCTTTGAACGTGTCTCGATGATTAAATTGAAGAGTTGAATGCTTTTTGGATATGGCAGGTTCGTCTATTCGAAAAGCAACTTTAACAACGGGCAATTTTTAGAGTCACAATTATGAATGAAAATGAACAGTTTTATAGTTTTCTTGAATTTCTCAACAAACTTACATTACAGGTGTGCGTCTGGTGACGACAGTTACAGTTACAGCTTCTCTCTCTTTTGTCACGATACATCAGTTGTCCCCAACCACCTCCCTGTCTGTCATCTCCTATTTTGATCTTAAACATATTGCCGTGCTCAAGTGTATATAAAGCAGTCTCATTAAAGCATTAATGAGACTGTATACTTAGATGTTTATTAGGTGGCAGGAACTCCTGAAGATACTTAAAATGTTAATTTGGTTGTGTATATATTTTTGGTTTTGTGAGTGCTTACTGCTGTAACACAGGGGTGTAAATATAGACAGTGCAGGCAGTGCGGTTGCACTAGGGCACCTGGGGTGGAGGGGCCCATAGAGAGAGCGGGCCCTTGCAAGTGATTTATATTGCCACCTTGGAAATGTACCTGTGTTCAAAGAAGAACGATGAATGAAATGAATGAATAAAAATGGTGCAATGGTGTCCATATATATATATATATATATATATATATATATATATATATATATATATATATATATTCAGGTATTGCACAGCAAATTTTGTTGTACTTCTTGTGCAATGACAAATTCTATTTTATTCTATTCAAAACAAACTTGTATGCTTTTCCTACTGTAGCTGTAAAATATATAAGTTAACTATAAAACTATACAATTAAATCATTAATTTCTTCCTTTCTGTTTTTTTATATGCAATGATGATTTTTGGGTAATAATTATGTTGATGTTTTACAATGTCAAGTCTTTATTTGTGTCAAGACAATACATGCAGGGCCCATGGTTACACTCCTTAAGCCACTGCTGAACTAGTTTTGTCTCTATAAGATGCAGGTGTTTTACTGTAGTCTTTAAAAGTAGCTGGTTTTATTTAACAACCACACTTTTTTTAAAAATAAATTTACATTTTCTCCTCCATGTGTCACTTTTTCTTTACTTTTAATAATTTTTTTGTAACACAAAGACATTTCAGAACGCAAATACATGCCGTGTTTCTGTCCTGCACACACTGTAAATCACCAAACTGTGTTGCCAGTACCAAAACTATTCACTGGCAACACAACTGGCCGTCGCATTTTCCCTGAGATTTTTAACTGAAGTTTGTTTCTGTTGGCATCCATGTTGGCTATCACATGTAATGCTAACTACCCACTTCATTTCTTCCAATTTGTAATTATTAAATATATTGCTTCCAATCCTCCTGAAGGCTGTTCACATGAAAAGAGCGATCAGACACTGAGTGTTCACAGTAAAACATAATGTCAAAGCATTCATGAAGTCCCTGATTGAATCACAGTAACAATATGTAATCAAACACATCAGACAGAGCTGCATTTAAATGAAATGAAAATGCTGGTGATTATAACTCCGTTTAAATTTTTGTAAAAGTTAGAAAACAAAGGAGGGAAAACTGTCTATAACCCCGGGTAGACATGTCTCTGAACATCATTGTAATAGCTGACCCGTGCAGTCCTGCTGCTCCCCAGATGTGTAGAACAGGTGTTTTACTGGACTCTTCCTTTTTTTTTTTTTTTTTTTACTGGTGACAGGGGAGACACAGGGCCTGAAGACCAGTAAGTGAAGTTCCCAAAGCCCACAGAGCCTGGGAGTGGACCTGAAGTCATATATCTGCCCCGGTTCACAGAGGCCCCCTGCTGCGTGTGTGTATATGTGTGTGTGTGAGAGAGAGAAGCTGCCGTCTACCTGCATCCACATTCTCTGTCTCAGTCTTTTTCTCACGCTTGTACTGCATGTGAGCGTGAGACGTGCAAATGTATTTTGTTTGTCTGAGTTTGTCTTCTGTGGATCGTGATGAAAAATATACCAGATAAGAGCAGTTTTATCCCAAATTAAACTGCTGTGATTTCAGCTAATACAGTTCATGTGATAATTATATGCAATACTTTCTTAAAAAAATCAGTAGTTTGCTGATGTATATCATGTAAAATGTGTAATAGAATAAATCTTCATGCAAGAGATTCATTGCTTTTCAAAATAGGTGCCTTTGCAGCACTGTAGGACTGCAGTTAAACAATACACTGTTCATCAAAGCATCATTCATAACAACTGAACTCGATCGGTCGGTGGATTAAACGATTCTGACTGGACAATTACACCCAATTAAATCTGAATATTCCTGTCAGGCTACACGTTCTTCCTGTCAATTTTTCATGTTTGGCTAAGCTTGGGTGAACCGATGGATTAATTTCTCACTTAAATCAATCGTATCAGACAAAAAGTATCCGCAAGGCCTGAATGAATGTTAAATAAATGTTGTATTAATGTGTATCAGAGTTGAATGCAACATCTTTCAATATTTAAAAATGTACAATGTACAACAGCATATATCACTGCTGGTGTTCAATGATAATTTAATCACATTAAATATAATTCATAAGTCCTCACTGTTAATGTGTGCAGCTGAGTACAATTATTACTAGCATGCAAAGCACTTGTTTCCTCCTATAGACGATCTAAATGTTGAAGATTTCATACTCAAGACGATTTGTGTCTGAAAAAGTAAATAATTTTAGTTCCTCTATTCCCATTTCACTTCATTTAATACTTCATATTCATGTTAGACTAAATCATTTGAGTAATATCAGAGATGTTAAAGCCAGTTACCTCACCTAATAATTCAGTGTTTTCAGTGACACCCAGACAAGGTTCAGGGTGGGATTCCTGTCAAGCTGTAAAAAGAGACTTCAGACAGAGGAAGAAAAAAAAGGAAAGAGAAAAAAAAAAGGAAAAAGCAGGAATGGTTAATATTTGACATCGGTCCTGGGAAAGAATTTCTGCAAACATTTGGGATGTTTTACAGCTGGATTTTATTCTCATTTCCAACTAAATTAAAGGTTGTCACTCATTGGTTTCGGTGCGATTTTGTAAAATGTGTAACTGAAGCTCCAAATTTGAAGGATGTGTTTTTATTGAAGCAATAATTAAATTGATCTGAAAATATATGTGTGGTTTCAACGATGCCAGATTTCCTGCCAGACTATTGAATGGCGTAGGCAAGGACTGTATATAATACAGCCTGTGCAAATTATTATGTTAATCCTGCGTGTGTGTGTGTGTGTGTGTGTGTGTGTGTGTGTGAATACAGACATCTGTGTGACTGTCCGTCTCTATATTTGTGTGTATGTGGGTTTTGTGTTTATACATGTGTACGCATAATAACATCTGTTTGTATGTGGGTGTGTTGTGCAAATGTGCTGAACATGTGTATGGTGGCTGTATTCATAGCAATGGAAGACGAACATCTGAAAAAAAAAAGAAACTGACCTGTGACAGAATTTCTATAAAAGAGGCAAGAATAATTAGATGACAATTTATCTAATCCATTCTTGTTGCACTGTCCCCTACTGTATGGCACTCGAAGCAGGTAACCATGATACATCAAATCGTTTGACCCATCAAAACGATGCTGCACTCGTGAAACACCCTGTGCTCTCGAATAGATTTTCCCTTGTTGCTCTATATTTTCATCAAACTGCAATAAACAGCCATCACCGGAAAACTGACATAGACACATTAACAGTTCAAAACAACTTATATTTATAATAAGCGATAGAGTAAGAGAGCACTGTGAAGCTTTTACAGCACTAAAAAATTAAGGGTGTGAAAGCTGAGGTAGTGGATCTTCGTAAAAAATATTTAATCTCATCTTCTGCCAACATTTATTAGGTGGTTGTCCATCAAAATATGATGAAAATATCAACCAAATTTTCAGAAATTGGCAAAAGAAAATGCGATTTTATGCGTTTTTCTGCTACGCAAGTATTAGGAGATGGTTCATTAAGATAAGCAGTAGGTGGCACTAATCCTCCAGTCAGGTGCCATAAAACAGTGGATGTATTCTGGATAATGGAGACAGAGAGTTTTGAACAAGCAGAATTACAGCTCGCTGCTTTTGGAAGAGTTTTGGTAACAGCCCTGTGAGCAAACACAAGTATGTTCAAAGCCGTCCAGAGACGACAAAGGAAGCTTGTTGTGGCCTATGCAATGACAGCACTATGCACTAAGTCACATTTACCCTTTATTGATACACCAACCTTCCAACCTCCCCCAAAAACGTATTTTTTTTGGGTGATATTTTGAGTTTTTATCAGATTTTTAGCATTTCAAAACTTAGAACTAGAACTAGAAAGCCTTTATTGTCATTGCATAGGAATGCAACGAAATTAGTTGTGACACTTAAATGATGCAAAAGACACAGGACATTCAGTGAGAGACAAAAATGCAATAAATAAATATATAAGTATTTAAAGTGCAGCAAGTGCTAAGTGGATGGCAGGATGGCAGTAGTCAACATTATTTGATTAAAATTAAAATTAACCATAGACTAACCACAGGGGAAGCATATCAAAGTGATCATGAGTCATTTTGAAATGCCTTTACAAACAACCAAAGTGAAGTTTGGTTCGATTCACAGTGTAACGTGTTTGCTATGAACAGACAAAGACGGGCACTTTAAGTAATGTGTTGTCTATTATTAGACTACTTTCCAGTGTGGTTTGGGGAACACTCTGTGTGTGTGTGTGTGTGTGTGTGTGTGTGTGTGTGTGTGTGTGTGTGTCAGACACAGTTGTTCATGGGCTCTGTGATTTCCTTTACAGTTGTGCGGACGTGGACACATGGTGTGAATGAGTTCATCAACCGCTACAACAGCACATGCACACACACACACACACACACACACACACGAGAATATATTTGTGTTCAACATACTCCGAAATGCACAGATGCAAACATATCACACTGGCTGCTAAATTGCAGACTAAGATACAATTAAAGACATGCTAACACATACACACACACGTGCTCAAGGATACTTTGTACAAAGTGTGATACATGCTGTTTGAAGCAAAGAGAACTAAATTATCATTAAAGAATTTCAGTTCTCGGTAGACAAAGTGAGATTTTTTTATGGGGATTTGTTTTAAATGACAAACTTGGGGTACAGATTTATGTTTTCATTTCTGTTACAGAATATATTAAAGCATGTACACGGACACCCACACACACACTCATGTGCGCACACACTGATACAGTACACATGCTTCCTTTCAAGTGAATTAGCGTCTTCACAAAATCCTCTCTGTCTAGTCTGCTGCGCTGTTACAAGGCCACATTCACACTTAACTAAACAATATTCCTCACCGCATTACTGAAATGTCTATAAACTGGAGGTTGGAATTACTTTGACTTTAATTAGTGCAGAATGTGGATTTCCTTCTGAAACACTATCATAAATAGGCACTAATGTCTCAATCCATAATGGAAGAACAGAGAGTGAAGCTCTCACTCATTATGTGAACACAAGTTTCCATTTGCATTTTGGATTGATTGACCTCAATCAAACTAAAACCTGGTTTTGAGCTGTGCTGGAAAGACAAAGCGTGTGTGTGTGTGTGGGTGTGTGTGTGTGTTTCTCATACATATCTGAAGGATTTGACATATATATAATGAATCTTCATTTATGTGTTTTCCAGTTGATCAGAACTGTAAATACAAACTGTTTTTTATGTTGTGCTTAAAAGAAAACAAAGTTGTCACATAGAAATCATCAATAACAGGTTTTTAAATGTTCTATCATTTGTCCCTGTATTTACAAACTTGTTAATAAGTATGTAAGGGTTAGCAGTGGTGCATTTTTAACTTTACTTGGAGGGTGAGGTGACACTTGTCCCTTATGTTTGAGGGCAAAGCCCTGACCGTCCCGGGGGATTTTTTGCTAATTTAATTAGATCAAACTTCAGTTTAGGGACATGAACTAACTACAGTAACAGGAGCTTTTCCATAAGATTCTTGGACCCGTGATAATACAGCACTTAGGCTTTGGGTCTCTATAATTCCAGATAATATTGTATAAAACTTACCTGGTGCATACCGCTAAACATAATTGCATTAAATCAAACTGTGAGAACTGCATTTCAAACCAACAAACCTGTTGCAGCAAATGACTAGTGGTAATTTCTACGTGTCGAGGCATAAAGATAAATAAAATCAAACACCACCTAAATGAAGAATTCCAATTTTTCCATGGCTTTGGAAAGTTCAATAAATATTTGCAAACCATTCTCACTCTGACCTTGTGACATATCGACGTTTGGTCGTGGACTTTCCATGTCCAGATTCGACGTGAAAGGTACGTCTTGGTCTTTGATGTTCTGGGACACAGTGTCAAGTTCTACCTGTTACATGCACTGTCTTATTTCAAAATACACTTCTGTTTTCACAGGAAATGTACTGTTTTTATACAGTCTCTTTCAAAATAAACGCACTACGTCAGTACAACAATGCAAATTGATGGGTTTTTTTCTTATAACAACTAACAAACGTGGTTACATTAAGGCAACAAAAGCACATGGTTGGGTTTAGGAAAAAAGTACAGGGTTTGGTTTTATAATCTTACGGGACACAAACACTGCTCTCCCAGGTTCAAGCCAGTGTTTGCTGGACCCATACACCACCCCTCCCACCTGCCCTACTCAGACTTTTGCCACCTTAACTTTCGTTCTTGTCCCACTGCGTTTCCCCCTGATGCTGCTGAGCGCCGTTGAAATATGACGGCGACCGGCCGCATATCATGCCGACGTTAAAGGACGGCTCTTTTCGTTGGTGTCTGACACTGCAAGTCACTGCCCAAGCGCCAGATTTCGACGACTTTGGAGAGAGACCAGGTTGATATTTGTGAAGATGGGCTACTCTCTCTTAAAGCCAGAAACCAGACGTAAGTCTTAAACTCGTGTTGTCATATGATACAAAGTCTAGAGTTGCTCCATAGACAATGAATCCTGATTTTCCTGATTTTGTGGACCCACAGATTGTTCTCTTTTTTTATACCCAAATGAGCTTCATCCTTTTGTAATGTTCTCAGTTCTAAAACATGAACTGTACCCATATACACAGAACACTCCACTGCTGCTCTCAGTGTCATCTATAACATCATTCCCAATTTATTGTCTATGGAGCAGTTTCAGACTTGAAACTAGATAACATCACAAATTTGAGTTTTTGCACTCTGGCATTGGTTTTTATATTTTGAAAATGCGCATAGTTCCCCTTGTTAATCTTTAGATCCTGCCATGTTAATCGAGCCATTGCTGATGGAATCACACTTCAACTCTTCTTTAAATGTTCAGATTTGAAAGTTATTGTGTTTTAATGTGCCTCACAGTTGGATGAAAATGTAGCTTATGTGTGCATTTGCAAACAAATTAAAAAAAAAAAGGTGGCCCCCTAACACCCCTCTTCCCCCATCCTGCAGGTTGTTTTAATGAGATATAGGATATGCACGGTACACGTCCAAGTTGAAAGAATCACTCACTGGTGGCAACAGTGCTGATCCATCAAGGATAGCACCTTTTACCCTGAAAATTCTGCCAACTCAGGAGGGCAATTAACACCTCGGCAGCCCGGGTCAGAAATGAACTGAAGATTTCTCCCCTGTGGACGCCGTGGTTGGCCGCAGCGCCGCAATGCTCTTTGCTGATGCGCTGGTCTGGGTGTTAGTGTGTGCTAGTGAGTGTGTATGTGTGTGAGCGAGAGAAGAGAGGGTTATGTGACTGTGTATGTGAGAAGAAAAGTGCGTGTGTGTGTGTGTGTGTGTGTCTGTGGTCCTGTGTGTGTGTCTGTATGCAGCGCTGACAGACGGTGAGAGGTGTGCAGGTAAGGTACTCCGCAGGGTAATTATGCACAACCTCCGGAGAGTTCACACTGGGGCATTGTGGGTATTTTTGTTTGTTTTAGCCATTTCCTTTTCCTTCCTTTTTTCTCCAGTCGTTCACATGAATGAAATATCAAATGTACCTCGGTGGCCCGTGCTAGGTTTAAAAGAGCATTCATCTGCATATTAGGATTGATGCTAGTGGGAAATGTGATCACGTCTCTGGACTCCAGACACACGTTTCTGAAATTAATATGCGCTCGATAGGCTTGGAGAGGAGATTTCATGAATATTCATCAGGCTTAATGTGTATGTCTGCAACCGATATCACTGTCGATTAGAATAAAACATTCTTAATGTTCTTAATTGGCCAGAGTCCCATGACTGCATTAGGTGTTCATCTTATAAACATTCAACGTGTCCAATTCAAATCCTACAGCCTAACCTCAGAATACTAAATCGCCTGACCTTTGATCAAGGCAATTAACCCGCTCTATCAATTATCAAATGAAGCGTAACACGGCAGATTCACGTTCACTTACAGAGTAAAGATTCCATCTTGACCAATCTGACTCAATTTCCTTCTCAGGGGCCAAAGTACACTATGAAAAATAAAAACTAGATATCCTTCTGATATCAGTACATTAGAAAGTTTTTATATTTTTATTAGTAGAGGAATTCCAGCATGAAGGTTCTTGTGGTCTCCATTTTAGCGAATTAGGCTTGGGACCTGTGATGAATGTTTAAACCAAAATATCAGGCAGGATCTTCACCATCCTACATGTGAGAACAGTCCACATCATTGTATTAGATCAGGAAAAGGTAAACCCGCACTCACACCAACAATATTTAACCTGGACACCCGCTCCAAGTTAAATTAGCCTCAAGTAACTGTAATCCAACCACTTAACCGCAGCTACCAGCGCTGCACACCTCTCCTGTTCGTCTTGGCCCCTCATAAATAAGAACGGGAATGTCTGGAGAGAGCTGTGTAAGTGTGTGTGTGTGTGTGTGGGGGGGGGGGGGGTTCACACGACGGCTGCTGGGGTCGCCATCCGTCATGGCTCCTTTACAGACCAAAGCAAGCGGAGTCGCGCTGGAGGACCAGGAAACCCGAGCCTCGGTTAGACAAACACATGCTACTTCCAAAATAACAATGTGCTTCTGTGACAGCGACCAGAGCTCTTTGACAGACATGAGGCATCATGACACTGAAGTGCGCAGTGGGGGGATTACATTACCAAGAGCTTTGAGTCTGAACCACCAAAAAATAAAACACAGGAGGAGCAGCGATGGGGGGGAACCAACACTAAAGATAATCATATGTGACAACTTGGTGGGCTGTGTGTCATAAATTGAAAAAGGTTAGGATGAATTGTTTTCTTGCAACTGATACCTACGAATGTAGAGGGTCTACTGTCCTCGGGTGCATCTTCAGAATGTGGTTTAACTCTGGGCCACTACTGTGTCTGTATGTGGAGGACAATCCAGGGATTAAATATAGCAGCTAGAAATACAACAAGCTGCCAGCTACTGTAGGGTGGCTGCAGATACTTTAGTCCCATATTATCTGATTGAAACATTTTCCTGATTGTCTGTAGTAGTTTTTTTATACCAGCAAAGTTTAGTTTTTTTAGTTAATTGAAGAAAAAGATAAATATATTATAACTCAGTCTTTCATTAAATATATAAATAAAAATACATATAAAGGCAGGACTAATTATTAGTCCTAAGAGGACCATCATTTTTTGGAGGATTTTCTAAAATCTTTCATGAATTCCACATGGGTTGAATCATTATTGTGTCATATACTGTATGATATACAATTGATCAAATACAGTGGGACAATTAACATTTATTGACTTTATTTTTGATTATATATATTTACAAAACTTCAACGAATCACAATAGTGCTCCTTTTCTGTCTTCACAGCAAGAGTGGCTTTTGTGAAACAGAGACATCACAGGCTGTCCGTGCATTTGCTAAGTCACTCTGCATACAGTGTGTGAGCCACATGTAACATGAACATATTTTGGAGAAGTGTTCTTTCAGCTCAGAGCAGGTATTTGTCAGCAGGCTATATCCTTTTGGGTTGCAGGAGGAGGAAGCAGCCTTGACCAGGCCTTTTTGCCCTGCACCACCACCCAGCTGCCCTGGAGGGGTGGGCAGTAAATCCACACTGGCAGCACACACACACACACACATATGGCTGGAACGCACACACATGTATCTGCACCTGCATTGGTATTAAGTGGTATCCTGGTGTATGCAAGAGGTGCTGATTGAAATATATCAACAGTTTTATCCTGGTGGCAGCGTTACTACTTCAACAGTGTATTTCATGTTCCGTTTCCCAACAGCAGGGAAATGACAATAGTAAAGTAGCTTCTACCATTATCTTCAATTCTTTATTCATACAATTAAAAACTATACCCAGTAACCTCCGGATACTTACCTTTTAAATGTGTATTGCAGTGTAAAGATAGCTTTCAAGTAAGTCTGGGCTGCATCAGAGCTGAGGAAGCCTTTTGGATGAGTGCTTGCTTCTGACTTTGCCTTTTTCCACTGTTTTATCAAAAGAGGGGAAAAAAGCTACAAAAGTAATTGCTACCAACCTGCTCTGGGAAAAGCCACTTATTTTGGCCGGTGAGCAAAATTTCCATAAATATACCAATCACCACTGCTATAAAATGTTATTGAGGAAACTCTGATGTACATGCTGACAAGTGTATTTGTGTGCGTGTTTTTGCTGCCCTTGTGAGAAGTGGTTTAAGTTTTCTTCTTAGAGCTGACATTTTTGTAAAGTGAGGTCATTTTGGATTGCTCTGACTTTTTCAGGGTAAGTAAGATTTTGAGTTGAGCACATGGCTTATTGGAGATGGATTAGATCCTCAGAACTATTTTAATTCAACTGTGTTTGTGTGTGTATGTGTGTTAGCTAAGCAGCAGGGGGAGTGGGGAGCTTGCCGAGCAGCTAAACTCCTTCCTCTTCCTCCCCCTTGCTCCCGAAGTTCTCCCAGCTGCACAGATTTACAGGTGCCACTGACCTTTTCATCATAGGAAGTCTCCACAACCGCCTGGGCCTCCCTCCGCCGGCTCTCATCCATCTATCCATTGCTCCTCCTCCTCCCCCCTGCCTCAAACACCCAACCCACCGCTCTCTTACAGCCAAAAAATACCCTTCTGCTGGAAAGCCAGGAATCTTCCTCAATGACTCCATCTTGCCAGTTAGAAGTGGAAATGCTGGCTGGTGTCTGCAACATCAGCTTGAATTTGTCTTGCATAAGCCAACACTGTGTCTGCACTACAGTAGGAACAGAAGTCAATGGGAGGTGGTTGTTGAGACATTTAGTAAATGCAACACCTGCTGTTTGTGAGACATTTATCTCAAAGATTCTTACTATACCATGGATTCATGTATTTATGTTACAAATGCGTGAGCTCGGACACGGGCTTTGTCAGTGCCAACTGACAGATTATGATGAGTATGAGTAATGAGCACTCAGTCGAGACCTCAGCACTTTCTACTATTTGGAAAGCTGCAACCACTGTATCACCTCACACCTGATTATTTCAATATGCTGTGTAGCAGTCAACTTGAGTGGCCAAAACTGGTGGTTTCTGATTTTTTCACTAGTACTAGAACACTCTGTAATAATTAGAGTATTGCCAATGAGATACATCCCTCATCTATATCAGCAATTTACTCTAAATAAACAGATCCTTGGTCTTTAGGGTAACCAGATTTCAGCTAAATCTCTCTACAACATCTCAAGAAATTGGGAACAGTGAATTTCCATCTTGACTGGGAGATGGTAATAAAGAATGTATCTTAAATCAGATAAAGCGAACAAAACAATCTGAAATTTGGTTATTTTAACTTAACATGCTTTAAGTTTTTAATTTGTTGGAATCAAACCTAAAATGGGTTGTATTCCTTCTAGTGTCATGAGCCACGAAGAGCTGCGCAAAATGCATTGTTGTTGTCAGTGTTTACACATTCTCTGGAAAATGATCATGTTTAAAACTTGTTTCATGCGTATTTGTCTGATAGAACTCAGGCAATCTGCACTGATCAACCTCCCTGTTAATAACAGTTCTGTGTTTGATCCCTTATTATTTGCCATATACATATATTGTGTTATTAATCCAACAGAGTTTTATTATATCTCTTTTTATGCAGATGATACAATTTTGTATACACATGGCTCTTTTCCAACTCAAGCCACATCAAAATTAAAATCTTCCTCTGATGTTTTTCAGACAACTCTGTAGATCCTCAAACTTCTCAAAACTATTCCCTAGAACTGATAATTCTACCTATATCTTCCTCAACCATTGTGCAACCATCTATCATGTCTTGTACTCACATGCTGCTCGTTTCCCCATAAAACAACTTGACTCCATCTACTATTGTTTTACCTGCATTTCATTACAGTACATAAATATCTTACTCACCACTACGTACTGCAAGAAAAAGTAAGCTGGTCCTCACAAGCAACAAGAGGAGAACTACACACTATCATTTTTTTTCATAAATGTATCATACTAAAGCTGAGTATTGGTATGTCACATCATGACTCTTTTTTTTTTTTTTTTTCGTATTTTCTTATTTTTTTGTACTGTACACCAGCTCAGATCCCAAGACTGGCAAACATTTGTGACTTTAGGAGAAAATGCTGAATTTGCAAAAACATCCAGTAATTTCAACCATACAAGTCTCATCCCATTGGAAAAGATTTTAAACTTTTTATTTCAGGCCTGCTGAAGGGATGCTTCCCTCTGCAAGGTGATACATTTGGCAGGCATAGTTTGGTTGACAGAAAAAAAAAGTTCTTACATGAAACTGCTCAAAACAATTTCTGTGGATTATTTTGAGTAGACAGGTCATGATTTATGGAAAGAGACATTGCTGTTGAGTTTTTCCAATGTATTTTTTCATACTTTCAGCACCACAAGCTGAGTATCATCAAGTTCCATTATATTTGAGAGAAGGCAGATAAATAGCACTATAGGTAAGAGGAGAAATATGTATTTTTGATTTTGGGCTGAACTGTCCCTTTGAATATAATAAAAGATGCTTGATTATATTTTTATCTGTTGAGTGGGCACTTGTGTTTTTTTGTGAGAACATGCTCATCTTGCAGTTGTTGGTATCTCCATCAAGTATTTGCTGTTCAAAAGCTTTTTTTGTCGTCTTTTTAACAATTTATATTATTAGCGTTGTTTACCTGCACACTCATATGCTAATAAAAATAATGGTAAGCTTGGTCATTGGTAAAAAAAAAAATGTGTTTTTATAAATATTTTGTAATGACACTTCTGTCTTGACAAAAAAAATCTACTTCTCCTCTATAACATGTCAGTAAACCCTTGGTTTTACAGTATATCTGTTTTATGTGCTTATTGACTGACTTGATAGCTCTAAAACCGCAGGACTGCAGAGCAAAGTTGGCTCACACTGTGCCATTCAAAGTGGCCGTTAACATCTCCCCACCAGATAGATTAGTGCAAATAGCCTCTTATATGCCTGAAAGCCAATTACACCTCCATTCTTGTAATAATGAACTCATGAACCCAGCTTTATTGGAAAAGGCTGAGAGATTGGAATCAATACGAATGGACTGGAGAGGCGAGGGGCGCAGTGAGCTAGATTCACTGCACAAACTGAAAAGCTTCCCCAAACTTGAATTTATTTAGATGTCGATGGGTTGCCTACGAAATCTGTCTCGCTCACCTGCTCAGCCTGTATTGCTTATTTGCGGGGAGTGATAGAAGTAGTTGAGGTAGACAAATTCAGCTGCTTAAGATGGATATTTACACATTTGTATAACAGGATGTCATGGTAATGGCAAAATAATTAATCTACGTTACAGGTCCTATCTTGAAATTGTGCATAATATAGCTATTAGTTTCTGTGGATTGAGCCCAGGGGGATCATTCAGGGGTCCTGGGAAGAGAAGTGGGTTTGCCTGGCACAATTTGACACTTGGATGCATGCACACACACACACACACACACACACACACACACACACACACACACACCAAAAGACAACCGTTCAGGATCCTAGCAAGCTAAATTGAATCCTTACAGCCTTTAGCCCAAATGGGATCAAAGTCCATTGACCCCCTGTACTCCATTAAGTTGAATTAATTTGCCTGCATATCAAAACACTATTAAAAGACTGAGGTCAGAGTCAGGAAAGGGCCAAAATGCTATTGATTTTGGAGGTCAAATGCACACTCAGAGAGATGGAATTCAGTGCAAAGACATTTACTGGACACTGCCATATTACCTCACCATAAGATCAGATCATTCAGGAGGAGATGGGCATGAGCAAATGATGCCAGTAGCAGAGACAACCCAGGCAACTGCCCTGTAAAAATAGACAAATGCAACTTTATACAGACTATTTGTACATATTTAGATTGATTTGGTTTGTATTCTTGAGCTAAGCAGTGCCGATACAATGTAATAAAAACTGTTTGAGGGTGCACACTCTACACGTGGTGTGGCAATGTCAGCAGAGTTGGGTATAACGAGTTAGTTTGCTGTTTGAGTAATCAAATACTTAAGTACATTTTCAAACAATACATCAGTTACTTTTAGAACGCTGGTCCTTCAGCGCCGAAACAGCAACGGCTGTCGTTTGGTTCTAATAACGGAGATAACATTAAACCTATCAGTCTGAAAGAAGCCACGGAGCTTGTGGCTCGCTACGTGGTCGGAGAAATGCTGCCGTTGTCTACATGGAGTCTAAATAGGTGGAGTAGGACTCGCTGACAGACATATTTCAGACTCAGGACTTGCATTATGCCTGGTACACGCTAAACGCTGGTACTCACCAATTATCCCCGGTCGTCTTTCACGGCGTGTGTGATGTCATCGGGTTATTCTTGTCCTATTTTTATCACTTTTACTATTATTTGAGTCACTGTGTCTGTTCATGTGCCGGCTGACATGTTGTTGTAGTCACCTAAAAGCGTCAGCAGATAGCAGGAGCTACATTTGAAGCGCTATACGTAAACTGTCAAGCTACTGTATCTTCCACAGGAAGTTCTGACAAATGTTTCAGAATAAAAGCCTATTTAGAAAATGGAGGGATTCTCTCAGCTGAGGTTATAAGGAGCTTTTAATTTGAAACAAGTGTTGAGTTTGAAATGACGGTGCGATATGTTAACTTTACAAAGACAACGGAGCGGATAAAAAGTAAATATATAAACACACAGAGGGATTAATAAATAACGGACCGTCTATAATGTAGTTTGTTTCAAATGAAGCTGGGAGCCTCTGCAGTTGTGGTGAGTAAAAGCCCGTGTCCGACCTTGAGGATGTACCATTGTTTGCTAGCTTGATGCTAATGACAGTAATGTTAACTCAGCGGGTTGACAAAGTGCCTCTGCTGTTTCACACCATCATTTCCCCCTTTTACTCTGTGTGGTAACATCCCTAGAGGAAATATTAAAAATGCTGGGGTGTTGTTGTCATACAGTTGTCTACGGCAGCAGATCGTTCTGTGTTTCTACTGGTCAAAGTGACGGCTGTGATGGGAGAACTGGATCTCAGTGAAGGGCAAGTGATCCATAACTTTAATTTTGGAGACAAAAAAATGTAGGCTTAGCGCCCTGTGGTCCATTGCCCAATAGGAAATGTAGAATACTCAAAAGTACTTTAAAAGTGCTTGAGTTACTTTTCTCAGGGAGTAATGTTGGAAGTACTTTTAAAGTAATTGAGTTACTTTACTCAGGGAGTAACGCAGTAAAGTAACTGGTTGCTTTTTTAGAAAGTAACGCAGTGACGTACTTTGATTACTTTTAAAGTAACCCTTACCCAACACTGAGTGTCAGTGGCCTTGTTCAGCGAGGTGGGTGTCGAGGACATATGTACGACAGCATCATGGTGTATGCCCTGTCTGTTGATATGATTCTGTCTCTTTGACATGTCAGACTCCTTTCAGGGTTAAAAGGGTTGGGTCTATGTCAGCTGTGCCTCACCTGACTTCCTTCTGGGGTGATATCATATTTCCGTATTCCTCGATGACCCGAGAAATGTGGTGTGCTGGGTGTTTATTGCTTGTCTTTTGACCCCTGCAAGGTAAGGCCAAAGCTCCACCCAGTTTGGCTGCTCACTCCCTGGGTTCGCTGGGGTCCCCTACTTTTCTGCTGCAGCGGCCTTGGTTATAAAGACGTAGGCAGGCTACGGTGACTAACCTTTAGCCCGTCAGTGTGGCTAGGTTGATGTTTTATCGCGATAAGGCATTTATTCATTGGGCTTTAACCACTGTACCCATAGAGTCCATCAGAGGGTCGAGCCTGTGTGAGATAAAACGAAGGTTATGATATTGTAACCCCAGTTCTATTACCACAGGTTGAGCCATCTACCTAGGGGCTCTATCGCAAGGGTTCGGGTAGGCTCATCCTGATTTGCTCGATACATTTATGTTTTTCTCAGTGTGCGAATGTGTGCCAGTGATTAGAGGAGTATAGAGTCCAGTAGAGGGTGAAGCCTGTGCTAATAGAACTAGGGTTATAATATTGTAACCTTTGTTACTTTATCCTAACCTTTACATGAAGTGCAATTTTTTTTTTTACACATAATGGTGTCTTATATACTGTTTCACAATTTTCAAATTTGTTACTTTTTTTACACTTTAAAATATATATATATATTTTTTTTTTAAAAAGTAGTGCTTTACATTAATTACAGTAATTGATTGCAGTCAATGTTTTGTATATGCACTGTTGAGTTCGGTTTTATTTGTTGACTGGGGTTCTGTTTTATCCCTTAGTAAAGCTTAAATGCACTGAAGTTAATTTTATATAAAGTATAAAATGATCAGATATAGTTAAGTTGATTTTTGAGCAATGTCTAAATTTATATAGGATTTTTAAAAAGACAGGTAAAGCTGGAGAAAGAAAGAGGGAGCCTTTTCAGGAAGAGCAGATGAGAGAGACATCTGTACCCAAAACCTGGGGGATTTTCTGCTGACCAACCACCTAATATACCCACATTTAGCATTTGACCTCCAAAAACATGACCCACTCATTATACTGAGTACAGCATGATGATGAAATGTTCATAGTTGCTTTATTGCTGTTTTACATAAAGCATCCACACACTCCACTGTTGTGACTTTAACACACAACCTTCTTTGCACTTCCTTCATAGATGAATACTATTTAATGAGAAGGAGAGTTGAATGCCAAGATTTAACAAGGGAAGTCAGGCTTTTTCCAAAAACATGAACATACATGCCAGCACCTTAATAAACAAACTCATTGTTCAGATGAATTTATCTCAACATTAGAAAAGATTTGTTTTTGTTTGTTCATTAAGGGAGACAAAAATAAAGACTGGAAAACAGAAAAACTAGACAGCAGTATTTTACAAGCAAAACATCCTTCCGCTTACATGCGTGTGTGTGTTTGTTTCACAGAGACTGAGACAAAGATGGATTTTTTTAGGTGTCTTAAAACTGTGTGTTTTGTTATGTTTTGTTGTCTTGGCTGTAAACTCATCCTGTGCCAATTCTTAGAAACCAAATGATGCCACATTGCCCACTTGAAGGCACAGGCTTTAAGTTTGATCTCTGTGCCATTTAAAGCACACATTGTGTTTTGTACAGTAGCATTATGAGATAAGGAAAAGGTTCCTTTATAAACACACGCAGTCTGTGTTTAACAAGATGGCTCCCGGCCACAGAGAGTCCCCTCTGATGTGGAAGTTTTTGTGCGGCTTGTCCCTTTTCCTGGTAAACAGTGCTGTACCTGACGCCTTTCCCTAACATGGGGATAGTGGCACGGGATCCTCAGGATGGGACGTAACCTCTTTCAGCACTTCCTTGCGGCACCCCCCTCCCTCTGAAGTGCGAGTCTTGCGTGTTTTATTGCGAGGCCTGAGTGAGGATGAAAACAAACGGGGGCCCGACTCAAAAGCTTTGATCTCCCGTTTCCTGGTCCATTATTTACGTCTGTTTCTCACGAAGCGTTTTTTTCTTTCTCTTTCACTTGATTACTATGCGCTTCCTCACACATTTTCAGTCTGACCCCCAGACAATGTGCTGCACTTTAATGGTTTCTTCTTGCAGGAAGCTATAAAGGACTTTCGAGTTATTGTCTTTTTTTTTTGTTGTTGTTGTTGGTCCATCTGACAAACTAGACAGAATAATAAGAGAGTACAAAAACAGAAGCAGAATATACACATTCATAAACAAATGCAACATGAAGTTTAATGAAATTTGCAGACATAATAAATGTTATGGCAATTATTACTACTGTTGAGTATGCAGCAAGCGTGAATCAAACACATTAAATACTTTTCATGCCAACAGAAATAATGGAGAAAATTAGAAGCAATGAAGTAAAGAATAACAGATTAAATCACCTTTGCATCATCACCACTGAAGGAAGCAATGATGCAAAGGTGATTTAACAGATTAAATCACCTTTGCATCATTGCTTCCTTCAGTGGTGATTTTTTTTTGTTTGTTTCTTCTGAAAACACCTTGTCATTTATTAAGGGACACATGCTGATGAACTTTGAAGCACACACCGCTGAAAGAAAACACATACATCATCAAATACTGAAAAAAAAATTAAAAAAAATAATTGCACATCAGTAAAACTCCAGTAATTAATTACAATTCCCCAATTAAAACCTTTGAGTTCATGCAAAACAACTGCAACAATTACAATAAAATCCTCCATGCAATGTAGAGTATGCTTTCCTACCTTAAATACTATGTGGACAAAAATTATTACTTGAACCTGCACCGTCCAAGTTTGTGGTTTGAAGTTGAGAAACCTCTGCTTCCAGACCACCTCTGAGCTAGACGCAGCAAAATATGAAGGGGGGAAATGAAAAAAAAAAAAAACCTGTTTGATGAAATGACCGAAAAAACTGAAAAGATAGAACATGGATTCGGTTGCAATTAACCGGAGTTCATCGCAGGTCTGACCAGTGGGCTGACCAGGAGGTCTCTCACCCTGACCCACGCTCTCCACCAGCTCAGCAGATAGATCAAAAAAGGGCCTGTTCTCAGTGGAAACTGCCCCGTTTGAGCCAAGCTGGTGGATGTCATTAAGGACCCTGCCACCGAGGGTCACCGCAGGGCCCAGTTTGTGTCCTGGGCTGAATTTGATGTATGATCTAGGAGTTTTTTGGGCAATGTTGCACATAAACACACATCAACCCACCAGTTTCCTCACTGTTGTGCTGTGCAGTGTATGTGCATGATTATAAATGTGTGCACCACTTCTTCTCAACCTACCTCTTCTCCATGATGCTACTTAAAGGGGCACTGTAGTGTCTTCTTGTAAACAAAGAAAAGTTACGTGTATATTCAGTGTTACTCACCAAGAGTCAATGTGTGTATCCTTACGGTCTGACTTTATAGTAAATCACCGCAGTTCCTGCTCACCAGAGATCATTTGTCAATCATTTAGTGTGCTCTGCAATGTCCATCTCTTTGGTTGCTGGATTTTAAGTTTCAGGTGATGACACACTTTTCTTTATTGATTCAACCATGGTACATCAGTACTACTGTACTAAAAATCCCAAGAAACACGGACAAGACAGCTGGTGTTTCCTGTCGCAAACATAAAAGGCCACAGTGACTACAGTTGAGCGATACAACAGTGTCCTAACGCTAAGGAGCCAGAGTCAGTTTCAAAACAAGCCTACAGTGTGGTTTTGCTTTAATGAGCTGTTTTATCGTTGTCACCAATCAGCCGGTCATCTGTCATTATGTCTCTCCTTGCATCCGCCACTCAGGTTCCAATATCAGAAGCACTTTCAAGCACCAACGGAGAGATCGGAGTCACTCGCCACAAACACGTCACGGGTGAAATAATTGGAACTTGTTTGGGGGTATTTAAGCCGACATAACTACGAGGAGAGATCCTGTCCAGGGAGGGGGGTAGACATAAAAGGCAGAGGGGGTGAAAGTGACTAAGAGCTGGGCAGATAGAGAGAGCAAGATGGGGAAGTGAGTCTGGCCATCGCGTGTTTGAAAGCAGCAGTTGGGACGCTGATGACAGAGTGGTCTTTGGGAATTTAAGAGCAGGGGCTCAGAAGTGGGCGTTTCCCCCCGCAGAGGACTGGGCCAGGAAGGAAGGCTTTGGCTTTCAAAGCGTCCACAGCTTTATTTATATTACATATTTTCATCGCCGGGACTCTTTCAAAGGGAGGAGAGGGCTGTTTTCCGATTTCCAATACGCTTTGGCCTCTGTCTTTTACTTCCCTACTCTGTCTCTGACAATGTATTTGTTTCCGGAGCGACGTTCGCCCGGGGTCTGCATGTGAGGACTGTGTTTACTACTGATAGATGCAGTCAGAGTGTTATTGTTAAATGTGGAGAGAGTGATGGGAGGCTGCGTGATTGTTTTGCCTCACCTGTTTTCCAGTGGGGTCCACAACCAGAGAGGAATAACTAAAAGAACAATGGAACAGAGGCCTTGGAACGACTGTATGATGAAAGGTATGGTGTGCACAGAGACATCGTGTCCTTTTGTTGAAAGTAGCATTTGTTTTCTTTTTCTTATTAAAATCGCATGTACTCCCACGCTTAAATTACCAACAATGAAAGATAGTTATGGCTGTATTGTTGTTTTGTACTTTGACTATGGTGACAACAGATATACACTGTACAGTATAAATACTTTGGCATCTATAGTTTACGAGTGTGAATACTGGTGCAATTATAAATAAATCCTGAATGGAAAGTTTTCACTGAATATGTTGTGCATGCAGTTGAATGAAGCTTTATTCATGCAGAGAATCATTTTCTTTGCAGCTGCTAACAGACCTACAGTAACATGCAGCAGATCTGATGCTAACACCTCAAACATCATACTATAAACTCCAATAAATCTATTGCAAAAAGAAGCTTTTGCACCAAGTTATTAATTTTCCACTTGATTTACTACCCAAAAAACCAAAAGGCCTCCCCTTTGACAGTTAACCCCGGCCAAGCCACCAGTGGCATCATTAACCATCGTTAGGCCAAGACAGCTACTGATAAATTAGTCATCCATCAAAGGCTCCCATATCATCTGGAGTCCCCTGATCATTATTGAAGGCAAACAATGGTGTCACTTGGTACACTGTCAACCTGCTGCCTCCTCTCATCTCTGTCT